>NC_081183.1:123800193-124400193 GCF_029867415.1 Vicia villosa
TAGAGTGATCAAGTGTTGATCAGGATACTCTAGGAAGTCTTAGCTTGTGTCTAACCAGTTGTAATTAGAGTGATCCCGTGGTGGTCAGGATACTCTAAGAAAGTCTTAGATTGTGTCTAAGCATTTGTTCCTGGAGTGATCAGGTTGTGATCAGGATACTCTAGAAGACTTAGTCGCGGACTAAGTGGAAAACCATTGTAATCTGTTGCGATTAGTGGATTAAATCCTCAGGTGAGGTAAATCACTCCGTGGGGGTGGACTGGAGTAGTTTAGTTAACAACGAACCAGGATAAAAATAACTGTGCATATTGTTTTTATCGTTCAAGTTTTTTAGACTACACTTATTCAAACCCCCCTTTCTAAGTGTTTTTCTATCCTTCAATTGGCATCAGAGCGCCGGTTCTAAGGTGCAAGCACTTAACCGTGTTTAGAAAAGATTCAGGAAGAGAAAAACACTTTAGTAAAAGATGGCTGGTGAAGTTCCAACAAATCCAGCTGCATCTACATCTGGCTCTGCTGAGCAATACAATGGTAACAATGGTTATACTAGACCACCAGTATTTGATGGTGAAAACTTTGAATACTGGAAAGATAACCTGGAAAGTTACTTTCTTGGTCTAGATGCTGATCTATGGGATCTTCTGTTGGATGGTTACAAACATCCTGTTAAAGCTACTGCTGTAAGGCTCACGAGAAGCGAAATGACTGATGATCAAATGAAAGATTTCAAGAATCATCATAAATGTAGGACTGTTTTGCTGAATGCTATCTCTCATGCTGAGTATGAGAAGATATCTAACAGGGAAACTGCCCATGATATATATGAGTCATTGAAAATGACCCATGAGGGAAATGCTCAAGTCAAGGAGACTAAAGCTCTTGCTCTAATCCAGAAATATGAAGCCTTCAAGATGGAGGATGATGAAGATATTGAGAAGATGTTTTCAAGATTTTAAACTCTGACTGCTGGATTAAGAGTTCTGGACAAAGGCTACACCAAGGCTGATCATATAAAGAAGATCATCAGAAGTTTGCCCAGAAGATGGGGCCCAATGGTGACTGCATTCAAGATTGCGAAGAATCTGAATGAAGTTTCTTTGGAAGAGCTGATCAGTGCCCTGAGGAGTCATGAGATTGAACTTGACGCTAATGAACCTCATAAGAAAGGTAAGTCTATTGCTTTAAAATCTAATGTTAAAAAATGCACTAACGCTTTTCAGGCTAGAGAAGAAGATCCTGAAGAATCAGAATCTGAAGAAGAAGATGAACTGTCCATGATCTCCAGAAGGGTGAACCAACTCTGGAAGAGCAAGCAAAGGAAGTTCAGAGGCTTCAGAAGTTCAAAGAAATTTGAACGAGGAGAATCTTCTGGTGACAGAAGATCTGACAAGAAGAAGGCTGTCTGCTATGAGTGCAATGAGCCTGGACATTACAAGAATGAGTGTCCGAAACTTCAGAAGGAGAATCCCAAGAAGAAGTTTCATAAGAAGAAAGGTCTTATGGCAACATGGGATGATTCTGAATCAGAATCAGGATCAGACTCTGAAGGAGAGCAGGCAAACTTTGCGCTGATGGCGACAGAAGATGATGGATCAGAATCTACATCAGAATCAGATTCTGAAGAGGTATTTTCTGAACTATCTAGAGAAGAGTTAGTTTCCAGTCTAACAGAGCTTCTTGAATTAAAAGCTCATCTTAGTATCAAATACAAAAAGCTGAAAAAGCAATTTGAATTTGAAACTAAGAAGCTTGAGTTGGAAAATTCTGAATTAAAAGAAAAAGTTTTAAAATTATCCAATAATGTTGGATCTCCTTCTGATTCAGAAAAATACACTCCCAGTCTGAATCATATTTTGAAAGAATATGATTTAAGTTTCAGGAAGTTCTTATCTAGAAGTATTGGCAGAAGTCAGCTAGCTTCTATGATATATGCTGTGTCTGGGAACAAGAGAGTTGGCATTGGTTATGAGGGTGAAATCCCATACAAGCTTGAATCTGTGGATGATATGAAAATATCATACAAGCCTCTGTATAACCAATTTAAATTTGGCCACTCCCATGATATTAAGCACACATCACATGCACAAAGTTTTCACATAACACACACCAAGAAGCATGTGACACAACCTAAGAAATATCATGGAACTCAGAATAAGAAGTATCATACTGTTCCTCCTGCTAAATATTTTTCTAAACCCAAGTTCAATCAGAACTTGAGGAGAACTAACAAGAAAGGACCCAAGAAATTGTGGGTACCTAAGGAGAAGATAATTTTTGTTGCAGATATCCTTGGCGGCAAAGAGGACAGAAAGCAAAATGTCATGGTACCTGGACTCTAGGTGCTCGCGACACATGACGGGAAGAAGGTCTACATTCCAAGACCTCGTGCTTAAACCAGGTGGAGAAGTCAAGTTTGGAGGAGATCAGAAGGGCAAAATCATTGGCTCTGGAACCATAAGTCTTGGTAACTCTCCTTCCATAACTAATGTACTTCTTGTAGAAGGATTAACGCATAACTTATTGTCCATAAGTCAATTAAGTGACAATGGTTATGATATAATCTTCAATCAAAAGTCTTGCAAGGCTGTAAGTCAGAAGGATGGCTCAATCCTATTTACGGGCAAGAGGAAGAACAACATTTATAAGATTGATCTTTCTGATCTTGAGAAGCAGAAGGTGACTTGTCTTATGTCTGTTTCTGAAGAGCAATGGGTCTGGCACAGAAGATTAGGACATGCTAGTTTGAGAAAGATTTCTCAGATTAACAAACTAAATCTAGTCAGAGGACTCCCAAATCTGAAATACAAATCAGATGCTCGTTGTGAAGCATGTCAGAAGGGCAAGTTCTCCAGACCTGCATTCAAGTCTAAGAATGTTGTTTCTACCTCAAGGCCGTTAGAACTCTTGCACATTGATTTGTTTGGCCCAGTCAAAACAGCATCTGTCAGAGGGAAGAAATATGGATTAGTCATCGTTGATGATTATAGCCGCTGGACGTGGGTAAAGTTCTTGAAACACAAGGATGAGTCTCATTCAGTGTTCTTTGAATTCTGCACTCAGATCCAATCTGAGAAGGAGTGCAAGATCATAAAGGTCAGAAGTGATCATGGTGGTGAATTTGAGAACAAATTCTTTGAGGAGTTCTTCAAAGAAAATGGTATTGCTCGTGATTTCTCTTGTCCTAGAACTCCACAGCAAAATGGAGTTGTAGAGCGAAAGAATAGGACTCTACAAGAAATGGCCAGAACCATGATCAATGAAACCAATATGGCTAAGCATTTCTGGGCAGAAGCAATAAACACTGCATGTTATATTCAGAATAGAATCTCTATAAGACCTATTCTAAATAAGACTCCTTATGAATTGTGGAAGAACAGAAAGCCCAACATTTCATATTTCCATCCTTTTGGATGTGTATGTTTTATTCTGAATACTAAAGATCATCTTGGTAAGTTTGATTCCAAAGCACAAAAATGTTTCCTTCTTGGATATTCTGAACGCTCTAAAGGCTACAGAGTATACAATACTGAAACATTGATTGTAGAAGAATCAATCAATATCAGTTTTGATGATAAGCTTGGTCTTGAAAAACCAAAGCAGTTTGAGAATTTTGCAGATTTTGATATTGATATATCAGAAGCAGTAGAACCAAGAAGCAAAGCTGCAGAAGCTGGCAGTCTCAGAAGCAATGGATCAGAAGATCAAGTTGCTGCATCTTTAGAGAATCTTAGGATTTCTGAAGAACCAACTATCAGAAGATCACCTAGACTTGCCTCAGCTCATTCAGAAGATGTGATCCTTGGAAAGAAAGATGATCCCATCAGAACAAGGGCATTCCTTAAGAACAATGCAGAATGTCAATTAGGTCTTATTTCTTTGATCGAGCCAACTTCTGTTGATCAAGCTCTAGAAGATTCAGACTGGATAATTGCCATGCAAGAAGAACTAAATCAGTTTACAAGGAATTATGTATGGGACTTGGTTCCTAGACCAAAAGGATTTAACATCATCGGTACTAAGTGGGTTTTCAGAAACAAGCTAAGTGAGAAAGGTGAAGTGGTAAGAAACAAAGCCAGACTGGTTGCTCAGGGTTATAGTCAGCAAGAAGGGATTGATTATACAGAAACCTTTGCACCAGTGGCCAGGTTAGAATCTATTCGTCTATTAATTTCTTTTGCCACTCAACACAACATCACTCTTTATCGGATGGATGTCAAGAGTGCCTTCTTAAATGGTTATATAGATGAAGAAGTTTATGTTCACCAACCTCCTGGTTTTGAAGACTCCATGTCTCCAAATCATGTTTTCAAATTAAAGAAATCATTATATGGATTGAAACAAGCTCCTAGAGCTTGGTATGAACGTTTGAGTTCTTTTCTTCTGGAAAATGATTTCACTAGAGGAAAAGTGGACACTACTCTCTTTTGTAAAACATTTAAAAAGGATATTTTAATTTGTCAAATATATGTTGATGATATTATCTTTGGAACATCTAATGCTACACTTGGAAAGGAGTTTGCTGAGTCTATGCAGGCTGAATTTGAAATGAGCATGATGGGAGAACTCAAGTATTTCCTTGGGATTCAAATCAACCAAACTTCCGATGGAACCTATGTTCATCAAACGAAGTATGTGAAAGAACTTCTGAAGAAGTTTAATCTTTCTGAAAGCAAAGAAGCCAAAACTCCTATGCATCCAACATGTGTACTGGGTAAGGATGAGGTAAGTAAGAAGGTAGATCAGAAGTTGTATAGAGGTATGATTGGATCTCTTCTATATCTAACTGCTTCTAGACCTGACATACTCTTTAGTGTTTGTTTGTGTGCTCGATTCCAATCAGATCCAAGAGAATCTCATTTAACAGCGGTTAAGAGAATTCTAAGGTATCTGAAAGGTACTACTAATGTTGGTTTAGTTTACAGAAGATCTAAAGATTACAACTTAGTAGGATTCTGTGATGCTGACTATGCTGGAGATAGAATAGAAAGAAAGAGCACTTCTGGAAGTTGTCAATTTCTTGGAAGTCATCTGATCTCATGGTACAGCAAGAAGCAAGCTACTATTGCCCTCTCAACAACAGAAGCAGAATATGTTGTTGCTGCTGGTTGTAGCACACAAATGCTCTGGATGAGAAGTCAGCTGGAAGATTATCAGATATATGAGAGTAACATTCCTATTTTCTGTGATAATACTTCTGCTATATGTTTATCTAAGAATCCTATTTTACATTCAAAAGCTAAACATATTGAGATTAAACATCATTTCATAAGGGACTATGTTCAGAAGGGTGTTATATCTTTAAACTTTGTGGATACATACCATCAATGGGCTGATATCTTTATAAAACCCCTTGCTGAAGACAGGTTTAAGTTCATTCTGAAGAATATCAGTATGGATTTATGCCCAGAATGAGAAGATGAGAAGATCTTATGTATGAGTATCTTCTGAAATGAAATTGGATTTTTGTTTATAAGAAGTTCTGATTAAAATCAATTAAGAATTGTGATTCAGTTATTACTAACGTTTCATTGTCTAAGTTGATTCAGAATCTCTTTAAAAGCAAAACAGTTGTAACTGGCTATCTAGATGGTAAACACGTGTTCTTTATTTCTGGACAAGCGTGCGTGCAGTTGAGGGGACGTCTACTTAGGTAACTGTGCAAATCTCGTCTTTTGTCATTATTATCTCTCCTCACGTCATGTTACATTAAATGCCATTCATCATTTCTTTTATTGTCCTTCTTTTCTTTTTTATATTCCTCGAACGTTTCCCTCTTCTTTTTCCCTCTATTTATTCCTTCATTTCGTTGCATTTTTTCAATAAGTCTTGGCTCTCTTTCTCTTTCTTTTTCTCTCTTGTCCAACAAAGTTTTTCTTTGGCATAAACCCTAGTTCATTCATCTTCAACCTAGCGTTCATCATGAATCCTTTCAACTCAATGAGAACGGATGGAAGGGTTAATCAGTTACAGGATGTGAAGCATATCTTGGGATGGCTCTCCAAGTCTCTTTCAAGACAGATCTCTTCTTCAATGCTGTTATCAACATTTATCCAAAGGAAGAAGACCTTATTGAGTCACTGGAGCCCGTTTGCAACATTAGCTCCCTGTCTATGAACTGTCCCTCACTTCCTCTTTGGTCTCTTGGATCTCTCCTACAGTGGAGGTTCTAGTCTGGACAGGCATGAAGAGTTTTCAAGCTTCCATGGCTGAACAAACTGAAGACCAGAGGGTTCTTGAGTTGTTTGCGCAGTCTTTGCGTAGGATAGAGTCTTAGGCTTTAAGTCTTTGTAGTTTTCTTTCCTTGTTGCATCTGTTTTCCTGCATTCCTCTTTTGTAATCCTTCTTGTTGAAATCAATGAAAAGTTATTTATGTTTCTTTCCTTTTGTCTCTTGCTTTACATCTGAATCTTTTTATGCTTTTTGATGTTATGACAAAAAGGGGGAGAAATATATGATAAATGATCTGATTAATATTATCACTTACCGAGTAAAAAGGCTCCACATTTACTAACAGAACTTGCAAAGTTCTATGTTTTTAAGTTGTGTTGTTGCAGGAATCGAAGATTCAAGATCAACATAAGAAGCAACGAGATGATGAAGCAACTCTTTAGAAAATCAAGCTCTTGGATTCTTGAAGCAAGCTGAGTGCTAGGAAGCTTCAGAATCAGAAGCAAGAAGGAAGAATGATCAGAAATTCTGATAATAGAATATGATCCAAATCATTGTCTATTTGCTCTGATACATTGTCTATTGGATCTGATATATTCTATATGGCTTATATGGCTCTGATACATATTTTGTGTTCTGATACACATCTTATGTTCTAACTCATTCATGCTGACTTTTGTCGTTTAGTTTTGTTCTGTAACATTTCAGGATGTAGAGATGCTCTGATGATGCTCTGGTACATTCAACAATGTTCTGATACAATCTAGCATGAAGTGATGTAAGAAGAAATTCAAAGCTCTGAAGCTATCCGAGGGAAGCAGAAATCAGAAGCTGTGAATATTCTAAAGATCCAGAAAACTCAAGTTCTGAAGCTGTCCTAAATGGAAGCATGAATCAGAAGCTGTGAATGTTCTGAAGATCAAAGAAATTCAAGTTTTGAAGCTGTCCTAAATGGAAGCAGGAATCAGAAGCTGTGAATGTTCTGAAGATCAAAGAAATTCAAGTTCTGAAGCTGTCCTAAATGGAAGCAGGAATCAGAAGCTGTGAGTGTTCTAGGGATCTAAAGAAATTCAAGTTCTGAAGCTGTCCAATGGAAGCAGAAGTCAGAAGCTATGAATTATCAGAAGACAGAAGCTTATGTGATCGTCTCTACCGAAATAATCAGGGAAGTCTTTTATTATTAAAGTTCTTCGAGTATTTATTTCAGGGGGAGATTATTCATCTCAGGGGGAGATTGTTAATCTCAGGGGGAGACATATTCACATGCTTATGCTATAGCTGTGTAATTTGTCTTTAGCCGTCTGCTCTTTCTGATCGCAAATTCATATCATTTATATATGTTTTTGTCATCATCAAAAAGGGGGAGATTGTTAGAACAAGATTTGTTCTGATCAATATTCTTAGTTTTGATGATAACAAGGATATGAATTTTGTGTGAGATAATGTGGTACTCTAATACATTGCAATTTCCATTTCAGGAAATATATAAAGAGTATGCACAAATCAGCGCTCAGAAGCTTTGTCTCAGAAGGTTCAGCATGCAACATCAGAACATGGTCTGGCAAGACATCAGAAGATGGTCAAGGCAGAATCAGAACATGGGTCTATGAAAGCATCAGAAGAACTTGAGATCAGAAGCAGAAGCACTGAAGTTCTCATGGTATCACGCTCAGAAGCACTTCAAGGTCAGAAGACAAGAAGATGCTATGCACCAAGCTGTTTGACTCTGATGATATTCAAATATTATATTCACAAACATCAGATCAGAAGAAAGTACAGGTGGCAGGCTACGCTGACTGACAAAAGGAACGTTGGAAGCTATTAAAGGCAACGTCAGTAGACACAGCGTGAACAAGGCTCGAGGTAGTTGACAAAAGCGTGAAACATTAAATGCAATGCTGTACGGAATACGCAAAGCATTAAATGCGCCCAACGGTCATCTTCTCAAGCGCCTATAAATATGAAGTTCTGATGAGAAGCAAGGTTAACAACTCTGAACCAAATTCTGTGAATATTAACTTGCTGAAACGCTGTTCAATTCAAAGCTCAGAAACTTCATCTTCATCAAAGCTCACTACATTGCTGTTGTAATATATTAGTGAGATTAAGCTTACACGTTAAGAGAAATATCACTGTTGTGATTATAGCTTTTAAGAAGCATTGTAAAACTCTTATTTGATTACATTAATTTGTAAGTAACTAGAGTGATCAAGTGTTGATCAGGATACTCTAGGAAGTCTTAGCTTGTGTCTAAGCAGTTGTAATTAGAGTGATCACGTGGTGGTCAAGATACTCTAAGAAAGTATTAGCTTGTGTCTAAGCATTTGTTCCTGGAGTGATCAGGTTGTGATCAGGATACTCTAGAAGACTTAGTCGCGGACTAAGTGGAAAACCATTGTAATCTGTTGCGATTAGTGGATTAAATCCTCAGGTGAGGTAAATCACTCCGTGGGGGTGGACTGGAGTAGTTTAGTTAACAACGAACCAGGATAAAAATAACTGTGCATATTGTTTTTATCGTTCAAGTTTTTTAGACTACACTTATTCAAACCCCCCCTTTCTAAGTGTTTTTCTATCCTTCACATATGCCATCGACTAGAGGTTTACCCATCAGGTGAAATGATTTTCTCTTTTTATTGCACCAAAGTGTTTGCTTGACGTGGCTAGTTAACTCTGGCTGGTTTTCTTAGGACAACATGGGTTGGATAACTCACTCCAACCACTTCAAAGGATGGAAGGATAGATTTGTGAGGAAGAGGGGATGGGAAAGTTCCTCTCTAGTTACCACTAGGACGGATGACACTCCTAGATTTCCCCTTCTCTAGAATGATATTCCCGCTATGATCAATGGGTACAACTACATTTTCCTCACTATTGACATGACTGAGGTTGTCCAAATGAATGATGGATCCCTGGACCAATATATAAGTAAGTTTTTTATGATGCTGTCTTCTGTTGTGTTGTTGCTTACATACATCACGTTAATTGTTTCTTCTTGTCTTGTTTGACACTATAACTTGATTACATATAATTTTAAAATATAATCCCTATATTTAGTGGTGTCTCAAATTTAAGTCACATTTAATGTTTCATTAAACAAATAAACTCTTCTAGGGATATTATTATTTTGAAAACAAACATAATAAAGAAAAAAACCTTTTATTTTAAATAATTAAAGTAACTACGTGTTAATTGTTTTAAGTTCAACCATAAAACCATTGAGCTCCAGGGATAATTTAAACAATGTCCCACTACCAATAGAGACATCCATGAATATGCATACTACCCTTATATTTAGTATGATCATCATGCTTTTTTTAATCGAGTAAAAAACATTTCCAAGTGTTGCTAGTATGTAAATTTTTAGACTTCCTCTTTCGGTTTTCTTTCGAAAAAGATGATAATTCATAAGTATGTGTTTGGATCGTAGATGAGATTTAGGTTCCTTAGCTTGTGCAGTGAAACCATACTTATCACATTAGAGATAAGTGAAATCCACAAAGCTAAGAACTATACCAAATTTTCTTGATCCAAACAACTTCTTTTACTACATTGCAACAATATACTCAACCTCAAAGTAGAATATGTTTAGAGGAGATCCAAAATGCAGAAAAATAATTCAATAACACAGTCTCTCTGAATTACCAAATGCAAATACAATCAACAAAACACATCAAACAACACAACACAATTTTAGGGTAGAAAAACCTCTGTTAACTAGAAGTAAAAAACCACGAGACCCTTATGCCACTTAATATCTCCACTATAATCAATAATGGATACAAGTAATTTTCTCTCTAACACTAGTTATAGGCATACATAAACATCATCAAGATCTACAATCAATTTTGCAAAACAACAAGAATCAAGAGAGACAAACAAACCCAAAAACACCAAGAAATTCGCACCTCACAACTGGACTTGACAAACAGACTTAGTGTGGTGGTCGTTTTCTTTACCTCCCCGTTTCACTTGGGAGGACGGCACGCTAAACCCTTCACGCGAAATTTGGAAGGAGAATGCGCCCGTGGTGGGATGAATTTTATTTCAGTTCTTCCTACGATATCACACGAACTTTCTTATTTGTCCTACGAGTAGGAAAGGGGAAAAAAGATCTCAACTAAACCCTAGGAGTTTGCTAAGTGTGGGGATTTACACCTAGACTAGAAATTCTGGAGTCCGGGAGGTCGGTTATATATAGGGAAGTGTTTAAACACCCTACATATCTGTAGTACTCTACAGGAACCTTCTCTGTGTCATTGTGTTTGTGTTTATTGCTAATGATTGGGAAAGTTTCTCCTTTGTATTAGGAGAAGGAATTGATTTGATTTGAAAAGACAGACAGACAGACAGACTGACTATTTTTGGTATTTTATTAGCTCGCTGAGATTCCTTGTGAACCTCATGCCTACATATCCCTAGTGGAAGTCAGAGCTTAATGTAGTTCGGGGAACTAACTAGGGAAATTAATTATTTTTGGTGCCTTGCTTGAAGCTCAAGGTTGAAGCTTGGAATTAAATCTCTGTTTACAGTAAAGAGACATGAAATTATCTCTACAGAGAGGTATTTGTACTATTCTACCACAAACATTTAAAGGAGTGACAGAATAACTGAATTCATTTCATTCAAGAGGGGGACCTTACTTGTGTATGTGCAAGTATACCAGTCAAATGCCTCTTAAATGAAAGAAAGATGCTCATCCAAATTAGGGAAAGTTACCACATGTCTGGGTTTTACTGCCAGCTCATGCCTTTCAAAATCCTAAATGGGAGACTTGATTAAAATTGAAATTGAAATGTTTGTTTGTTTGAATGTGGTAGAGTAGTAAAAATATCTCTCTATAGAGATAAGCTATGTCTATCTACTGTATAAAAGATTTGACTTTAGCTGGCTTGTATGAGGCCCAAGCTTGAGGCTTTTTGATTGAATTTTTTTAATTATTATTGACTCTGGGAGATGACTCCACTGGGGATTAATTACAGGGTATTTTTGTGTTCTGTACAAAGCCCAGAATTGAGGCTGACTCTACTTAGGGAGACTCTATTTGTGTGCCTTGTACAAAGCCCAAGGTTGTGGCTGACTGCTGAGGATAATTAAATGAATGACTCTATTTTATGTGCCTTGTACAAAGCCCAAGGTTGTGGCTGACTCTAGCTAGGGAAAACATTATTTTCTGCCTTGTACAAAGCCCAAGGTTGTGGCGGACTCTTAAATGAATTAAGTATGGATGACTATATGGGGAAAGATCCTAAGTGTTAGGAATCTTTGACACATGAAAGATATGGTTTATCTGCCTTGTACAAAGCCCAAGGTTGTGGCTACTGAGTGATGAAGAACTCACTGGGGAGACTCTATTATCTGCCTTGTACAATGCCCAAGGTTGAGGCTGACTCTTGACAGGGGAGTTTTATTGTTTGGGTGCCTTGTATGAAGCCCAAGGTTGAGGCTAACTGTTTTTGTTGGTTTTGACTCTACTGAAGAGGTTTTATTTATTAAAAGACTGTTTTTCTTTGGAAGCTAACCCTTTCCAGGGATTTTGACTCAGCTGGTGAATTTGTCTGTTAAAAGACTGACTTTTATCATGTTTTTGGAGGCTGACCCTTTCCAGGGGTTTTGACTCTTTTGGGGAAATTATCTCCTAAGAGAATGAAATTATTTATTAATTAATTTTGGAAGCTAACCCTTTCCAGGGATTTTGATTGAAATGATGGATTGATTTTAATTGACTTTGGAGGCTAACCCTTTCCAGGGATTTTTACATTTTTTAGACAGATGATTTGGAGGCTAGCACTCCATTCCAGGGGTTATTAAGGATGAAAAGATGGCAGAAAGATTATCTAATGGAGACTTCTTGTTTAAAGCCCAAGATGAAGGCTGACTCAATGCTGAGGATGACCAAAACATAGATCCTAGACTCTACTAAGGAGGATTGATGAAGATAAGGGTGACAGAGACTGTCCATGTCTCTCATTCCAAAAATGTACTCAATGTGAAATTGAGACAAACTTAGCTTGTTTAAGGTCTGGTTTAAATTGGAAGAAACTCACCAGGGTAGGCTAAAAGGTGACTAAAGACCTGTTCCTATGTTTATAAGAAACCTGATGGGTCCTTGTATACAAGCTCAAGAGGAAGCTGGAAATGCTTTTAAGAAGCCTGTGGGTCCTTGTACAAAGCCCAAGAGGAGGCTAATCGAGGGTCCTTGTTATAGCACAAGAGAAAGCTATGTGGTTTTGAACTTATTTTGGCTCTAAGCAAATGGGTAAGAGGTTTCACCGGGAATAATTCCTCTTTGGGTGGATGTGTCCTATTATTTTGGATTCTAAGGTTTTTGCCAAGATGTTTCACCGGGAATAATTCATCTTGGGGGTTTGAACTACAGATCTCTAATTAGGAAAGAGCCTTCACCGGGAAGACATTCTCAATCCTAGGCCATATTCCTATAATATATATATAGTTTAACTGTCCTAGGGTTTACACTCAAACGTAGTTCTAAACAAATATATGTGCAGTTTATATTTGACAGTAATTTAAATAAAGACTGTAAATTGAAAGCTTGTAAAGCCTAACCTGGATGGAGTGGAGGCCTTTGAAGAAGTATGTACAGAGCCTCAACAGTAATTTTTGTTGTTTTGTTGATAATAGTTGAATATATATGATAAACAATTAATGGTTTTTGAAAACAGAAGAAGTGAAGATGGACAAAGGTCACATAGGTATCTGAAGAGTTTCACCGGGAATAATGCCCTTCAAATACCAGAAGAATGTTTTGAAAACAGAAAGAAGATTTTGAAAATACAGTTTTGAAAACAAGCTAAGAAGAGAAGGTTTTTGGGACTTACACTCTATTAGAGGCCCAGTACTTTACAGTACTGGTGATAAAAGCAATTTGAAAAATGATTTGGAATGATACAAGGTTTTGTTGTTTGAAAACCCTAATCATTTGATTTTATCAGAGATTGAAAACAGTTTTGAGATTTGACAAAAGTCAACTTAATTAAAGCAAAGATGAAATCTATACCCAATTAAGACCTAAATAATTAGGGTTTTATCATAAAATTATTCACAAAGTAATTAGGTTAAAACAGGATGAAAATATATATTTTAAAGTATTTAAGAAAACATTTAAAACATACTATTTTAAACCTAATTAAAATACATGAAATAAATAATATTTTTATGATTTTTTTGATTATTTATAAAATATATATATTAATCAACAAGTGTTTAAAAAATGAAGTCAAAATGAATTAATTTGATAAGTTAAATAATTGGTTAAAGTTGTGAAGGAATTAAGTTAGAAAAGTGGTAAAAAAATAGGTTTTGGTCCTAGCAAGGCTTGAACTCACGCCCTTGAGGTCACCAGTCCAAAACAACACCACTGAGCCAACGCGCGCTCAGTGTTAGTGACTTGCCTCCATTTGGTCATATTTCAAAACAAGTTGTAAATCCTTAAAAAATAAAAGAATCAAAAAGTCTGGGGCGAGGGGGATTCGAACCCCAGACTTGTGGCATGATGATACTAAGGGCGCATGTGTGGCCACTAGGGCAAGTTGTTTAGTCATTAATAAAACGCATACCACTCAAAATAAAATAAACTCTACCCTGAGATTTGAATTTTGCGCGCCACCACCATCTTCGTCTTCAACCTCAAGCTCCATGAATTTGGAATTCTGAACTCACTCATTTCTCAATCATTTGCCATGATGTAAACACGAAACTTGCTCTAATTTCACTCACGATTCTAAATATGTAACTAACATGAACTAACATTAACTACATCTAACTAATTTACCAGAAATCGTGAAGAACCCTAAAATTTCAAAATCAAATTAAATGACTATACTGAAAGATAAATGGATGATGATAGAGGGTTTTTAATCCTCTGATGATGCTGAACAAGATAGAATCGAGCTATTTCACAAAGAGTACTTAAATTAGAGAGGTGAAGTTCAGAAACTTACCTCTGAAAATGGAGGTCGTGAGGATGATTGAGAGCACCTGGGCTTGAATGAATGATCTCAATAGCTTCCCTGAGACTCAATGATGCTAACTGGATGCTTATTGTAGCCTGAATCCTTCTGAATTGTTCTATGGACCTCCCTCGATTTGAGCTTCAAGTGGACATGGAGGTTGTTGAATCCTGAGTTACAGATGAGCTGCAGCCATCTGGTTAGCTCCACTATGACCTGAGGAGTGTGTCTGGATGATTGGCTTGCCTTGAAACCTTCTGAATCACTCCATGGACCTCCAACTGCAAATGCTCCAAAGTGAAAGCAACAATGGTGTTCCTCCACCTACAGAAGTGATCCAGGTGCTTGGATCACCTCAAATGACCTCCCTTGAGATGTTAGAATGCTCACTTCCCAAAGATAAGCTTTGGTTTGAAGAAATCGATTCTTCTTGCCAAAGAACTTTGAAAAACAATGAACAAGAGGAGAGAAAGAGAAAGCAAGTAATATGGTTGCTTTGGTGTATTTTTGAATGAGGAATGCATTTGTATTTATAGGCAAATGGATCAGTATAGCTGCAGAGGAGTGAGCTTCCTTAGTGAAGTTGATTTGCTTTCTTAGCCATGAAGGAAATTTTGCAAATATCTCTTATGCAATGATGAGAATTTTGATTCCATTTGATCAATCCCCTAGCCCTCGATTTTGCTTGATCTTAGGGGACAATTCTGAGCCAGAAATGAGCTCTAATTGGTTGGTGAGAAGATTCCTTGGGTGATTCATCAATTTGCCATAAATTCACAAATGTAATCATTACATAATCACATGTTCTTGTTTTTAGAATCTTCTTCAATCCTTATGGCATGGTGAAAATGAATGCATGGCATGGTTTCAGATGTGTTATGGGTCGTGTAGCATCCATAAGAGAGGTTATTTGCACAAAATTTGCAAAGTCCAAAAGTGTCCATGACCTATAATTTTACTTCATGAGGCCAACTTTGAACAAGCATAACTCCTAGCTCAAATTGAATTTGGAGAAGGTTGAACACAATTTGGAAAGCCCTAAACATCTACTTCAAATCATTAGTTTATGTCTTCTTCAGAATCCTTTGGGAAATTTGTGAAAAATGAGGCCAAAGTTGGAAGAAAACTAGGTTAAAACACTTAGAAAAATTTCTAAGTGTTTATGACCTAAACTTCAAAATCTCCAAAACTTCATAAATGGTTGATCTTTTGAAAAAAGTTCCCTTGTAAGATGTTGTTTTATTTGGCAAGATCTACAACTTTCATGTTGGAAGTTTTTTGAGTTGTGTAGGTGAAATTTTGAGATCTCACCATGCCTTCAAAAACCCTAATTCCCGACTTTTCGCTCCTTGATGAATTTCTTTGAATTTCTTTGGCCAAATGACTTTGACATCCATATATTGATGATATTGATCTTTGAAAGTCATTTTTTGACCAAAAACCTTAAAAGTCAATGATGATCCTTCACAGTTGACTTTTTCCTGACAAAGTGAATTTTTGGGCTTTTGTGTAGAAATAAGATCTTCTCCCCAAATGGATGATATAAATGGATTATATGGAGGTAGTAGAGATCCTTGAATCATGTCTTGAGTTTTGGATTCATGCCCTGATCAGAAGTCAACTATCTTGGTGAATTAGGTCAAAACCCTAATTTGTCGACCATGTGAAAGTAATGACTGTAGACTTTGAATTGAAGTGTGATGTCCAGTAGACCTTGTAATATGAGTTATTTGAAGATGATTGATGTCTTTGAATGACCCTCTGAGGTTTCTTAGGGTTTCCCAAATGTGATCCCTGATTTTAGTCCTTGATAGGCTCAAAACCCTAGTCTGGTGACCTGAGTATACCTGTACTCATATGACTGGATGTCTAATCAATCATAGATGAGAAAAGTGAAGTTTTTGAGCTCCATGATTGTATTAGAGACTAATCTTTGTATTGATTGATCCTTTGCCTGAGCTTTCTTGTCTTTGAGCATCCTTGATTAGGTACTAGATGGAGAAATGACTGCTCTGGGTACTTGTCTTGACCTGATGAAAAATCCTGAAGATATGTCATCTCAGGGGGGTCAAAAATTAGGGTATGACAGTCCCCAAGTCATTAGGTCAAATCCTGAGCAGAAGTCAGGAGTATGCTATCTTCAGTCAAAACCCTAATCTGGTTGGTTCAGAGCCTTTGAGCTTGTTGAAATGAATCTCTGAGGACCAAATGTTGATTATTGATG
The DNA here is from genome assembly GCF_029867415.1 of Vicia villosa. Lineage (NCBI taxonomy): Eukaryota > Viridiplantae > Streptophyta > Magnoliopsida > Fabales > Fabaceae > Vicia > Vicia villosa. The sequence continues at coordinate 123,816,556 of NC_081183.1, forward strand.
AAGATGATTCATTTGAGATGAAGGGAGGACAAAAACCCTAATTGACTGTTTCTTGCACTGATGAGTGATCTCTTGATTAAACCCTGCTGAGCACAAGTAACAAACACAAGCTATGCAATTTGTTAGAGATGCAAATGATGCATATGCAATGATATGAGGTGGTATCTTAGGTCAAAAATTGGGGTATGACATTTGGTACTGGTATTTCCTGAATTGCTTTGACTTTATCAAGATCCACTTCAATTCCCTTCTAACGAAACCCAATAATTTTCCGGAACGGACACCAAAAGTGCATTTGTTTGGATTTAAGCGGAGATGATACTTTCTCAAACGCTGAAATAACTTTAAAAGATCTTCCATGTGCCCCTCTTCTGACTGAGACTTGGCAATCATGTCATCCACATAAACCTCAATTTCTTTGTGCATCATATCATGGAAAAGAGTGGTCATGGCCCTCTGATACGTCGCGCCAGCATTCTTCAACCCAAAAGGCATTACTTTGTAGCAGAATGTCCCCCATGGCATAATAAAGGTTGTCTTTTCCATGTCTTCAGGTGCCATCTTAATTTGGTTGTATCCTGAAAAACCATCCATGAAGGAGAAAACCTCAAACTTTGTCGTACTATCTACCAACATATCAATGTGAGGTAGAGGAAAATCATCTTTCCGACTGGCTTTATTCAAATCTCTATAATCAACACACATGCGAACTTTTTCGTCTTTCTTCGGAACAGGCTCAATATTGGCAATCCATTGAGGATATACAGATGTGACAAGGAAACCTGCATCTATCTGCTTCAATACCTCATTCTTAATCTTCTCCGCCATATCGGGATGACTTCTTCTTAGCTTTTGCTTGACAGGAGGACATTCTGGTTTCAATGGCAAACGATGCTCCACAATATCTGTGTCCAACCCAGGCATGTCTTGGTAGGACCACGCAAAAATGTCAACATACTCTTTAAGAAGCTCTACAATCCTCTTCTTAACATCTTGACCAAGCAGTGCCCCAATCTTGACTTCCTTTTTATCCTCTTCAGAACCCAAGTTGATGACTTCTAATGGCTCTTTATACGTCTGAATGGTGTTTTCCTCGTGCTCAAGCAGTCTGGAAATCTCATCAAGAATACATTCATCACTCTCTTCTTCCGCCTCATACACAAGACACTCGAAGTTGGGAGAGGGTGCAGGGTCATTACTTTCAACGGTTTTAGTGATTAATCTGCACAAGTGATTATTATTTCAGGAAAAAGGAAAGATATATGCAAACATGTAATTGTGCAGATTATACCAAATGAAAACATATTTTTAAAGGTTTTTTGTGTTACCACTTTCTAGAAAAAGCAAAATGATAAAAAACATATATATGCAGAAACAAAATGATTTTTATTGATGATTTTAATGTTTAAAACAAACAGAAAAAAGCCCCAACAATTTCACTTTCATCTTGGGCAGAATGAAAGGATTTTGAAAAACATAAAAGCAACTTACTTGGAAGGATGAGTACAATCAGGAACATCAATGGTGATCCAGTTCTTGATCATCTTTCCATGGGTCACATAGTTTGGCACTTCTGGCTCTGGTTCATCTTCAATGATAGCGTCCACCTCTGGAGGAATCGGATGTAGGAACCCAGCACTATGAAATATCTCTTGATAAGGACGAAAAGAAGATTCAGGCTTCATCACAGACTTGCCTGAGGCAGAAAATCCCAAACTAGCTCTATTCTTGTTCTCTTGCAGACTTACCACTTGTCCCCAGACTCCTGAATGTCCATTCTGAACCACCAGCTGAGCATCTTTGAAGGAGGCAATGGAAGCTTCATCCTTTTTGAATTCATCATTAACAGACAGGGCTTGGAACACCGTTCCAATGACCACTTCATCAGCTTCTATAGCACGGAATGAAGAGAGACGACTAATCAGCAAAGCTTGTTCTCCATTCACGACAACCATCTTTCCATCTTTCACAAATTTCAACTTCTAGTGAATAGTCGTAGTAACTGCCCCAGCTTCATGGATCCATGGGCGTCCCAATAAGCAACTGTATGTAGGAAAGATGTCCATCACTTGAAAAGTAATCTTGAAGACAAACGGTCCAATACAAATGGGCAAATCAATCTCTCCGACCACTGATTTCCTTGATCCATCAAAAGCCTTCACAATAACATTGCTAAATCTCATCGGTGTGCCACCATAAGACAACTGGGCAAGAGTGGATTTTGGCATGACATTCAGCGATGAGCCAGTATCAATCAACACATTAGACATCGAGTCCTCCTTGCAACCGACAGAGATGTGCAAAGCCAAATTATGGTTTCTTCCTTCCTCGGGCAAGTCTTCATCACTGAAGCTCAAATTTTTACATGTGGTGACATTACTCACAACCCCATTAAACTGATCCAACGTCACATCATGATCCACAAAGGCTTGATCAAGTATCTTCATCAAAGAATCCCTATGAGCAGGAGAACTCGTCAGCAGTTCCATTATAGAGATCTTATACGGAGTGTGTGATAACACGATTTTATATCGTATATTTAGCTTGAAATCCGTAGATATTTATAGCAGTTTCCGTTTATTATATTGTTTTATTATGATATTATGTGAGTATTTGCTTTATTTCAGGTTTTATCAACCTATTGAGACTATTTGTGAAAAGGAGAGGAAATGGAGCTAAAACGACTACTATTTGTACCTAAAAGATGAAAAATGGGTGCTGAAGTGAAAAGGAGGTGCAAAAGGAGACCCAAATGTGCAAAGCAATGACCCTGCCCACGAAGGATCAATTGTGCGTGGCCCAAATCACACAAGCAAGAGGAGACGCACGTCTCCAGCAACTTCCTTCCACGTCACCAAGTGGAGACGCACGTCTCCAATTCTCCCTAAATTTTCTCCATTTGAGACGCACGTCTCAAGTCATTCAACGGAGCCCCTCAAAAAGTGGAGACGCACGTCTCCAAGCCCCAGTCTGAGAAGTTCCCTCATTTCACGCATTCCAACTGCAAAGGCTCGCCTATAAATAGAGGCAGCCACTTCACTTCAAACGGTCCGATTTCCTGCTAACGAAGTGCTGCCAAAATTGGTCCGCGTTTGCTATTTTTCTTCCTGCTTTCATTTAAACAGTCTTATTTTCTCATAACAATTTCTACACCGGAAATTGTTGTGAACCTTTTATAAATCTAGCCTTACGTTAGATTTATCGTTTTAATTCCTTGTTTTTAATTTCTGTCCATTTAATTTCGAAGAACGATCCAGCCAACCTGTGGTGGAGGTTCATACTTCAAGATTCAATTGCAAATTTATTTTATTCAGGTTTATTATTTACCGCCTTTATTTATATTATTATTGCATGATATATTATATGCCATTTAACATGCCTTTTATTATAAGCCAAATTAATTTATGCATGCTTAACCGTATTGATATGTCTGGCTAATTAACTAAGATATCGGTATGTAAAGTAAGTTAACTGTGGGATCCGAAATAAATTGGCTTAATTATATTTTATTAAATATCACTTGTTTTTGGTTTGTATGTCTAATTTAATTAGTAAGTCTTAAAACCAATAGAGCGAAAGTTTGAGGGGTTAGGACGGTCAAAGGTTAAAATCAATAGAGCGAAACTTTGAGATCTTTAACTGGATAGTAGACATAGGACATTAGTTTTAAGGATGGCGAAAGCGTATTAAAACTAATTAGAACTTATTTATTTTCAAAAAATGTTTTTACACCCGAGCGGGATGGCGAAAGCGTACGTTAGGGATATTAGCATGTTCTGAGTCAACAGAGCGAAAGTTTGAGATTAGGGGATTTAAATAGATAACGATTTCATAAAACAAACATTTTATTAATTACGTTGTTTCCAAAAAGCTTTTCTAAAATCTAATGGGATGGCGAAAGCGTACATTACGAGTTAGGATAGTAATCTAAATCAACAGAGCGAAAGTTTGAGAGGAGGATTTTTAATCAATTGAGTTAATAAAGATTTTTAATCAAATTATGCATTAGCCAATGGACCTTCGGATCACCTTAAGTTAAACGAAATACATACTGATATCCGTCTATTACTATATTTCTTAATATTCACAATCACTTTCCCTTAGGAACAATCAAAATATTAGTAGCCTTAGCTTTACAAAGTAACCTTAGATAACGGTAGATCGATTCATAGTCCCTGTGGATTCGATATCTTTTAAAACTACACGACCCGACTGTGCACTTGCAGTCATCAGATTAATAGACACGTAAAATCGCGATCAAGTTTTTGGCGTCGTTGCCGGGGACTATTTAAGTCGATATCGTAACTCACTGTTACACCGTAGAGACTAGGGAAATTCTTTCCTTCCTTTCTGAACGATTGTATGCCAAATACTCGTTCACAAGGAGGAGATTTAATACAACGAATTAACGAGATCGAACGTTTCATTAACGTCAAATGTCGAGCTCGCAATCTTCCCGAAGTAGCACCAATTCCGATTAATCAGGAATTGATCTTTACTGATCAAATAAACCAAATTACCCCGAAGTTAGAGATGGCTGCTATTCGTCCTCTTAGAGACTAAGCCGCTCCTTCACGCAGTGAACCGCACTCAAGTATCGCACCACCTGCGATTGAGGCGAACAATTTCGAACTGAAACCTTCGTTGGTACAAGCTATTCAACAGAATCAATTCTCTAGAAGCCCTACAGACGACCCCAACCTCCATTTATCTGTGTTTGTGCAATATGCCGACACAGTCAAAGCTAACAACGTTAGTTCCGAAGCTATTCGATTACGTCTCTTTCCCTTCTCCTTGAGAGATAGAGCTAGAGCGTGGCTTCAATCCCTACCTTCTAATTCCATAACTACATAGGACGAATTGAAGAGAGTATTCTTAGCAAGATACTTTCCGCCTAGCAAAACTGCTATGCTAAGAGGTCAAATCAACGGACTTACCCAGAAAGATAACGAATCACTCTTCGAAGCTTGGGAACGATACAAGGACATGCTTAGACTATGCCCTCATCATGGACTCGAACCATGGCTGATCATCCATACTTTCTATGGTGGTCTCCTTTATAACACTAAAATGACTATAGATGTCGCTGCTGGCGGAGCACTAATGGAAAAACCCCACGATGAAGCATACAACCTCATAAAGAACATGGCACAAAACCATTACCAATGGGGTGGAGAACGAGCCGCTCTAGAGAAGACCCAAACCAAAGGGGGAATGTACGAAATAAGTGGTATAGACCGCGTTAACGCTAAGTAGACGCTTTAACTCAAAAGATCGAAAACTTAACCATCACTCCTTCAGCCACCGTTGCTGCCGTAGAACCTAACTGCGAGATTTGTGGATTAACTGGACACGTAGTTGCCGAATGTCAACTCTTGACTGGAATCCCATCTGATCAAGTAAATTATGCTCAAGGAAACCCTTATTCTAACACGTACAACCCTGGATAGAAAAACCATCCGAACTTTTCGTATAAGAACAACAACGCGTTGTACGCGCATGGACAAGCACCTGTTGTCCCACCTGGCTATCAAAAAGCGCCTGTAGCTGCTCAAAACGCCCCTAGGAAGTCGAATCTAGAAATCATGATGGAAAACTTTATAGCTTCCCAACAACAAACCAATAAGGACTTCCTAAATCAAAACATCCACAATAGCGAGCAACTAAAACAATTATCGAACAAAGTAGATGCCTTAGCTACGCATAACAAAATGTTAGAAACTCAAATTTCACAAGTAGCTCAACAACAAGCACCTACTGCTGCCCTTGCTGGCACGTTTCTGTCATACCCCAATTTTTGACCTAAGATACCACCTCATATCATTGCATATGCATCATTTGCATCTCTAACAAATTGCACAGCTTGTGTTTGCTACTTGTGACTCAGCAGGGATTTAATCAAGAAATCACTCATCAGTACAAGTAACAATCAATTAGGGTTTTGTTCTCCCTCCATCTCAAATGAATTATCTTCATCAACAATCAACATTTGGTCCTCAGAGATTCATTTCAACAAGCTCAAAGGCTCTGAACCAACCAGTTAGGGTTTGACTGAAGATAGCATACTCCTGACTTTTGCTCAGGATTTGACCTAATGGCTGGGGACATGACCTCAAGACCCCAAGCACATCATTTTGACCTAATCCATTGGCTCAAGACATCTCCTACACAAAGATTGATCAACAGTGAAATCTCAAATCATCAGATTAGGGTTTTTGAACTATCTGGGACTGAAATCAGGGATCACATTTGGGAAACCCTAAAAATCCCCAGGAAGTCAATCAAAGGTTTCAATCATCTTCAAATAATCCCTATGACAACATCCAATGGAAATTACATCTCAATTCAAGATCCACAGTCACCATTTGGTCCTCAAAGATTCACTTCAACAAGCTCAAAAGCTTTGAATCGACCAAATTAGGATTCTTCATTCAATCACTCACTCTTTGCAAAATAAATTCATGTTCGTGGATATTTTCATTTTAAATGCGCCATTTGCTAATTGGTGTGATTTAAAAGAGACTTGCTTGGAATTTATTTCATGGTTTTTTTGGTCCGTGGATTGCTCATGGTGAAGATTTGAATCATATGAATTATTTGATCATTCATGGGAATTTCATATAAGTTGCAAAGAAAATGTCCATTGTTGGAAAATTATTTCAAAAATGATTCAAGATCATGGATTCAAGAATTTTAGTTCAAGATCATTTCAAATTCATGATGCAATAATATGTTTCAAGACTTGAAATTCAAAAGTTCACTACTTCAAGGATATTCTACCAATTCCTTTCAAAAAGGGTTCATTCAAATTTTCAACATTCAAAAATGAAGTTCATTCTTTACAAAGTTCAAAATTTCAAATGAATTACAATAGACTTTGTCCAAAATTCAAGATTACAACATTTCAAGTCAAATTCAAGGTTCAAAGATATTACAACTTTCAAATTCTTTTCACTTTCAAAAATACAAGTTCATACAATTTTAAAGTGGAATAAATTTGGATTACAAAGGATAAAAGAAAATGCAAGACATTCTTGAATTCTTCAATCTTCAAAGTCTTCATTCTTCAAGTTCAAGATTCTTCATTCTTTCTTCAAGAGTCCTCATGCAACATGAAAAAGAAACATAAGAGGGGTGAATTTAGCAAAAGAATAATTCAAGACAAAAAGGGGTGAGATTAGCAAAAATCCAACAAAGGAAATAATTCAAAAATTCAAAAAGGAATCAAAGATATTTCATGTCCACTTGCAAGAGAAAAATCTCATAAAGAATATTCTTATTCTTTTTCTTATCTTGCAATGATTGTTTCTTGCCAATCAAGTTTACCAATTGCCAAACACATCCTAAGCTTTTCCTATAAATAGAAGTGTTCTCTTCATTGCAAATCACACCAAAGCTACTATACTACTAGCTTTCTCACTTCTTCCTCTTCTCTTATAGTTTTCATGTTTCTTTGTAAGAAGGAGAAATTCTTCAATTCAAAGAAAACTACTTGAAAAAAAATAAGAGTTTCTAGCTACATAGTTTCTTGAAGGGGAGTGAAGAAGAAATTCTTCATACCTTGGTGGAGAGTTCCAACTTGAAGTCCATCTTCAAGTCTCCCTAATATCCAAAGAGGTGATGGCCATCTTCATCAAAAGCCTACAACAACAAGCAAAGTTGTTAGGGAAATTGTTAGTAACAATTCAAGGTTGTTAGTAACAATAAAGAATTCAAGGCGTACCTCAACGATAGTCCGGCGAAAACCTCATCGCCGTAGGTAAGTTAATTTCACTCTTACTCTCAATATTGTTGTTGCTATGAACATGTTTCTCTGTTAAAACAAAATTTCCAGAAAAAAAGAGAAAGCATATGTTATTATCATAAAAAAAGAAACCAATTGTGTCATGGAGAACGAAATTGAGTAAAATACACAATTTCGAAGACTGTTGTTGTTGCTGCAAGTGAAAAAACGCAGAGACAACAGCAACAAAGTCCCGGTTCAGCAGCGACATCAACTAATTCAAAGCAGTTCAGCAACATCAAAAGTTCATCATGGTTTTGTATCATTCATCAACAACAATACAGAAGCGGTTCAGAACAAGAACAACCCGACAACAATTTCACCAAGCACCAGTTCGAAAATTCAGCAAGAAATACAAATCTATCAAATTTCCAGAAGCAGAATAAACACATACCTTAACACTATACCGGTGGAAATCTCCTCGCCGTAGATAAGTTTTCTGATTTCACCCTTTAACACTGTTAAATATTGCTGTTAATTTCTGTAAGAATTGAAAGCAGAAAGAATTGTTGTTGCTACATCATAAAAAAAAACGAACCTAGGTTCTTGGATATGTAAGCTCTTTCCATGGCCGCCGAAAACTCGAAGCTGTTGTCGTTGTTGCTCATAGACGCGGAAAGAAGCAAGAGCAGCGCCGAGGATCGTTGTTGTTGTTCTTTAACGAGAGATGAACACCGAGAGAGAAAGAGTCAGCGCGAGAGAGGAAGCAACCATCATTGTTGTTCACTACTGGCTTGAGAAGGTTACGGTTGTTGTTCAGTGATTGAGAGCCAGAGAGATGATGATATACCGATTGAGAGAGAACCCCGAGATGGATGAGAAACCAAGGGAGGAAATCCTGTTGTTGTTCACTGAAGGAAGAGAGAAATCGAGAGAGGGATCTGGTTTCATTTTTTCACGATCAATGGAGCAAGGAGGAAAGTTTAGCTGTTGTTTTTGTTCACAAACAAGGAAGAATCGTGAAAGACAAGAGAAAATGGGAAAGAGGCGCTGCTGGCCCTCTTGTGTTGGTTTAGGGTTTTCTAACCCATTTGTTTAAAACGTGGGCGGATCCGGGTCATCCCTGACCCGACCCGGTCCGGTCCACTCTCTTTTTTTTTTTTATTTGTTTGTTCAGCATTTTAATCAATTAATTGGGCTCTCACCCCCCCAATCTATTTTTAAAACCCCAGGCCCAAACATTTAGTTTTTTTTTTAACTATTTTCTTTTAGTTTTCTTTGAGAAAAGTATTTTCATAAAAAAGACTTAATATTTTAATTAAATATAGGATATAGTTTATTTTTTCTAATCCTTATTTAAATACCAAAAAATATATTAGATGCATATTTATGTTTATGTTTCTAATTATTTTCTCTTTTCATAGAAAAAAACACAAAAATATTTTAGATGCATATTTAAGTTTATGTTTCTAAATATTTTCTTCTTTCATGAAAAATCACAAAAAAATATCTTTTCTTAGATTAAATTTCATTTGAATTTGATATTTTCATAGTTTGTATAGTTAATCATTTAAATTTCTATTTGATTATTATTGCACATCACTTGAATTTTCTCACTTCATCCAAGACTTCGAGATTATTTCTCTGTTGTCTTTTGGATTTGTCTGTTTTGTTTGGTCTTCCATTTGTTGTAGAATTCCTTAAACAATTACTGGATGATCATGGAATGCTGAAAGCTGTGAACTTATTCGACATTCTTTTCTGCTGGTGAGGATGCTTAACATTTGTTGAAATCCTAATTAATTCAAAGCACATCACTTGAGGATCACGGTAACACCTCAAACTCAGAAATCCAATTTTCTCATTCTTCAAGGTAAGCCTAAAACTCAATCAACTGTTTTCATAGCAGTAATCAATTCACTTTCAAATCATCCATTGTTTTTCAAAACAGTGGGGCCTCTCGAATTTTAGAGAGTGTAAGTCCCATTTCTTTTCCTTTTGTACAGTTTTTTTTTTATAAACAATAAAACTTCTTCAAAATAAAATCTCTTCAAACAACATTCAAATCATTTTCAAAACCATCCACCCTGTTTTATGAAAATAAAACAGGGGCCTCTCGAATATTAGAGAGTATAAGACCCACTCTTTTATTTTTCTTTTATACAGTTTTTCTTTGTACAGAAAACTCTTTCAAAACAAACTTTCAAACGGTTTTTTTTAACCTCGCATCTGTAAATAAAACGATCAACCATGTTTTATAAAAGACCACGGGCCTCCATGTAGGTATAAGTCCCAAGCCCCTTTTGTACATACCCATTCCAGTACATGAAATTAGGTATTTCATTGTACGCCTTTTTGTACATACACTTTTTTGTACATACACATTTTTGTACATATCTCAATCTGTTTTTTTAACTTTGAATAACAAACCAAAATGAAGGTTTCTTTAAATCTTCCCAAAAATACCATGGGCCTCCATGTAGGTATAAGTCCCAAGCCCCTTTGTGAATACCTGTTTACATAGCTTTGAATAAATTCAAGTGGACCTCTCCCCGAGTGTGAGTCCCGAGCCCTGTGTATACAAATGGATCATGCTTACAGGTATATTTCCTTCATAAACTCCATTATATACACACACTTTGTCATATATATGTATAACTGTTCATATTTGTTCATGTACTCGTTCATATTTGTTCGTACTTGTTCATGTTTGTGATTGTGTTATATATATTTGTTCAACTTAGTACAACACTAGGTTCCCCATAGCCTCCTATTGGGCTTCGTGCAAAGAATCTCCCTAGTTTAGGTTAGGACATAGAGTATGGTTTCCCGGTGAAATCGCTCTAAGAGCTCAAACCAACTATACCATGCCTCCCCTTGGGCTTTGTACAAACGAGTGACCCTCCCATAGCCTCCTCTTGGGCTTACAATGCAAGGACCCTGGATTGTCCCTCCCATAGCCTCCTCTTGGGCTTACAATGCAAGGACCCTCGGATAGCCTCCTCTTGGGCTTCGTACAAGGACCCACGGGCTTCTTATAAGCATCCCCAATATCCAAATCAAATACCCTAGGAGATTAGACATTTTTCATCTCTATGCTAGGAGTATCTCTTCTATATCATCACAAACAATCAATCAATCAAAATCAAACTTTTTGCCACAAGGCTGGCTAATCAATCAAACTGTTTTACCACCGTACTGGATGATTAATCAAAGTTTTTGTCACAAGGCTGACTTCATTGAAACTTTTGCCACAAGGCTGGCTGATTAATCAAAGTTTTTGTCACAAGGCTGACTTCATTGAAACTTTTGCCACAAGGCTGGTTAAACAAAAACATCTTTATCATTCTAAGCACCCTAAGTGGCATGGCCCCGGGCTTATAATGAAAAGATTTTCAAACAAAAACAAACAGATGTATGTGATGATATAGATTAGATACATCTAGCATTTAGACGACATTTGTCTATTTTCCTTTGCTTCCACTAGCATAAGTGGGAACTACGATTGCTCTGACTTTCTCAACATCCCTTTGAGAATACGTAGGCACAAGGTCGATCCTTGGCGAGCAAAACAAAACAAAAAAAACCATTCAAACCTTAGCACCCGTAGACCCCGAGCTACAGATGCTCTGATTCCCTTTAAGGGATATGTATGCAGAGGATCGCGATGATCTTTGCGAGCATAATCAAACAAACACCTTAGGTCCCACCTATTTCACAAGAACCTCTCAACAACATGGAATGAAAAACAAAGCAAAGAAACCTATAGAGTACTATAGATACGTTGGGTGCTAATACCTTCCCTTCGTATAACCAACCCTCTTACCCAAGATCTCTCCCCCCACTTTTAGGTTATTGCAGCTTTTTTCCTTTTCCTCTTTTGGAAATAATAAAAAGTTTGGTCGATACAAAAGAAAAATCATTTTTTATGAGCACTCGAGCCCAAAGAAGGCATCAGGTGTCTCATCCCACAAAAAAGAGGAACAAAACGATTTTTCGCCCGCGACAGAAAAATGGCGACTTCACTGGGGACCATCTTTTTATTGTTTCCAAAGGAAGGGTTATTTCTATTTATTTTATTTTTCATTTCATTTTTTGTTATATGTGTGGTTCTGGTTCTGTTACTTGCGTGGTTCTGTTACAAGTGATACATTATGGACAAATCCTAACCCGGATTAAGTACACATAAGAAATTAGGTGGAGGGTATAGTCATGTGCAGGCGCACGTGAGAATCCTTCCGCTCAGTGGAGGTTCCTTGTTGGTAATATATGTTTAGCATGTTTCGTAGCGAAGACATTATTACTTTCATTGAACTGTAGAAGCTGAGAGACCGTAGAACCCCAACCCATCCTGGCCTTATTAGGTTGTGGTGCAGAAACTATTCAGATGAAGACTTGGATTAGTTGTCATGCGGAGAACCACACTCAGACGAGTTTTTCTTGAGAATATTACTGGCTCATGAGTTTAATTGTGGAAGGCCGGTAATATCCGAAAGAAAAATGTAGACTCTGACGTATCAGTAGAACATGTCATGCAGGTGATTAACTAGATCTATCCCATTTTTGGTTCTCTGACCTCATGCTCGTGACTTTGGACCTTTGAACCTATGCGTTACCATGTTTGTGTTACCATGTTTGTATTACCATGTTTGTATTACCATGTATGCGTTACCATGTTCGCGTTACCCTGTTTGCGTTACCGTGTTTGCTTTACCATGTTTGAATATGTGGCATCCACGCATCCATGCATTCATACATTCATTAAAAAACCCATCTTTTTCCATAAAAACATGATTTTTCCAAAAAAATTTAGAGAATTTTCTTTGCAAACATTATAGGATTGAGTTATGGAAAAAAGGTATACCAAAAAGTACGGTTTCAAAACGCCTGATGTAGAAAGACTGATAGAGTTAGCATCTTCTGTACAAGATCCTTCTAATTTTAGGAAAAGTTATGGAAAGCTTTTGCCTATCCTGAACACTCATGTTGATGAAGGACTTCTCAAAACTCTGGTTCAGTTCTATGATCCCGTCTACCGGTGTTTTACCTTTCCAGACTACCAGTTGGTACCGACCTTGGAAGAATATGCCAATCTTTTGGGTATCCCTGTGTCTGACAAAATACCCTTCAATGGTTTGGAAGCCATTCCTAAGTCACACGTCATTGCAGCAAGTACCCATTTGAAAAAGTCTGAAATAGAGAGTAATTGGACTACCAAAGGAAACCTCCCGGGTTTAACCTCACACTTCCTGATAAGGAAAGCCTTTGATTTCATCAAAACTGGTAGCATGATAGCTTTTGAAGCTGTACTAGCCCTGCTCATCTATGGGTTGGTGCTGTTTCCCAATGTCGACAACTTTGTTGATATCAATGCCATAAAGATCTTTCTGATTGGAAATCCTGTTCCGACTTTGCTTGGTGACATGTATTTTTCTTTCCATCATAGGAATCGCCAAGGCGGTGGAATCATTGTATGTTGTGCACCTTTGTTGTTCAAATGGATTGTTTCACACTTACCTGAGTCTCCTATTTTCACAGAAAACCGAGAAGGTTTGCGTTGGCCTCGAAGACTTATGTCTCTTACTAATAATGATATTCATTGGTATACCTTGACTCGTTGTGGTACAGAAACCATTGAAAGTTGTGGAGAGTTCGCCAACGTACCCCTCATTGGCACACAAGGAGGAATTAACTACAATCCGGTCCTGGCCCGACGACAACTCGGGTATGCAAATTCAGTTAAACCTGCTGGTCCCTCAGTGGAAGGATACTTTTACCGAGAAGGGGATAATCCTAAAAAGTTGAAAGCAAGAATGATGAGAGCTTGGTACGACGTCCGATGGAAAGAAAAAGGTGAGGAAAGAAATTGCATTGCCATGGACGCCTACACCTGCTGGGTAAAGAAAAGAGCAAAGGAGTTCCAAATGCCTTATGCTTATGAAAAACCCATGTTTCCTGCCGTATCTCAACGACCCAACATTCCCACTATAGCGGAACACCAAGACACTTTGGCTAAGATGAGGATAGAAAAAGATGCTTGGGAAGAAAAGTTTCGTAGCACTGAGGTGGAAAATAGAAAGTTGAAGAAAAGAGTGAAAGATCACGAAGAAACTCTCTATTATCAAGATGGATGGCTCATGAGTAAAGATGAGAAGATTCGTCAGAAAGACGCTGCAATCAAAAGGTACATCAAAGAAAGCAAGAAGAATCTTGAAGGCTCAACAAGCAACGCTCCGGCTCCTGACGATTGGAAGAATATTGTTGACAAGCTAAAGACCGAAAAGGCCGAATTGAAAGCTTACTATGGGAAAGAAATCATGAAGCTCAAGCTGCACAATGCATTTGGTTCTTCGTCTGATGAAGATGCTTAGGATTGTTTAGCTTTTTTATTTATCATTTGCTTTTGTAAGGAGCTACGCTCCAATGTTGTAACATTTCCCATTATTGCAATAAAAAAAAATGAATGAATAAAAGATTTGTTTGCGTTCAAATGTTTGCAAGAAAATAATCTTTAAAATGTTTGGAAAAATCATAAATTTCTTTTTACATACATCATTCTGCATATCGAGTCTGTTGTATAGAGTCTCATCTTTTGGATCTTTCTCCAATAGATCGTCAAGCTGTCGCGTCTCAAAGTTTCTCGACCGCGCTCGCAATCAGATCACAGATACAATACTCGTTCAAATAGAAGAAGAGTAATGGAACACTCTGAACAAGAGAATATTGAGCTCCGTGGTACAGCGACCACTCTTCAGGAAAAGTTGGAAAGTCTCACTACTCTGGTTGACTCCTTAATGGCCGCACAGAATCAGCCGCCGCCATCTAACAGTCAAGCAACGGTAACATCTGAAGTCACTACTCCAGTTTCTACAGTTGCGTTCGGTATTCCATCTTTCTCCATGCCAGAAGGTTGGGGCCCGCCTTTCAGCTTTGGTACAGGATTCCGCCATAATTTCTCCGGGGTTCAAACAGCTACAACTGAAGCGCCTTCTGCACAGGGTTCGGTGTTTATTCCACATTCAGGGGTAACTTTTTCCCAAATCACTATGGCACTTTCTCAACCCACTATGACAGTTCCGACCCCTACGGTTCACACTGTTCCTTATGATGGCAATGAGATTTATCATGATCAAGGTGATAGCACAAATCAGCGTAATCTTGTGGGAGATCTCCAAGAGCAGTTTAACAAGATGCAGCTAGAAGTCAAAGCTATTCGTGGCAAAGATTTGTTTGGAAAGAATGCCCAGGAGCTATGTTTGGTTCCCAGTGTACAGATACCTGCTAAATTCAAGGTCCCAGACTTTGAGAAATACAAAGGTAGTTCTTGTCCACAAAGCCATCTTGTGATGTATGCCAGGAAGATGTCTACTTATGCAGATAATCATCAGTTGCTTATCCATTACTTTCAAGACAGTTTGACTGGTGCCGCACTGAAGTGGTACACAGGCTTGGATAGCACCAATATTCGGACTTTCAATGACCTAGGTGAGGCCTTTGTCCGACAATACAAGTATAACTCGGATATGGCTCCAGACAGAGATCAGCTCCGATCCATGGCTCAGAAAGACCATGAAGCTTTCAAAGAGTACGCCCAACGATGGAGAGAAACTGCTGCTCAGATTAATCCACCGTTAAAAGAGAAAGAGATGACAAAGATCTTCTTGAATACTCTCAGTCCTTTTTATTATGAACGCATGATTGCTAGTGCTCCAAGTGATTTCACCGAAATGGTAAACATGGGGATGCGTCTAGAAGAAGGAGTCCGAACCGGACGTCTGACTAAAGAAGGTGGATCTTCAAGTGGAACCAAAAAGTTTGGAAGTAGTTTCCCAAAGAAGAAAGAACAAAGTGTTGACATGGTATCCCAAGGGAGGCCAAGAGGAAACGTCAATCGTCAACGACAGGTTGCTGCTATCACACCAGTCGTTAACACCGCACCGAATCCGGGGTTTACTCCGCAGTTTCAACAACAACAGCCTCGACCACAGGCTCAGCAGTTTAACAATAATCAGAATCGTGTACAAAGAGCTCCACAGTTTGATCCAATTCCAATGACATACACGGAATTGTACCCTGCTTTGATTGAAAGAGGTCTTGTTCAAACTAAAGCGCCACCACCCGTACCTGAGAAACTCCCATGGTGGTACAAAGCTGAGGTCTCATGCCCTTATCATCAAGGAGCACCTGGCCATGATCTTGAGCATTGCATAGCTTTGAAATACGAAGTTCAGAGGTTGGTTAGATCTAATCTCCTCTCTTTCAGAAATTTGAATCCCAATGTGCAAGCAAATCCGCTGCCCAATCATGGAGGGCATGTTGTAAACATGGTGTATGGATGTCCTGGCCAATACCGAGTCTATAATATCAACTTCTCAAGAGCCGATTTGGTACAAATGCACGCCATTCTCTGTCGAGGGCCGAATTTTCGCCAGCATCAATACGGTTCCTGTAGAATATGTTGTGTGGATCCTCACGGGTGTTCGATTGTGAGAAGAGATCTCCAAGTTTTGCTAGATAATGGTACTATTGAGATCTACAGAAATAGGGATGAAAATGAAGTTAACATGATAGGATGTTATCCGCATGAGCTTTTAGTCTCAGATATCAACTCGGAAATGCCTACAGTTAACGTCATCGTTCCTCATTTCAACATGCCTGAGCGCATGGAAGTTACTTACAACAAGCCGAAGGTTCCTATTGCTCCTTTAATCATTTGTCTACCTGGACCTGTTCCTTATGACTCTGACAAGGCAGTTCCATACAACTACAATGCTACAATGATAAAGAATGGACAAGAAGTTCCTTTACCTACTCTTTCATCTGTTGTAAACATTGCTGATGTAAGTCGTGTAACAAGAAGTGGACGTGTGTATACTCCACTACCTCCAAAGCAGCCTGTTGCTCCTGTAACTGGGCAAAATCCTGTTGGTACACCAGTGGGGAATCCTGTGGAAACTCCTGTCAGTAATACGAACGCTGATGTTGGTCAATCTAGTGGAACCAATGTCAATCCTGATTTTGATGAAATTTTGAAGCTTATCAAAAGAAGTGAATACAAGATTGTGGATCAGCTTATGCAGACTCCTTCGAAGATCTCAATACTTTCATTGCTGTTGAATTCTGAAGCACACAGGGAAGCCCTGATGAAGGTCTTGGATCAAGCTTTTGTAGATCATGATGTGACTGTTGATCATTTTGATGGGATGATAGCCAACATAACAGCTTGTAACAATTTAAGCTTCTGTGATGAAGAACTCCCCGAGGAGGGTAAAAATCACAATCTTGCTTTGCACATTTCTATGAATTGTCAGTCAGAATCTTTGTCCAATGTGTTGGTAGACACCGGATCTTCCTTGAATGTGATGCCAAAGACGACTCTTGCTCGCTTGTCTTACCAAGGAATGCCTATGAAGTTCAGTGGTGTAGTAGTCAAAGCATTTGATGGATCGCGAAAATCTGTTATCGGCGAAGTCAACCTTCCCATGACAATTGGCCCACGTACATTTCAAATCACCTTCCAGGTCATGGACATTCAAGCTGCTTATAGCTGTCTGTTAGGACGACCATGGATCCATGAAGCAGGGGCAGTAACTTCTACGCTCCATCAAAAGTTAAAATTTGTAACAAATGGAAAATTGGTAACAATAAGTGGAGAACAAGCCTTGATGGTGAGCCATTTATCCAATTTCTCTTTCATTAGTGCCGATGATGTGGAAGGAACGCAGTTCCAAGGTCTCTCTTTAGAAGACGAATCTTCCAAGAAGAAAGCATCGATCTCTTCTTACAAAGAGGCGGTAAAAGTAGTGAAAGATGGAACTACCACTGGCTGGGGGCAAGTTGTGATCCCTACCAAGAATGAAACTAGAGCAGGTCTCGGATGTTCACCAACATTCTCAAACTGCACCAAGAAGGATGAAACCCTTCGTCCGATCAAAGAAACATTCATTAGTGGAGGATTCCTTAACCCAATTCCTCAAGAGGTCAATGTCCTTATTGAAGAATGCATTGAAGAAGGTCTACCTGATCCTGAAGAAGAATGGAAATGTTATCTCAATGACTCGGGATACATATCTCAGGAAGAACCATATCCTCCTTCAGAGAAAACAAGTGCTAAAGAAATTCCGCCTATTCCTGCAGAAATATGGGACACCTTGGGACAACCAAGTGGGAAATTTGATTATATGGTGAAATATACTGCACCTGAAAGTTACAAGATTGCGATTGAGGATATCCAACCAACTGGATGGGGAGATTCCTTTGAATATGATAGTCAACCAGAAGAGGTTTATCAGCCCTGTCAATTTTCTCAGCAACCTGAAATTACTGAAGATTTCAGCTTCAACGCATCTGCCAAGATTAACAATCCTGAAGATGGTTATTATCACATAAATGCCATTTTTGAAGATGAAGGGGAAGATGGTCCCGCAACTGACTCAGAAAGTGTCGCTGACAATGAGTCTCTTCATCCTGAAGACTGGGAAATACATCCTGAAAATTCTGAAGATTGTGACTCGTCTTATGCTCTTCAAGAAGTAGAAGAAGACCGTTTCAACTCTACAAAGAACAAGGGTGACAAGCCAGGACCTTCAAATCCTGCTCGACCAGCGGTCAATGTCAATACTGAAGATAACTCTGGGGAAAATTTTCCTGAATATATAATACACAGAGGAGTTCGTTGCTACTGGAAGGCTGTCGACGTTCTGAATGTTGTTCACCGCTCAAAGTAATCACCTCGCTGTTATTTTGACCTCCTGCCTAGCCCAAAGCAGGGAGATGTTTTATAGGGCTTTGCTTTTAAATGTTCCGCCCAAATAACTTTGTGTATAGGGCTTTGTTTTAAAAGTTTCCCTCTTTGTCCTGCCCAAGACAAATGAGTTTGTGTTTAGGGCTTTGTTTCAAAAATGAATCATAAATAAAGTGTCATTTTGAATTCCCTACATTACATGTTTTATTTTTTGCTTTTTTCTGGAAATGGTAATCCTAAAAAACCAAAATAAAATAAAAAAAAACTTTTCAAAAAAAAATCTGCATACACTCCTGCATTCATAAATTTTCTGAAATAAATATAAATCACATGTGCAGATTAACTATTGATAAACCCATTGAATGCAATAACCCTATGCCCTCTCCCAACTTTGAGTTTCCTGTGTTCGAAGCCGAAGAAGAGGAAGAAGAGGAGATCCCGGACGAGATCTCTCGATTACTTAAGCACGAGGAAAGAGCCATTCTGCCTCACAAAGAGCCTTTAGAAAAGATCAACTTGGGTTCTGAAGAAGACAAAAAAGAAGTGACCATTGGATCGCTGCTTGATACTGATATCAAGAGTAAGTTGACAGACCTTCTCAAAGAATATGTTGACGTGTTTGCCTGGTCCTACCAAGACATGCCTGGGTTGGATACCAATATTGTTCAGCATTACTTGCCATTGAAGCCAGAATGTCCGCCGGTTAAGCAGAAATTGCGAAGGACTCACCCTGATATGGCTAACAAGATTAAAGTGGAAGTTCAAAAACAGCTCGACGCAGGTTTTCTTGTCACCTCTGAGTATCCTCAATGGTTGGCCAACATAGTGCCAGTTTCGAAGAATGATGGCAAAGTCAGAATGTGTGTTGACTACCGTGACTTGAACAAGGCCAGTCCAAAAGATGACTTTCCATTACCACATATTGACATGCTGGTTGATAACACTGCTAAGTTCAACGTCTTTTCCTTCATGGACGGGTTCTCCGGTTATAATCAGATCAAGATGGCTCCCGAAGACATGGAGAAGACATCTTTCATCACCCCATGGGGTACCTTTTGCTACAAAGTGATGCCGTTTGGATTGAAGAATGCAGGCGCAACTTACCAAAGGGCAATGACTACTCTCTTTCATGACATGATGCATAAAGAAATTGAAGTTTATGTGGACGACATGATAGCCAAGTCTAGCACAGAAGAAGAACATATTGAATACCTTTTGAAGTTGTTTCAAAGACTAAGGAAATATCAGCTTCGCTTGAATCCTAACAAATGTACTTTTGGGGTTAGATCTGGAAAACTCTTGGGTTTCATTGTCAGCCAAAGAGGTATTGAAGTAGATCCCGACAAAGTCAGAGCTATTCAAGAGATGCCTGCACCAAAAACTGAAAAGCAAGTAAGAGGATTTCTCGGACGATTGAACTATATCTCCAGATTCATCTCTCAAATGACTGCTACTTGTGGGCCAATTTTCAAGCTTCTCCGCAAAGATCAAGGGGTTGTATGGACTGAAGATTGCCAGAAAGCGTTCGACAGTATCAAAGAGTACTTGTTAGAACCACCAATATTGATTCCTCCAGTTGAAGGAAGACCACTAATCATGTACCTTACTGTGTTGGAAGAATCCATGGGTTGTATGCTTGGACAACAAGATGAAACCGGTAAGAAAGAACATGCCATCTATTACTTGAGTAAGAAATTCACAGACTGTGAGTCTCGTTACTCCATGCTCGAAAAAGCATGTTGTGCTTTGGCTTGGGCTTCAAAACGTCTCCGCCAATACATGATCAACAATACTACTTGGTTAATCTCCAAAATGGATCCGATCAAGTATGTCTTTGAAAAGCCTGCATTAACAGGAAGGATTGCCCGATGGCAAATGTTGTTATCTGAATATGACATCGAGTACCGTGCTCAAAAAGCGGTCAAAGGAAGCATTCTCGCCGATCATTTGGCGCATCAACCAATTAATGATTATCAATCTCTCAAGTTTGACTTTCCTGATGAAGATGTCTTATACTTGAAGATGAAAGATTGTGACGAACCGTTACCTGAAGAAGGTCCTGAGCCTGGATCAAGATGGGGCCTAATTTTTGATGGAGCAGTTAACGCTTTTGGCAATGGAATTGGGGCAATCATCATCACTCCCAAGGGTACTCATATCCCATTCTCCGCCAGATTGCTATTTGACTGCACCAACAACATCGCAGAATATGAAGCTTGTATTATGGGTCTCGAAGAAGCTATTGACTTAAGGATCAAGATCCTGGACATATATGGAGATTCAGCCCTTGTGATCAACCAAATCAAAGACAAGTGGGAAACTTACCACCCTGGCTTGATTCCTTACAGAGATTATGCAAGACGTCTTTTGACTTTCTTCAACAAAGTTGAATTGCATCATATACCTCGAGATCAGAATCGAATGGCAGACGCCTTGGCTACTCTATCTTCCATGTTCAAAGTCAGTCACTGGAACGATGTGCCTACAGTCAGAATTACGCGCCTTGAAAGGCCTGCTTATGTGTTTGCAACTAAAGCAGTCATCGATGATAAACCGTGGTTCCACGACATCAAACGCTTCCTTCAAACTCAAGAGTACCCACTTGGGGCATCAAACAAAGATAAGAAAACTCTAAGGAGACTTTCTGGCAGTTTTTTCCTGAACGGAGATGTGCTATACAAAAGAAACTTCGACATGGTTTTGCTCAGATGCGTGGATAAACACGAAGCAGACATGTTAATGCATGAAGTGCATGAAGGGTCCTTTGGAACTCATTCAAACGGGCATGCAATGTCCAAAAAGATCTTAAGAGCAGGATACTATTGGTTGACAATGGAATCTGATTGTTATAAACACGTGAAGAGATGTCACAAGTGCCAGATCTACGCAGATAAGATCCATGTGCCACCGACTCTACTCAACGTTCTCTCATCTCCATGGCCTTTCTCCATGTGGGGTATCGACATGATTGGAATGATCGAACCAAAAGCTTCAAACGGTCATCGTTTCATCTTGGTAGCTATTGATTACTTCACCAAATGGGTCGAAGCAGCATCTTACGCCAATGTTACAAGACAAGTGGTTGTGAGGTTTATCAAGAATAACATCATTTGCCGATATGGTATTCCCAGCAAGATCATTACTGACAATGGTTCAAACTTGAACAACAAGATGATGAAAGAACTGTGTGAGGAATTCAAGATTGAGCATCATAACTCTTCTCCTTACAGACCAAAAATGAACGGCGCTGTTGAAGCCGCCAACAAGAACATTAAGAAGATTGTCCAGAAAATGGTCGTCACTTACAAAGATTGGCATGAAATGCTGCCATTTGCTTTACATGGATACCGTACTTCAGTGCGTACTTCAACAGGGGCAACTCCCTTTTCTCTGGTATACGGCATGGAAGCTGTGCTCCCCGTAGAAGTTGAAATCCCATCAATGAGAGTCCTCATGGAGACTAAGTTATCAGAGGCTGAATGGTGTCAAAGCAGATACGATCAGTTGAACTTAATCGAAGAAAAACGTATGACTGCTCTATGCCATGGACAGTTATACCAAGCAAGGATGAAACAAGCCTTCAACAAAAAGGTTCGACCTCGTGAATTTCAAGAAGGCGACCTCGTGCTTAAAAAGATCTTGTCTTTTCAACCAGATTCTAGGGGCAAATGGTCTCCTAATTACGAAGGCCCGTATGTTGTCAAAAGAACATTTTCTGGCGGCGCCATGACTCTTGCAACCATGGATGGTGATGAACTCCCGTATTCTGTGAATGCTGATGCAGTCAAGAAATACTTTGTCTAAAAAATACAAAAGAACAGCTCGGTAAGTCGAAAACCCGCAAAGGGCGACTTAGGCAAAAATGAGCGTCTCGGTGGATTGAAAACCCGAAAGGGCGGTCCAGGCAAAAATTAGAGACAATAAACAGAAAAAAATTCATCCTGGTAGATTGAAAACTTGAAAGGGCAATCTAGGCAAAAATTAGGGATTAATGACAAAGTAACTGCATCACTCCGTACTTCGTCACCTGAGGAGTCTGTACTTCATCAAAGGATCTTCAAGCAAATCACCGCCAATCTGAAGCGACAAGCACAGTTGGAACTCAAAGTTGTTAAGGGAATAGTGGTTATTGCTTTCAATGTAGCCTTTTCCACATAATTACCATTTCCAACTTTTGTAAATACTCCATGGAATCACGCCTTTAGCTGATTTCCATCCTATTAAATAAATTTGAGCCTTGTGCCCCTTTGTTTGCAATCTCTAATTTCTTTTAGCTTGCAAAACGACGCTTTAATTGTGTTATTCGCTTTTGAAAAAAAAAAAGAGAAAAAAAAAGTTTTAAATGAATTTACTTCACTTTTCTTTTTCAAAATAAAAGCAAAATTTTCCTTTGAGTTGTGAACAACGGAAGGAACATCAGCAGTCGTCTCCATAGGATGAACAAAAGGATTCTCCCTGAAAAAATTGTTGAGACAACGGTATTCTGGTCCCAGAAAAGAATTCCTGAAGCAATTACCCCTCGAGGTAAAGAAGCTCTTCTATCCCCAGTGAAGAAGGTCTTTTATCCCCAGTGACGAAGATTTTCCATGAAGAGGTTCTTCCATCTCAATAAGAAAAGATGTTTATCTTCCCCAGAGAAGTTGAAAACATGCAGCACCATTCATCACCTGTGTTATCTACACCGTGTTGAAGAACATTTGCCAAGTATCTGGTTGTATTGCGACGTCGGTCCTTCTCCAGTATACACTTCATTATCTGTCAGTATTGTTAGCATACATGCAACATTCATGACATTCATCATTCATACATATTTGCATCATTTATGCATTCTTGCATTTTTCAGTACTTACTTGTTTAGGATATATTTATCCTCAAAAAAAAAAGAAAAGAAAAAAAGAAGAAGCAGGTATGGGCGTGTCATTCCTCCAGTAGGTTGTCACCCATAAGTAGAAAGAACGTTTTCTTTCTCCAGTTCCCCACTGAGATCATTCCTCGTGGAAGAAGGTTGCTTTAGTTTCTCCTCTCAAAACAAAGGAGAAAATACCCATTCGAGTTCATTCCTCATGGGTACAAAGTCTTGTTTGACTGTCTCTTTCCAATTCATTCTTGGTTAGAACCTTGTCTTTACCAGAGATTCAAAATACCAATTCCTCAAATAGAGTTGTGAAAAACAGACAATAAGCAATAGTCTCATCATCTGAGCAACTTATGTCTCTTTCAAAAGATTTTCCTCTCAAGGAAATCAATCATGAAGATCATTTGACGATCAGGGCCTTATTACTGTTCACAAGGCTGAATATCCAGTAATTTCCCTAACAAAGTCTCCAGGATCATTTTATCACTCGGCTGATAATTGTTCATGTCTTCAAACCCGATATCACAAGGCTGGTAGTCGGTAACCTTTTGTTCTTGTTATATTATTTAACATGTCTATCACAAGGTTGATAGTCGGTAATATTAATCAAACCTTTGAAACTCTTTTTACCTTGTCAAGTCTATCACAATGCTGGTAGTCGGTAATACAGTTTCATACCTTTCACCTTCGCATTATTAAACAAGTCTATCCCTCTGTTGATAGTCGATAATGTCGATAGGTAAGCTTTTCTTACAAAGCTATCATTCCCAGGCGAAGCATACACTTGCTTTCCCGAAAAAACGGATTCTCTTCCTAAAACGGATTGAGACATCCTTCCCGACCTCTTTTCCCCAGCGGAGTCAGTTCTTGATATTCCCACGGTAAAGATATCTTTGCATCATTCGCAATTTTGGTATCTTAGGTCCAAAATTCGCGTCTTCTGATATTTAAGTCTCTTCCACCCTATCAAAACGAAGATTTTCAATCTTCATGTCTCAGGTTGAAGAAACTTAAATAGGGGCATTTGTCATACCCCAATTTTTGACCTAAGATACCACCTCATATCATTGCATATGCATCATTTGCATCTCTAACAAATTGCACAGCTTGTGTTTGCTACTTGTGACTCAGTAGGGATTTAATCAAGAAATCACTCATCAGTACAAGTAACAATCAATTAGGGTTTTGTTCTCCCTCCATCTCAAATGAATTATCTTCATCAACAATCAACATTTGGTCCTCAGAGATTCATTTCAACAAGCTCAAAGGCTCTGAACCAACCAGTTAGGGTTTGACTGAAGATAGCATACTCCTGACTTTTGCTCAGGATTTGACCTAATGGCTGGGGACATGACCTCAAGACCCCAAGAACATCATTTTGACCTAATCCATTGGCTCAAGACATCTCCTACACAAAGATTGATCAACAGTGAAATCTCAAATCATCAGATTAGGGTTTTTGAACTATCAGGGACTAAAATCAGGGATCACATTTGGGAAACCCTAAAAATCCCCAGGAAGTCAATCAAAGGTTTCAATCATCTTCAAATAATCCCTATGACAACATCCAATGGAAATTACATCTCAATTCAAGATCCACAGTCACCATTTGGTCCTCAAAGATTCACTTCAACAAGCTCAAAAGCTTTGAATCGACCAAATTAGGATTCTTCATTCAATCACTCACTCTTTGCAAAATAAATTCATGTTCGTGGATATTTTCATTTTAAATGCGCCATTTGCTAATTGGTGTGATTTAAAAGAGACTTGCTTGGAATTTATTTCATGGTTTTTTTGGTCCGTGGATTGCTCATGGTGAAGATTTGAATCATATGAATTATTTGATCATTCATGGGAATTTCATATAAGTTGCAAAGAAAATGTCCATTGTTGGAAAATTATTTCAAAAATGATTCAAGATCATGGATTCAAGAATTTTAGTTCAAGATCATTTCAAATTCATGATGCAATAATATGTTTCAAGACTTGAAATTCAAAAGTTCACTACTTCAAGGATATTCTACCAATTCCTTTCAAAAAGGGTTCATTCAAATTTTCAACATTCAAAAATGAAGTTCATTCTTTACAAAGTTCAAAATTTCAAATGAATTACAATAGACTTTGTCCAAAATTCAAGATTACAACATTTCAAGTCAAATTCAAGGTTCAAAGATATTACAACTTTCAAATTCTTTTCACTTTCAAAAATACAAGTTCATACAATTTTAAAGTGGAATAAATTTGGATTACAAAGGATAAAAGAAAATGCAAGACATTCTTGAATTCTTCAATCTTCAAAGTCTTCATTCTTCAAGTTCAAGATTCTTCATTCTTTCTTCAAGAGTCCTCATGCAACATGAAAAAGAAACATAAGAGGGGTGAATTTAGCAAAAGAATAATTCAAGACAAAAAGGGGTGAGATTAGCAAAAATCCAACAAAGGAAATAATTCAAAAATTCAAAAAGGAATCAAAGATATTTCATGTCCACTTGCAAGAGAAAAATCTCATAAAGAATATTCTTATTCTTTTTCTTATCTTGCAATGATTGTTTCTTGCCAATCAAGTTTACCAATTGCCAAACACATCCTAAGCTTTTCCTATAAATAGAAGTGTTCTCTTCATTGCAAATCACACCAAAGCTACTATACTACTAGCTTTCTCACTTCTTCCTCTTCTCTTATAGTTTTCATGTTTCTTTGTAAGAAGGAGAAATTCTTCAATTCAAAGAAAACTACTTGAAAAAAAATAAGAGTTTCTAGCTACATAGTTTCTTGAAGGGGAGTGAAGAAGAAATTCTTCATACCTTGGTGGAGAGTTCCTACTTGAAGTCCATCTTCAAGTCTCCCTAATATCCAAAGAGGTGATGGCCATCTTCATCAAAAGCCTACAACAACAAGCAAAGTTGTTAGGGAAATTGTTAGTAACAATTCAAGGTTGTTAGTAACAATAAAGAATTCAAGGCGTACCTCAACGATAGTCCGGCGAAAACCTCATCGCCGTAGGTAAGTTAATTTCACTCTTACTCTCAATATTGTTGTTGCTATGAACATGTTTCTCTGTTAAAACAAAATTTCCAGAAAAAAAGAGAAAGCATATGTTATTATCATAAAAAAAGAAACCAATTGTGTCATGGAGAACGAAATTGAGTAAAATACACAATTTCGAAGACTGTTGTTGTTGCTGCAAGTGAAAAAACGCAGAGACAACAGCAACAAAGTCCCGGTTCAGCAGCGACATCAACTAATTCAAAGCAGTTCAGCAACATCAAAAGTTCATCATGGTTTTGTATCATTCATCAACAACAATACAGAAGCGGTTCAGAACAAGAACAACACGACAACAATTTCACCAAGCACCAGTTCGAAAATTCAGCAAGAAATACAAATCTATCAAATTTCCAGAAGCAGAATAAACACATACCTTAACACTATACCGGTGGAAATCTCCTCGCCGTAGATAAGTTTTCTGATTTCACCCTTTAACACTGTTAAATATTGCTGTTAATTTCTGTAAGAATTGAAAGCTGAAAGAATTGTTGTTGCTACATCATAAAAAAAAACGAACCTAGGTTCTTGGATATGTAAGCTCTTTCCATGGCCGCCGAAAACTCGAAGCTGTTGTCGTTGTTGCTCATAGACGCGGAAAGAAGCAAGAGCAGCGCCGAGGATCGTTGTTGTTGTTCTTTAACGAGAGATGAACACCGAGAGAGAAAGAGTCAGCGCGAGAGAGGAAGCAACCATCATTGTTGTTCACTACTGGCTTGAGAAGGTTACGGTTGTTGTTCCGTGATTGAGAGCCAGAGAGATGATGATATACCGATTGAGAGAGAACCCCGAGATGGATGAGAAACCAAGGGAGGAAATCCTGTTGTTGTTCACTGAAGGAAGAGAGAAATCGAGAGAGGGATCTGGTTTCATTTTTTCACGATCAATGGAGCAAGGAGGAAAGTTTAGCTGTTGTTTTTGTTCACAAACAAGGAAGAATCGTGAAAGACAAGAGAAAATGGGAAAGAGGCGCTGCTGGCCCTCTTGTGTTGGTTTAGGGTTTTCTAACCCATTTGTTTAAAACGTGGGCGGATCCGGGTCATCCCTGACCCGACCCGGTCCGGTCCACTCTCTTTTTTTTTTTTATTTGTTTGTTCAGCATTTTAATCAATTAATTGGGCTCTCACCCCCCCAATCTATTTTTAAAACCCCAGGCCCAAACATTTAGTTTTTTTTTAACTATTTTCTTTTAGTTTTCTTTGAGAAAAGTATTTTCATAAAAAAGACTTAATATTTTAATTAAATATAGGATATAGTTTATTTTTTCTAATCCTTATTTAAATACCAAAAAATATATTAGATGCATATTTATGTTTATGTTTCTAATTATTTTCTCTTTTCATAGAAAAAAACACAAAAATATTTTAGATGCATATTTAAGTTTATGTTTCTAAATATTTTCTTCTTTCATGAAAAATCACAAAAAAATATCTTTTCTTAGATTAAATTTCATTTGAATTTGATATTTTCATAGTTTGTATAGTTAATCATTTAAATTTCTATTTGATTATTATTGCACATCACTTGAATTTTCTCACTTCATCCAAGACTTCGAGATTATTTCTCTGTTGTCTTTTGGATTTGTCTGTTTTGTTTGGTCTTCCATTTGTTGTAGAATTCCTTAAACAATTACTGGATGATCATGGAATGCTGAAAGCTGTGAACTTATTCGACATTCTTTTCTGCTGGTGAGGATGCTTAACATTTGTTGAAATCCTAATTAATTCAAAGCACATCACTTGAGGATCACGGTAACACCTCAAACTCAGAAATCCAATTTTCTCATTCTTCGAGGTAAGCCTAAAACTCAATCAACTGTTTTCATAACAGTAATCAATTCACTTTCAAATCATCCATTGTTTTTCAAAACAGTGGGGCCTCTCGAATATTAGAGAGTGTAAGTCCCATTTCTTTTCCTTTTGTACAGTTTTTTTTTTATAAACAATAAAACTTCTTCAAAATAAAATCTCTTCAAACAACATTCAAATCATTTTCAAAACCATCCACCCTGTTTTATGAAAATAAAACAGGGGCCTCTCGAATATTAGAGAGTATAAGACCCACTCTTTTTTTTTTCTTTCTTTTATACAGTTTTTCTTTGTACAGAAAACTCTTTCAAAACAAACTTTCAAACGGTTTTTTTTAACCTCGCATCTGTAAATAAGACGATCAACCATGTTTTATAAAAGACCACGGGCCTCCATGTAGGTATAAGTTCCAAGCCCCTTTTGTACATACCCATTCCAGTACATGAAATTAGGTATTTCATTGTACGCCTTTTTGTACATACACTTTTTTGTACATACACATTTTTGTACATATCTCAATCTGTTTTTTTAACTTTGAATAACAAACCAAAATGAAGGTTTCTTTAAATCTTCCCAAAAATACCATGGGCCTCCATGTAGGTATAAGTCCCAAGCCCCTTTGTGAATACCTGTTTACATAGCTTTGAATAAATTCAAGTGGACCTCTCCCCGAGTGTGAGTCCCGAGCCCTGTGTATACAAATGGATCATGCTTACAGGTATATTTCCTTCATAAACTCCATTATATACACACACTTTGTCATATATATGTATAACTGTTCATATTTGTTCATGTACTCGTTCATATTTGTTCGTACTTGTTCATGTTTGTGATTGTGTTATATATATTTGTTCAACTTAGTACAACACTAGGTTCCCCATAGCCTCCTATTGGGCTTCGTGCAAAGAATCTCCCTAGTTTAGGTTAGGACATAGAGTATGGTTTCCCGGTGAAATCGCTCTAAGAGCTCAAACCAACTATACCATGCCTCCCCTTGGGCTTTGTACAAACGAGTGACCCTCCCATAGTCTCCTCTTGGGCTTACAATGCAAGGACCCTGGATTGTCCCTCCCATAGCCTCCTCTTGGGCTTACAATGCAAGGACCCTCGGATAGCCTCCTCTTGGGCTTCGTACAAGGACCCACGGGCTTCTTATAAGCATCCCCAATATCCAAATCAAATACCCTAGGAGATTATACATTTTTCATCTCTATGCTAGGAGTATCTCTTCTATATCATCACAAACAATCAATCAATCAAAATCAAACTTTTTGCCACAAGGCTGGCTAATCAATCAAACTGTTTTACCACCGTACTGGATGATTAATCAAAGTTTTTGTCACAAGGCTGACTTCATTGAAACTTTTGCCACAAGGCTGGCTGATTAATCAAAGTTTTTGTCACAAGGCTGACTTCATTGAAACTTTTGCCACAAGGCTGGTTAAACAAAAACATCTTTATCATTCTAAGCACCCTAAGTGGCATGGCCCCGGGCTTATAATGAAAAGATTTTCAAACAAAAACAAACAGATGTATGTGATGATATAGATTAGATACTGCCCCTATTCAATCTTTTTGGACCTGAATGTCCGAACGATACAAGTTTTGGACATTTGAGGTGTAAGTGGATTGAATACCCAATAGCACCATCAAAATTTGCGCTCTGGAATAACAACTCTAAAGAGATACTTATAATTTTGATTTTGAGAGAGGACACCAGTTACTACTGATTCCAACCAAGGGATACTATTAAATGCTTGATATAAACAAGAAACGTCAGTCAACTACTGGACCTTTGCCGATAACAACCGGACTTTGAAGAAAGGACCAATAACAATCAGACCTAACCGAAGGATGCCTGTAACCACAGGACTTTAAGGAAAAGGCTAGTAACCACTAGACTCGACCAAGGATGCCTGTAACAACAGGACTTTTGTGGAACAGGCTAGTAACAACTAGCACTGACTGAGGGATGCCTGTGACAACAGGACTTTAAAGGAACAGACTAGTAACCACTAGAACTGACCAAAGGATGCCTGTAACCACAGGACTTTACGGAAAAGGCTAGTAACAACTAGACTTGACCAAGGGGTGCCTGTAACCACAGGACTTTCGCTGGTAACAACCAGAATTTGAAGGATGCCCATAACCATGGGACTTCAAGGAGAGAGATGCCAATAATCATTGGGCTTGATTGAAGGAGACTAGTAACGACTAGACTCTTATTGGGGATGTGTTACTTTGTGCCTTGGAAGCACATATAAACTTGGCTTATGCATTGATGCATGTTTGAATTTTTCCATGGCGTAATGCTCCATATTCATGGAAATGCTACACATTTGTAGATGCAATGTGAATGCAATGATTACTATATGCAGAAATGACGGGGGCCCTTTAGAGAATATTCCGCTGACTTGTCGATCGAGCTTCGTCTCTGACCTCGGGAGAGGTAAACACCAGGGAGAATCCCTTTAGTGTTCAGAACTCTGTGGGGTTGCCAATAGACATTGGAATTTAACTTGCAGGATATACTTCCGATTGTTGACTTGAAGAATGACTTCTGACTTCTCACCATGTGCCATAGCTCGGAGAATTTTTAGCTTCAGGATATTCCCTCAATTTACCATATTGGGGATGAGAACCCTAATGAGGAACCATTGTTAAGAGGATTGGAACAACTCCGAGGAGAAATAAACTCCTATACTTGGGGAATGGAGCAACTTTTAGGAGAAATAAACTCCTATGCCCGGGGAGAGACTTTTTCTAGGAGAAATAAATTCCCATGCTTGAGGAACGGAACCAGCTCTCAGGAGAAATAAACTCCTATGCTTGGGGAGAGAGTAACTTTAGGCATCTTGCTGGGGGAAGTATTATGATACTCATTCATTTTGTGATGGTTAACTGCACTTTACAAGTGAATAGCGGTTCCTTCAATACAAACCAAAATATTGTGCCCCAGGCTGCTTAACTTACGAAGATATTTGTCTCAAAAGGATCTCTTCACCACGCTTGCTTGACATAATTTACCCCAGCATATCCAAGCGTTTGAGATATTCTTTCTCTTGATCCATGGATCCTTGAAGAGATTTGTCGAATCTCGACGTAACTGCCCCAGATTGAGTGAGTTTGAGAGATTCCTCGACGTCACTACTTTAGATTGATTGAAATCAAGAGAGATTCCTCGACTTGATTAACCCTGATTGGTCGAATTTGAAATGTCAAACCTTGATTTGCTTGCCCCAGGTACGCTGAACTCACGAGAGAGATTCCTCGTCGTGACTGCCCCTGATTGCGTACATCTTATTAGAATCTTCAAGTTTACTTCCCTTGAAGTCAACCAAACTGTGGAAGCAACTTTATCATACTCGATGGAGTCTTCAAACTCTTCCCCTCAGGGTACTTAATCAAAATGCATCTACTCAACAGAGTATTCAGACTTCTCCCCTCGAGGTAACCAATCAAAGAAGGTATAAACTGATTATGTTCAATGGAGTCTTCGGGAAACATGCCCCTTGATATCAGTCTCTGAAATGATTTCTTTTTTACTCTGCGGAGTTCTCAAATCTCTTTTACTTTGACATGATCAAGCTCTTCATGGATTCTCATCATGGAAACTTTCTTGATGTTTAAGCAAATGTTTTGTATGCAAAAGAATGTTAATTCTAAGAATGACAATTCTAATGCAAGGCCTATGCTAGTCTTGAAGTTTAAAAACTTTTTATGCAATGAGGTGGCCACCTCTTGTGAATGAAATGTAAAGCGGGCATACAATACCAACATAGATACGTGTTACGCTTCATTGGGAGTCAGCTAAACGCTATCTGATTGGAGTGCGCTTTCGAAATAAACCCTACTTCAATTAGGACTTTTGAGGGTTGTAACTTGGTCGGGTTCACGGTTTTCAGAAACAAAGGATTTTTAGGCTCAAAATTTATTTGGTGCCCACCCCCTTCGTGATGTTCTCCGATCCTAGGTTCAATTTAACTCAACATGAGTGCTCATCCCTCACGAGGAATTTTGAAACGGTTGAGGAATCAATGAGGTTTTTCGGACATGGCAGTCGCTCACCTTTTATTCTTCTGATTCATTGTCACACGACCTTGTTCTTGCTTTACTTTCACCATCATTTTCTTTTTATTGCTATATAATTTTTCTTCTTTTTTTTCTTTTTTTTTGCTTTTTTTTTTTGCTCTCTTTTTTTTTTGAACAAGTCGTGTGACCTCGCATTGTCTTTGATTCATTGGAAGTGATTGCGACTGCCTCATTCTTTGATTAATGAAGGATTACCATTGTGGTACCGTCATCTTTTGTCCTCTTGGTAGGTGAAGGATAACCATCACAGTTCTTACTTTCCTCAACCTTTTGAAAGATAACCATTATTGTATCCTTAGATGCATATTATTTGTGAGTTTTGAACACTTGATCAAGTTAAATGAACGCTACCCTGCCCCAGGGTTAAAATTAAAGGTTTTTTTCTGAACAGAAAAGAAACTCCTACTTCAAGGCTCAAAGGGGTTGACGAGGGTCTATCTCCCTTATATCTCCGGTGTTTGGGGATTTGAAACAATGCCTGTACATCATCAGTAGGGTTTTATTCAAAAACACACAATTAGGGATTTTGCATTTTTTTTTATCATCATCATTCTCCCTCCGCTCGTTGCCTAAGCAAGATATTAGTAAAGTTGGTATCGTAATGCCAAAAACTTTTTTTTGAGTGAAAACGAATGGATTACTTCAAGACAAACATAAACAATGTATTATGGTTTTCATTCAGAAATTAACAAATTTTACATGCTAGAAATGCTTAAACAAACAATGAAACGTTACAAATGAGAATGCAATAAAGAACTAAATGAATGCCATTGTTGAGGAGACTTGACTCCGTATGGACTTATTGCTCTCGGATACCTTTTGCAGTTTTGATACCCCATCGAGACTTCAATTGGTGCATAAAACCTCTTGAGTGGATGTGGTTGTTCTGAAATCAACGAGGACTTGAATTTTGCCTTTGAATGTCCTACCACCTTCAGTTGAATAGCTAGGTGCCCCATCATGGTAGCCACTTAGCATTATCATATGTTCCTTCCAAACCCTTTAGATTACTTTCCAGAAGAATATTCCAACAAAGGCGTACAAGAGTGGTGCATTTTTTCCGTTCTTTAGGGATTCGAGCAATGCAAATGGTGCAATACTCAAGATAGACAATGTCTTGCTTATCCCTCGGTCGGGAGCCCCAAATAGAGATGCTAGAATAGTAATCACCATTATAAATGGAAGAAGATAGTATGATCATCACACTCAGGAGAGCTACGTGTGGTAAGGAAAGCCCAAACCATCAACTGAAATACCATCAATCAGGGATATAACTGAGCACAAGGTATTGAAATTACATCGGTTCATTTCTCATATTCTTTCTTTCTCTATTGACGAGCAAAGGCCACTGAGAAGAAAATTCCAAGAAGAGATGACCCATGATATGAAATAACAGCTTGAGAATGAGAAATGCTTCTGCAGAACACTCTTGATTATCACATGGAAAAATATTCAGACGGAGTCACACAAGAATTTGTAATGCTTTAGGGATTCGAGCAATGCGAATGACGCAGTACTCAAGACCAGAATACGTCTTGCTTATCCCTCAGTCGGGAGCCCCAAGCAATTTCCACATATATGTACAAGAGATGATTATCACTTTAGCTTCAATATCCAAACCATTCGGAGTGAGAGTAAATGATCCTTGCAGTTTTTTTTGATATCAGGCACTAGGTACAAACACGCAATGTCTAACTCAACGGAGTCACGACCTTTTATGATTTTCAACCTTTTCTCCAAGAGGTGGAACCTTTTTTCATTTCAATGATCGAAAACTTGAAGACTTCAATTTCCAAATTATTCTCATGATGGGTTCCCTCCTTAAAGTAATAGGAATCGCAACAGTACTCAAACATTCTGATTCATAAGAACTTCCCTTGAGGTAAGATTAACATTCACATTTAGCCTTTGAGGAACCTGTCTCAATTCTTCTGGTCTAAGAGAGAAACCTTGGGTAGCCTCCATACACTGATTCACGTCAATCCCCATTTCTGTTCTCGTCTTATTCAAAACCTCACGGAGTTGTTCCATTATTAACTTTCAAGCACATAGCGGTGAGAAGTCATTTTGTTGTTGAAGTTAGCATTTGAGTAGAAAGGGCCCTCATAAGCTTCTGAGAGAACTATGAAATGCATGATAGTATGAATGCATGTTTCATTTCTAAGGGATCCTAAAGTCTTTTCATCAACTTTTGTTTCTCTTTTATTCTTTTTTTTTTGTTGCATATAGTATCTTTTCTATTTTCTTTTCCATCTTTTATTTTTTTCTACTTTTTATCATCTTTTTTTTTTTTTGGAAATAGACTTTAGAATCCCCCACAAATGAAGTGGATAAAGTAATGATGTTATGCAATGCAAAAGCATGGGATCAAGGTCCATATAATCCGAGTAACCACTGTACAATCCTCTGAATAACTGATGTAGGTCAGATGTCATGAGATCAAAGGTCCGACACCCTTTTGAATACCAGGAGAACCAATAGTCACCAACAGAATAGAATAGTCACCAACGGTACCTGTCATGTATATCCCTCCCCACTCACAGGTGAATCTAGGTCAAGGTATGTCAAAAGGTCTCCAGCGTTAACAACTCTCCTGAAACACCATCATTGTTGCAAATACATGCCAACAACGGTATCCCATTCGAGTCTCAGCTGGTCGTGGGTCTCATGATCGCAATCAACAGAACCTGACATTCTGTTGGCGTCATGACTATCCACGTTATCCTAGGTATCCTATGTGTTAACTCTGGCCTGGGTATTGGGCCTTTTACCTCATAGAACAACCCACCCAACCTGCAAAACAGAACAGAAGACCCCAAGGAACACAGAATATAATCCATATGCATGATATGCAAGCAGAAAAGTAAACATGTAAACATATATACAAGGTATGGACATAAAAACAAATAAACACCCAGTAAATAAACAAACAAACGCAGGCTAGGATCGACTCACTAAGGATGGACCAGCAACAGGTCTATCAACATCCCCAGCAGAGTCGCCAGCTGTCGCTACCGCGAAAAATGGAATCAGAGTCGCCACTAATATATTCATCCCATCGCGGGAAAGGAATATCAGAAAGCCTAACTCAGAACAAGAACAAGGTCTTTCGACCAGAGAACAGGGCACGGGAGTCGGTTACGCAAGGGGAAGGTGCTAGCACCCCTCACGCCCATCGTACTCGATGGTATCCACCTATGTTTGTTTCTATCTAAAGGGTGTATAATGTCTAAAACCTAAATGCGAATGAATGCAAAAGAAATACGGGGAAAAGAAGAAATTATTTACAAGTGTGCTCGCTTAGGCCCCGCGACCCAATGCCTACGTATCCCATTAAGGAATCAGAGCGACCGTAGTTCGGCTCCATAGTTTCCATTTGTTTTGTGTTTTTTAGTTGAACAGAGGTTAAGGTCACAATCCACGATGCTCGACCTTTGGAGACTTATACGCCTACTTTGGAATGGACTCAACATGTTCTTAAGCGCCTAACAAGGCAAAAGAAAATGAACTTGGGTTTGTGTTTTTTATGTAACTACATGATGAACAAAACCCAATACAAGGTTTCGCACCACTTCATCACTTTGTTTTAATTCGAGCCTTTATTAAGTGTTTTAAATGTTTTTGGTTGGGTATTTTTTAAGGGAATTTACTTTGCGATTTGAATCACATAAAATGTATAATGATCGAGAAGCAGATTAGGGAATGAATCCCACTCACTTCTATCCCATTATATAATGTTCAAGAAACAGATTAGGGAATGTATCCCACTCATTTCTATCCCATTAATTAATGTTTGAGAAACAGATTAGGGAATGAATCCCACTCATTTCTCTCCCATTAAGTAGTGACTGAGAAACAGATTAGGGAATGAATCCCACTCATTTCTATGCCACTAAGTGATTGAGAAACAGATTAGGGAATGAATCCCACTCATTTCTCTCTCATTAAGTAGTGACTGAGAAACAGATTAGGGAATGAATCCCACTCATTTCTATGCCACTAAGTGATTGGGAAACAGATTAGGGAATGATTCCCACTCATTTCTCTATCACTTTCTTAATGTGATTCGCCTCTTTATTTATTAGTGTTTTAATGTTGAAAAAGAAAAAGAATGAACAAAGGGGAGACTATCCTATTCTCTAATCTAAGTTATTCTAATCTAAGTCTAATGTTAACATGGTGACTAAATTCTAAAAGGAGCATATCAATGATACTAAAATAAATGGGCCAAAATTATGGCCAAAAACAAGTAACAACATCACACAACAATTATACAAAAATAGCATGAAAGTGATACAAAAACAATTCAAGCATTAGTACAAAGTTAACCTAAAAAATACTACTATTTTTATGAGTTTTTTAGTGTTAAGGGAATTCTAATTCAAGCCTAAATTATACTAAAAAACCTAAATGCTACTAAGCCTAAACTAGTGTTATATTATTGATTTCTTAATGGGAGAAACCTATGACTAAAATCTAACAATTAATTTCTAAACAAAATACCTAAAATCAATTCAGAAAAAGATGATTTTTATTATGTTTATTACCTAAAATCTACCATTTTTAATAGTGATTACTACATGTTTTTATCTATACAAAGATTGGAACAAAGCTATGTTAAACAACCTAAATTCTAATGGGAAAATAATGGAGTCAGGGGGGTTTAAAACTGAATTATGGTGTATGAGCTGAAATTTACGCAGGCCCAGGGATGGAGGCCCACAGACATTTTATTGTTCAGCATTTGTATCAAACAGAGGTGCATCGGGCCTTATGGGGGTGAAGGTCGAATCCGGTCTTGGCCCAAGGGATTGTTTATTCAGATTTTCATGATTCAATTTCAGATTTTATTCAATATTCAAATATCGATTAATTAATTAATAAAAAAAATAAAATAAAAATAAAGAGGAAAGGGATTAGGGTTACCCTGTTAATGACCTCTCAGCTTCACGTTCTTCTTCTTCTTCGTGTGCACATGACGACGGCGAGGTGGTTCAAGCTCTCCTCCGACTCCGATTGAAACGGCGGCGTACTCTTCGTCACCTCTATCATTTCTCTCGACTCGATTATCTCTTTCATCTATTACGATTCATCTTTCCGGCGCTATCGCTCTTCCTCTCGCATCCGTTCATGACTCGTCTCAAATCATTCGAACTTTCCGTTGGAATTTCGCCTCACTTTCCCTGCCAGAACCTCGCGTCTCCAATCTTCCTTATCTTTTTCGATTTAATCTAAATCTTTCGCGTTTGTTGTTGATGATGATGTTACGATTTGTTGCAGGTGATGAAATTTGAAGAGCGTTCTGAGTTCTTTTTCAGAATCAAGATGAAGAAGCAATCGAAGATTTCTCGTACGAGTGTGAAGAATTCAAGAGCGATGAAGGTTTTTGGAGATGAATTGTGTGGAGTGATGCAGAGCGATGATTTTCAGAGTGGAGGGGAAAGATGAAGGTCGGTGATTGAATGGCGATGGTGTTGATGATTATCCAAGGTTGGGGATTGGAGAAGAGGAAGATGAAGATCCTCAGGTGCGTTCCAATTTTTGTTACAACTATCTCCCTCTCAATTTCTGTTACACTTTTCTGTTATGAATTTCTCTGCAGAATCCATGGAGAATCGAGTGGATTCAGGAAGAAGATGGTGAAGATAGCAAGAGAATCGATGAAGAGGGTGAATTGAGATGATGAAGATTATGGTGAAGTGAAAATAGATTGATGATGAAGAATGGCTGAGAGCCGAGATGTGAAGAAGAATGGAAGTGAAGGTGGAATGGTGAAGAGAGTGGGGTTTGCTCTGTTGAGTGAAGGAGGTGGAGAAGAGTGATGAAATGGTCGAGAGCCCCAATGAAGCAGGGATCAATCTGTTATATAGAGTTCTCAGGTAACTAACCTCTGAAAGTTCTGTTAATACCACTCTGCTTCTTCTTTTTCTATTACAGAATCCCTTGCTGTTAGGAATTGGTTAGGTAGTTATAGAATCGGTTAGCTGGTTGTTACATGTGGTTTTGAAATTCTGTTGTGGATCAGTTCCATTCTGTTATATAGAATTTGTTGGCTTTTTCTGTTATGTAGTTGGTTATAGGTTAGTTGATGGTTATGTGAAGTTAGTTAGGATTGAAACTGTACTAGGTTGTTAGAAGGTTGTTAGGAGTTGGTTAGAATTCTGTTTGATAGTTAGAAAAATAGGAACATGGTAGTTAGTTCTGTTACGTAGGTATGTGAAGTTAGTTTTTTTTCTGTTAAAGTTTGTTATGGATTGGTTATATGTTGGAGATTATTGAACTGAAGGTTGAGAGTTAGTTAGGAGTAACTGATTTTTGGAAAGTTAGTTATATGTGAAACTGAAATTGGTTGATGTTGAGAAA
This sequence comes from Vicia villosa, assembly GCF_029867415.1. Classification (NCBI taxonomy): domain Eukaryota; kingdom Viridiplantae; phylum Streptophyta; class Magnoliopsida; order Fabales; family Fabaceae; genus Vicia; species Vicia villosa. The sequence goes on from NC_081183.1 coordinate 123,855,186, forward strand.
GGTAGTTACAAGGATAGGAGATTGTTAGTTTCAGTTACCGAAGTTAGAGGATATGTTAACTGTTAAACTGAAATTGGTTTATTTGAATATGGTTTGATATGGTTTGAATTGGTTATGTTAGTTACAAATGGGACAGTTTTCTTGTTGTAGTGAACTGATGTATGTATTGCTGTTTGGCCTCATATATGGGATAACTTCATGATTGCTGAATTTTATTCATACAGCCCTGTTTCGTATTTCGTAAATTACGTGATCAGATTATTAACCGTGTGACTGGCTGCTGTATACTCTGAACTGAGTTTAGATAGCGTATTGGTTTTTGCGGTGCTGATGCGACTTTTGTTGACTGAATTTGTAGAATAATCTTATATGGTGTCAGGTCTGTTATAGATCACTTGGCTTGTGTAGAACCATGTATTGATGTGAATCTGGTATTATTTTGCAGGATAAATTCTCTGATATGCATCTCTGATATTGCCTTGCAGGTAGAAGCAGAGTCGTTTGGTTTTAGCCATTAGAGGTGCGGCAGCTGTAAAATCAGAATGCAAATGAGGAGCCCCTTTTTGAATTTCCATATTTTCTGTGTTGGTTCTATTTTGTACAGGTTGATTTCGGATGCATAAGCTCGGTTTAGACTGTCCGCATTTTCCGGTGTCGACTCAATTATATGCAGTGATGCAGGGCATGGTTTTTGTGGTCCAAACATGATGAAGAATTGGAGAGAAATAGATATAGGTCTTAGGATTAGTGCAGACAGATATTGTTTGGTTTAAACTTGTATGGAGCTTGGTATTTTCAAATATATGTCCAGTGCAAGGCTACTGTTAGGTACACGAACAATGAGCACTTTTATTTTGTGATAGGGACCTTTAACACCAATTGGTAGTTTTATTTTGTGATGGACAATTGGAGCCCAGGCTTGACAATGAGGATTGTTGCATGTTGTTTGAGCTGAATGACTTTATTTTGAAACTTTGTATTAACTTATAATGATAGCTTCCTCAATGTAATGACTTTGAACCAAATTAGAAACTGTAGTCCAAACACTGTAGTTCCCATGTATTGAATTTAAAAAGAACTCCTTCCATCTAAGTGCTTTAATTCCAAATGTTCTCCCATTTGCAACTCGGCCAAACATCATAATACAAAAACCCAAGATAAATCATTATGGATTTTGGTCACAGAGTCAACCGTCCATGGTTGACTTTGACCAAAAGTCAAAATTTTGCCCCATGTCTTCAAAAATTGAAAGTGGCTCAATACCGTCCCCAAATGAACAAATCCACACTCTTTTAATGAAGCTTTAGATGAATAACTTATATTCCAAATGATCAGGTGAACCAAACTTTGAAATGGAGAATGAACCCGATGAAATCTTGACAACAAGATAATCATAGGCACAACCTTGAAAATCCAATAGTTGACACAAGCATAACGAAACGGACCTCACTCCATGATCAGTTGAGAACCCCAATAGGAACAAACCTGCATGAGATATGAACTTCGAACCATGTGAAACCTCACCTCCATCTATGACCTTGATCCCCTGCCACGTTTATTGATTAATGAACATATGGTTATGCTAATGACCTAATAGAAAGATGATGCATATGAAATGGAAAGCATAAGCTAGTTAGAAATAAATATGTGGGTAAATTTTGGGGTGCAACAGATACATCTAGCATTTAGACGACATTTGTCTATTTTCCTTTGCTTCCACTAGCATAAGTGGGAACTACGATTGCTCTGACTTTCTCAACATCCCTTTGAGAATACGTAGGCACAAGGTCGATCCTTGGCGAGCAAAACAAAACAAAAAAAACCATTCAAACCTTAGCACCCGTAGACCCCGAGCTACAGATGCTCTGATTCCCTTTAAGGGATATGTATGCAGAGGATCGCGATGATCTTTGCGAGCATAATCAAACAAACACCTTAGGTCCCACCTATTTCCTAAGAACCTCTCAACAACATGGAATGAAAAACAAAGCAAAGAAACCTATAGAGTACTATAGATACGTTGGGTGCTAATACCTTCCCTTCGTATAACCAACCCTCTTACCCAAGATCTCTCCCCCCACTTTTAGGTTATTGCAGCTTTTTTCCTTTTCCTCTTTTGGAAATAATAAAAAGTTTGGTCGATACAAAAGAAAAATCATTTTTTATGAGCACTCGAGCCCAAAGAAGGCATCAGGTGTCTCATCCCACAAAAAAGAGGAACAAAACGATTTTTCGCCCGCGACAGTTTCCTGCTCAACCACAACCTAATCCTAAAGGACATGCGAACGCGATAACACTACGAAGTGGAACGAACTACGATGGACCTATCGATCCTAGAACTCAAAACGCACCCATGTCACAACAAGAGCCAAAGGAAACCAAAAAGACATCGACTGATGATCAAACTGCTAAGTCCAATGAGAACAACAACGAAGTGGAACCTAAAAAAGAAAAACCTTACGTTCCACCACCACCTTATAAGCCACCAATTCCTTACCCTTAGAGATTAGCCAAATCAAAAACCGAAGCGCAATTTAAAAAATTTGTAGAACTTCTGAAACAAATAAACATAACCATACCGTTCACATAAGCCATAACCGAAATGCCTTCATACGCTAAATTCTTGAAAGAAATTCTATCGAACAAAAAGAAACTCGAGGATAACGAAACTGTAACACTTACCGCTGAATGTAGCGCTATCATCCAAAATAACATGCCTCCCAAACTGAAAGATCCTGGTAGTTTTTCTATACCCTGCGTAATAGGAAAAACTATTATACAGAAAGCCTTGTGCGACTTAGGAGCCAGTGTTAGTTTGATGCCTCTTTCAACCTGTAAGAAGCTAAATTTGGGTGAGCTTAAGGCAACGAGAATGTCTCTTCAACTAGCTGACCGTTTCGTTAAATACCCTGTAGGAATGTTAGAAAATATCCCTGTTCGTGTAGGCCAATTCTACATCCCAACTGACTTCATCATAATGGATATCCAAGAAGATTCTAACATCTCGATCATATTAGGAAGACCATTCTTAGCAACCGCTGGTGCAATTATAGACGTCAAGCGAGGAAAGCTTACCTTCGAAGTAGGTGAAGAGAAAATAGAATTTATTCTTTCCCAATTCCTAAAAGCACCTTCTATAATTGACACATGCTGCTCTACCGACATAATCGATGAGTGTGTTAATGAAATAAAATCCGAACCACATAAGGAAACCGAGATCTTAAGAATTCCTATACCGCCAATATTTGAAGATGACAACTGGCGTGGGGAATATCAAGATAACTACCTGAGTGAATGTTTAGCATTGACTCCTGATCCTATACCTGGGCCTAAGAAACCTGCTATAGAACTTAAAACACTACCTACCGACCTTAGGTACGAATTCCTAGACGAAGAACATAACCCACCAGTTATAGTTAATGCCAATTTAGGACAAACCGAGAATGAAAAACTACTTACTGTCCTAAGAAAATACACAACCGCTTTAGGATATAACATATCAGATCTGAAAGGAATTAGTCCTTCCATATGTATGCACCGCATTATGCTAGAAGAAGATTGTAAAACCTCTAGGGAACATCAGAGACGAATAAATCCTATCATGAGCGATGTGGTTAAAAAGGAAATCCAAAAACTGCTAGAAGCCGTAATCATATATCCAATATCCGATAGTAAATGGGTTAGTCCTGTTCATGTCGTACCAAAGAAAGGAGGAGTTACTGTAATCACTAACGCAAAAGGCGAATCTGTAGCACAACGTACCCAAACTGGATGGAGAATGTGTATTGACTATAGGAAGCTAAACAAAGCCACCCGAAAAGACCATTTCCCTTTACCATTCATAGATCAAATGCTCGAACGCCTAGCTAAACACTCACATTTCTATTATCTAGATGGATACTCCGGATTTTTCCAAATTCCTATCCACCCTGACGACCAAGAAAAGACCACGTTTACCTGTCCTTATGGTACATTCGCTTATAGACGAATGCCTTTCGGACTTTGCAATGCACCCGCAACCTTCCAGAGATGAATGATGGCAATATTTGCCGACTTCCTGGATGGAATAATGGAGGTCTTTATGGACGACTTCTCTGTCTGTGGAGGAAGTTTTGAAACATGTTTAGAAAACCTTGAATTGGTACTTAAACGATGCGTAAGCGTTAACCTAGCCCTTAATTGGGAAAAATGCGATTTCATGGTTGTCATACCCCAAATTTGTCCTACCCCTTATTTTAACTGGCTTATACTTCCCATTTCATCTGCATACCTCCATTAGGACATTAACATGATTTCGCATTGATTTCACATTCATTCATTAAATAAACATCTAAAAGCATGGGATCAGAAATCCTCTGGTGAATCGGGTTCTTACTGGTTTAAGGTTCCTACTACAGATAAGTTGGTTGAAATATGGAATTAGGGTTTTGGCTCACGAATATTGTCTCTTTCAATTGCAAGTTGGTGGTCCACATTAATACTGCAACATCAGGGGAGAAAGGTGATTGCTTCTGAGAGGTTAAAAGTGCAAGCACGGATTGATTGTCAGTCGGGTACACTCATTCATTGAAGATTGTATCTATCCTCTATTTACAGTACAATTCACCTGGATGAAAGTTTGAATCTTAATGTTGGAACACCTTAGTTTCAATTACAAAAGGGAGACAAGGAAAATCAAAGCTACATGGGAATCAATATTCATATGGGGAAATCGACACTTGCATTCAAAAGTCAAACTACATTGATACCATCATCAAATTTCATTATATTTTCCAAACCTGATTCAACTCCATCACATTCATTCAGAGCCCACACATTCAATTCATTCAAAATTCCCGTTGAGTTTCAAACAACTTCACACTATTTCCATTCATCGTTTCCATGTTCATATCACCATTTCATACGAATTTCAATACAAAAATGAACCATTACATATTTCAAACCCATTCCAATACAAGTCCATTACAAAGTTTCACATATAACATCGGCATTATCATCTTTCATTACAAATCCATTTGAAACTACAAAAAATAAATGTCCTAATCCTATTCTAGATATACTTTGCTATTTCCATCTTCAAGCTTTGCGAACCCGACCATTCTTCAAAAGTATGCTACCAACACCATTTCCCAATCGTTTCCAAAGCCTACAAAAGAAAAACAAGAAGTATTTCATACATCTTACATCACAAACATTCAGCCAAGCCATTTCTAACAGTCACAAAGAAAACATAAACAAAAAATAACCTACAAATATCAATAGCATGCCTTCTCCCAGCTTCAACAACAATCACAGATAAATCCAGCTTACCCGCAAAATAAAACCGGAGTTGCCATCAAACATTCACAGACTTGTAGCACCTCTAAAACAGACCTACAACATTAAATCGTCATCGTTATCTTACCAATCCACAACAAATTCAGCCAGTTCAAAAACGGATCAGATTCGCAAAACCAGCGCCCATTCTAATGTTCATACAATCCCATTCATACAAGTATACAGTCAGCAACAATTCCTAAAAGAAAAACTGAATCCAATAGCCTAGTACTAACCGAAAACCAAACATGTCCTAACTGTCACTAACAGTTTATAGCTGATTCAGTTACTAACCTATAACCGTCCCTAACTAGCCCTAACAGAAAGATAACTACCAAAAAAATCAGTTACAGTCTTCCTAACAGGATCATAAACCACAAAAACAGGACCCCTCAAACTAACAGATCCAGTTTTCAACCTATAACAACCTAACAGAATCAGCAGGGGATGGAAAACAGAAAAAGATCAGAAAGAAAAAAGAAGGAGGGAATCGGTTCAGAAATTGAAACTCACCTCTAACCAAAACGTAACAAACTTTTCTCCAAGACTCTCTTCAATCTTGTTCACCATTTCATCATCTTCGGTTCTCACTCTCCCTTCTTCAACATACTTCATTCTTCAACTTAGCCATTCTTCACTCCTCCGTAATTCTTCAATCTTCAACTTCACTCACCGACCTTCAATCACCTTCTCCAACCATAATCTCTCTCAATCGGATCCAATCTCCACAACCTTCGACTTTCTTCATCATCTTCATCACTGTGAACAACAACAAACTCATCGTCTTCAATCACCATAACCTTCACAATCTCATTCTTCATCCTTTAATCCACAAAACATCACACAGAAGAAAGAATCAGAAGAAATCAAAACAAAAAAGGAGAACGATAAGGAAGAAAAGAGAACTCCCCTGCAAGAAGAAAACGAATTGTTCATCTGTTCTTCAATGTTAACAACAATCTCCAACAACATCACCATCGCCGATTCGTCATCTGAGTCGCCTCTGCATCACGTTCAACCACTGCGCTCATTCATCATCGCATCACAATGATTTCGTCATCTTCATCATGCTTCAATCATGACTCTGTGAGCGAATCTTCTTCACCTTGAATTCAACGCAAGAACAACAACGAACATCGCAAGAGCGCAATAACGTTCACGCATCAAGAGATTCAAGAAAGAGACGAAGGAGTGAGGAGAAGGTTCAACGCGTGCATACTTGACATCTTCCCCTGGCTTTCTCGTCACTCTCCTTCGAAGCATCGACGCGGTAGCATATCGGAAAGGATGAAAACAAATTGAGATCGGTGAGGACGGTGGTGACGCCATAGAGTTTTGATCGGAGAAGGGACTGATGCAATACGTGAGAGGACGGAAGAGACGAAGGTTCATCGGAAAGCTTTCGCCGTCGCCGCTGAAGCCGGAGAAAGATCATTCGAGGAATTTGAAAGGTCACGTAAATCATACCCTAATCCCCTTTTAATTTACATTTTGATTTAAATCTTGTTTACTGTTATTAATTAGGATTAATGTGTATATAAATGTGATAATCAAATGTTAATAATCTGAATAACACAACCAACCATGGGCCTTGCACGAAAATGCTAATTACACTCTCCCTGGCCCATGCACCGTTTTACTGAATCGATTTTTCTTTTTCACATGTAAATAACTCGCTTTTGGTTTGCGATTGTATCGTAACTTGTACAAATGACCCGTAATTTTGTGTGAAACTTCTTGGCATGATTTTGTGGTTGTTTAGGCATCTAGTAGAGGCTATTTGCTACTGATTTGTACCATTTGATTGCATGTTTCTAACTTCATTCACAATTTGAAACCGTTTAACTAGTATTGACCTAGTGTTGGCTAGTTTTGGTTAGAATTTTGTATTGCTTCATGCTAATTGACTAATATAGATTAACATAGGATATTGGAACTAAATGAATGAGTTTTCTACTGACTTCAAGCTTAGGCCATGTGTTCACTTGCTTTTGCTTTGATTAATTGATGTTTGTCCGCTAATTGGTAAGTAACGATGCATGCGATACTTTGGTAACTTCTTGTGGATATTTTTGTATGACATCGTGATGCTTTTGTATTTGATTTGGGACATTCAATCCCTTGTTTTGCTACTGACTTGGGGCTTCTTTCTCTCGTGTCCATGCTTAGCCTCTCATTCCTTGTTTTGATGTTGCTTATTCCTTACTATTGCTTGCCATGTTCCCTTAGACTCTTCCTTCTTTGTTAAGAGGAATTGAGATAGGATAGTTATCCTCGACCTTAGGGCCATTTGTAGATTAGAATAACATAGATTAGAATGTTAGATCTAGTTCCCTTTTGCATTCTTTTTCTTTTTCAACTCTTTAAAATACTTAATAAAAGGAAGATGCGAATCACATTAAGCAAGTGATAGAGAAATGAGTGGGACTCATTCCCTAATCTATTTCTCAATCGCTTAGTGGCATAGAAACGAGTGGGATTCATTCCCTAATCTGTTTCTCGGTCGCTACTTAATGAGAGAGAAACGAGTGGGATTCATTCCCTAATCTGTTTCTCAAACATTAATTAATGGGAGAGAAATGAGTGAGATTCATTCTCTAATCTGTTTCTCAAACATTACATAATGGGATGGAAGTGAGTGGGATTCATTCCCTAATCTTCTTCTCGATCATTATACATTGTATGTGATTCGGATCGCAAAAGTATAATTCCCTTAAAAAACACACAACCAAAAAACGCATGTAAAACACCTAACAATGGTTCAGACTAAAGCAAAGTAGAGAAAGTGGTGAGTGGCCCGGTATTGGGAACTATTCACCACTCATCTACCCTAAAAGACACAAACCAATCTCTTTTCCTTTTGCCTCTTTGGCACCTAAGGGCACCGTTATCTCCGCTCCATTGCATCCTAGGCTGTCCCGTTATGCAAGAGCGCGAGCGTTGACTCCGCCCAATTAAAAACACAAAAACAAACAGAGTGGATAGTCATGACGCAAACAGTATGTCAGGTTCTGTTGATTGCGATCATGAGACCCACGACCAGTCGATGTTCAAATGAGATACTGTTTTTGGCATGTATTTGCGACAATGATGGTGTTTCAGGAGAACTGATAACGCTGGAAGCCATTGACCTACCTTGACCTAGACTACACCCGTGAGTGGGGTGGGATATACATGACAGGTACCGTTGGTGACTATTCTGTTCTGTTGGTGACTATTGGTTTTCTTGGTATTCAAGAAGGTGTCGGACCTTTGATCTCATGACATCTGACCTATATCAGTTATTCAGAAGATTGTACAGTGGTTACTAAGATTATATGGACCTTGATCCCATGCTGTTGCATTGCATAACATCATTGTTTTATCCACTCCATTTATGAAAGATCCTAAAGTCTATTTCCAAAAAAAAAGGGGGAAAAAAAGGAAAAAGGAAAGAAAAGATACTCCATATAAAACAAAGCCTTGATTCCAAAAAAAATAAAAAGCAAAAAAGAAAAGAAAAGATATTCTATACAAAAGAGAAGCTTTGATTCCAAAAAAGAAAGATGAAAGTGTGAGAAAAGACTTTAGGATCTCTCATAAATGAAACATGCATTCATACTATCATGCATTTCATGGTTCTTTCAAAGACTTATGGGACCATTTCTATTCAGATTCCAAGATCAACAACAGATTTGACTTCTCACCGCCACAACTCCAAGATCAACTATGGAACAACTCCGTGAGGAAATGGATGAGATGAGGGAACAAATGGGTCATCTTATGTTGGAGATGCAAGAATTGATCCGTAATCAGGGTGCACTAAAGGAGGAAAACAATCAGTTGAAGACTCAAGTGAGCCTGGTCATGGAAGTTCTGAAAACGGTACTAAGAAAGGAAGGTGATGTTGCCCCTGCTGCTACAACAGAAATTGTTGACTCCTTCTCTTCAATAGGATCTCTTTTCACTCATGGGATGCCTCAGGGAGCTCTCCCTCAAACTCAAGTGCCATTACCTCAACGTCAATCTGTTCATGTCCTTAGAATGAATCAAGGGAGCCAAATGTGTGGGAAAAAGCCTAAGATGCCTCAGAGAGTTCTCAATCCTATCCCGATGCCTTATGCTCAGTTACTTCCTCGCTTGCTGGAACTTCAGTTGGTTGAGCTACGCGATTTGTCCATGCCTGAAAAGCTTCCCCCCAATTTTGATGCCAATGCTCGATGCGAGTTCCATTCTGGGGCACCTGGTCATGATATTGAGAATTGTAGGGCGCTGAAACATCAAATTCAAGATCTCATTGACTCAAAAGTGATTTTGTTCACCTCCGAGGGCATGAGTGTTCAAGGAAATAGGGTTCCATCTGTGGTGGGAGAAAAGGTTGATTCATACTTCTATGTCAGATTTACGTCAAATCAGAAGCACAATGCACCGTCTTGGATTCCGGATCTTCCACTTTATCAGTCTTTGATTGTTTCCCAGCCAAATCAAAAAAGGAAGACACCTGAACAAATTGGATATTTGAATCATCACCAGCAACAGGGTCCACCAATGCCGAGGAGACCACCAAGAAGAATTGACCCAATTCCTATGACCTATAGTCAACTACTTTCTCATTTACTCAAGGATTCTTTGGTCCAACTAAGGGAGTTTAAGCCCCCTCCAACACCGATTCCTCAAGGATATGACTTAAATGCAAGGTGTGAGTACCATTCTGGGACATCTGGACATTCAATTGAGGATTGTAATATTTTGAAACACAAAGTCCAAGATCTCATTGACTCCAAAGAAATATCATTCACTCCAAATGGCCTGCACATAAAACGAAGAGTTCATGCATAAATGAATGTCCGTATTCCATAAAGTATCACAAAAAAAAAAAGACAAATAATAAGCCCAAATGGAGTCAAGGCTCCTCAACTATGGCAATCATCATTTCATTTCCGTATTTTCATTTCAGTATTTCCTATTCTGTAGAAGGCTACTTCCTTGTTTGAACTCGTTGGTATGATAATAATAAAAACACCACAAATTCTCGAGCAACTTTGTCAGAATCTCTTTCAAGTAGTAATCAAGATGTTATGTAGAAGCATCTCTCATTCTCAAGGTTCTTGTGCTCAGTTGTATCCGTGGAGATTGGTGTTTCAGTTGATGTTTTGGTCTTTCCTTACAAAAGATAGCTTTTCTAAGTTTGATGAACTTGCAAGGTTCTTCCATGTTTGATGGCAAATACTTTCTCCAACATCTATGCTTGGGGCTCCCGCACGAGGGATAAGCAAGACGTACTCTTATCTTGAGCATTGCGCCATTTGCATGGCTCGAATCCCTAAAGGCATTACAAATTCCTATGTGACTTCGTCAGAATCTTCTTCCGTGTGGTAATCAAGAGTGTTCTTCATAATGCTTCTCATCCTCAAGGTTCTGCTTCATATCCCAGTTACATTTTCTCAGAATTTCCTTCTCAATGGCCTTCGCTTGTTAATAGAGACAAAAGAATATGAGAAACAAATTGATGTGATTATATTTCCTTGTGCCCAATTGCTTCCTCGTTTGTCAGACTTTCAGTTGGTTAAGATTCGTGTTTTGGGTCTTCTTCACCACAAATAGATCCCCTCAATCTGATGACGATGCAAGGTTATTCCATTTTATGAAGGCGAATACTTCTCCAACGTCTATACTTGGGGCTCCCGCACGAGGGATAAGCAAGACATACTCTTATCTTGAGCATTGCATCACTCGCATTGCTCGAATCCCTAAAGTAAGGCAAAAGTTTACAACTCTTGGGTGACTTTGTCGAATTTTATTTTGAAAGTAATCTAAAGTTTTTGGAAGGAACTGCAAAAAGTATTCGAGATCAACAAGTCCAGACGGAGTCAAGTCTCCTCAACAATGGAAACCATCTAGTTCTTTATTGCATTCTCATTTTTAACATTTCCTTGTTTGTTTAAGCATTGCTAGCATGTAAAAATTTGTTAATTTCTGAATGAAAATCATAATACATTGTTTATGTTTGTCTTGAAGAAATCCATTCGTTTTCACTCATAAAATGTTTTTGGCATTACGATACCAACTTTACTAATTGCTTGCTGAGGCAAAAAGCTGAGGGAGAATGATGAAAAATAAAAACGTAAAAATCTCTAATCATGTGTTTTTGAATAAAAAACCCTACTGAGGATGTACAGGCATTGTTTCAAATTCCCAAACACTGGAGATATAAGGGAGATAGACCCTCGATAACCCCTTTGAGCCTTGAAGTAGGAGTTTCTTTTCTCATAAAAAAAAACCCTTAATTTTAACCTTGGGGCAGGGTAGTGTTCATTTAACTTGATTGAGTGTTCAAAACTCTCCAAAAAGGTATGAATCTAAGGATACAACAATGGTTATCCCTCCAAAGGTTGAGGAATGTCAAAACCGCAATGATTATCCTTATTCCATCAAGAGATCAAAAGATGACGATGCCACAATGGTTATCCCTCATCAATCAGAGAATGAGGCAGTCACAATATTTCAAACAAATCGAGAGCAACATGATATCACACGACTTGTTCAAAAAAAAAAACAACAAAAGAAAAAAGAGAGCACGCTAAGTCAACAACATGAAAACAATGACTTAGGCAGAAGTTAGGGCATCCCGCTGGACTCCAAAATAAAATTCAAAAGAATTAGTCCAGGCAAAAGTTAGGGAAAGCAGAAGCGAAAAATGAGGATTACGAAATAAAAATCCTTCTCAAAAGAACAAAGTTGTGTGACCAGACACCAAAGAATAAAAGTGCGTGACTGCCATGTCCAAAAACAACCTCATTGATTCCTCAACCGTTTCAAAATTCCTTATGAGGGATGAACACTCATGTTGAGTTAACTGAACATAGGATTGGAGAACATCACGAAGGGGGTGGGTACAAATAATTTTGAGCCTAAAAATCCTTTGTTTTCTAAAAACCGTGAACCCATCCAAATTACAACCCTTAAAAGTCCTAATTGAAGTAGGGTTTATTCTGAAAGCGCACTCCTAAGAGATAACGTTTAACTGACTCCCAATGAAGCGAGACTCATACTCATGTTGGTATCGTATGTTTGCTTTATCTTTCATTCACAAGAGGTGGCCACCTCATTGCATAAAAAGTTTCTTAAAAAACTTCAAGACTAACATATGCTTTGCATTAGAATTATCATTCTTAGAATTAACATTCTTTTGCATACAAAATATGCGCTTAACATCAAGGAAGTTACCATGATGAGAATCAGTAAGTAACTCGATCGTGTCAAAGTACAAGAGACTTGAGAACTCCGAGGAGTAAAGGCTAATCATCTCAAATGTTGACCATCAAAAGGCAAGTTATCCAAAGAACTCCGTTGGACATGAACAGTTAATGTTTCCTTTGATTACCCTGAGGGGAAGAGTTTGAAGACTCCGTTGAGCGTGGTAAAGTTTGTTTCCATGATTGTTTGACTTCAAAACAAAGAAAGCCTCAGGATTCTAGCAAGATGTACCTAATCAGGGGCAATTGAATCGAGGTTTGACCTTTCAAATTTAGTATATCTGGGGAAATCATGTCGATAAATCTCTTCAAGCTTTGATCAATCTGGGGCGATCACGTCGAGGAATCTCTCTTGTGTTCGACCAATCTGGGGCAGTTAAGTCGAGATTCGACAAATCTCTCCAAGGATCCTTTGGGGCAAATTCCTCCATAAGTCACGAAGCTTAGGGCACAATTCTGATTTTTTTTGTCACCCCGACCATAGGAGTTTATTTCTCCTAGAAATTTGGTCTCTCCCCAAGCATAGGAGTTTATTTCTCCTGAGAGTCTGTTCCATTCCTCAAGCATAGGAGTTTATTTCTCCTAGGAGTTGATCTACTTCCCTAACCAAGGCTCCTTACCTGGATCTCTCATCCCCAACATGGTGAATCGAGGGAATCTCCTCAAGTTGAAAATCCTCCAAGCAGTGGCACATGGTGAGAAGTCAGAAATCATTCTTCAAGTCAAGGAAAAGTGCATCTTACAAATCAAAGTCCAATATCTATTGGCACCTCCACATGGTCCTTAACACTAAGGGGATTCTCCCTGGTGTTTACCTCACTAATGCCTTTATTTGGCATTCTGCATGTAGTATTCATTGCATATAACATTGCATCCTCAAAAGCGTAGCATATCCATTAAAATGGATCATTACGCCACACAGAAAAATTCAAACATGCATACAAAACATAAGCCAGATAATACAAACTAACGCTCAATCAAGATGACAATAATTCCTCACAGAAAAGGTTGTCCTTACAAACTCCGATTGATATCTGCTACTACATTACAAATCTCCTCAAGCCGCGGTGCCGATACTTGGTATCCTCAATCCCCAAAAGAAATCTTATCTTCTATCTCCAATATGGATCGGATGCAATGTATTTCTTCGTCAGAATCGTTGTCTCCAAGGTTATTTCCCATGTGCTGCGTACAGATTAGAGCGTGAATGAGGGTGGGCATTCAACCCATCTCATTTTTCAATCGTTTGAATAATCATACTTGGTGTGTGGCGATTCGAACGATTGCCACTCTTGAAGAGTTACACCCCGCCTTTTGGCCTGAGGGATTAATGTAATTCTTATGATTCGCAAGCATCCATATTCTCGTAATCCCCAGTGGTTACTATCATCTTCTCGTCGAGTCTAGTCGTCTCTAGTCTTGTCGTGGTTATTTCCCGTGTGCTGCGTGCAATTTAGAGTGCGAATGAGGGTGGGCATTCAACCCATCTCATTTTTCAACCGTTTGGATAACCATACTTGGTGTGTGGCAACTCGAACGATTGCCACTCTTGAAGAGTTACACCCCGCCTTCGGCCTGAGGGATCAATGTAACTCTTATGCTTCGTTAGCATCAATATCCCCGTAATCCCCCGTGGTTACTGTCACCTTATTGCCGAGCCTAGTCGTCCCTAGTCTCCGTGATCCCTTCCCTCGTACGGGAAATTTTTTCAGATCCAACCCCTGTGTTGTGCGTCCCCCGCCTCTCGTCCAGGCACACAATTTTCAAATCCAAGTCCCAATCCCCAGTGGGTCCAATAGCCCAAAATCTTAAATCTAAATCTTCTTTTTGATGCTCGTATGTGTCATCCTTTCGATACTCGTCTGTATCCTCCTTTTGATGCTCGTCTGTGTCATTCTTTCGATACTCGTCTGTATCCTCCTTTTGATGCTCGTATGTGTCATTCTTTCGATACTCGTCTGTATCTCCTTCTGATGCTCGTATGTGTCATTCTTTCGATGCTCGTCTGTATCTCCTTTTGATGCTCGTATGTGTCATTCTTTCGATACTCGTCTGTATCTCCTTTTGATGCTCGTATGTGTCATTCTTTCGATACTCGTCTGTATCTCCTTTTGATGCTCGTATGTGTCATTCTTTCGATACTCGTTTGTATCTCCTTTTGATGCTCGTATGTGTCATTCTTTCGATACTCGTCTGTATCTCCTTTTGATGCTCGTATGTGTCATTCTTTCGATACTCGTTTGTATCTCCTTTTGATGCTCGTATGTGTCATTCTTTCGATACTCGTCTGTATCTCCTTTTGATGCTCGTCTGTGTCATTCTTTCGATACTCGTCTGTATCCTCCTTTTGATGCTCGTATGTGTCATTCTTTCGATACTCGTCTGTATCTCCTTTTGACGCTCGTATGTGTCATTCTTTCGATACTCGTCTGTATCTCCTTTTGATGCTCGTAAGTGTCATTCTTTCGATGCTCGTCTGTATCTCCTTCTGATGCTCGTATGTGTCATTCTTTCGATGCTCGTCTGTATCTCCTTTTTGATGCTCGTATGTGTCATTCTTTCGATACTCGTCTGTATCTCCTTTTGATGCTCGTATGTGTCATTCTTTCGATACTTGTCTGTATCTCCTTTTGATGCTCGTATGTGTCATTCTTTCGATACTCGTCTGTATCTCCTTTTGATGCTCGTATGTGTCATTCTTTCGATAATCGTCTGTATCTCCTTTTGATGCTCGTATGTGTCATTCTTTCGATACTCGTCTGTATCTCCTTTTGATGCTCGTATGTGTCATTCTTTCGATACTCGTCTGTATCTTCTTTTGATGCTCGTATGTGTCATTCCTCTGGTACTCGTATGTATCTTCTTTTGATGCTCGTATGTGTCATTCCTCTGGTACTCGTATGTATCTTCTTTCGATGCTCGTATTTGTCATTCCTTTGGTACTCGTATGTATCTTCTCTTGATGCTCGTATGTGTCGTTCCTTTGGTACTCGTCTGTATCTTCTTTTGATGCTCGTACGTGTCATTCTTTCGATACTCGTCTGTATCTTCTTTTTGATGCTCGTACGTGTCATTCTTTCGATACTCGTCTGTATCTCCCTTTTGATGCTCGTATGTGTCATTCTGTCGATACTCGTCTGTATCTCCTTTAAAACACTTGTCTATCTTACCTTCCCACCAGACATACTTCTGCTCCGACCACTTCCATGTAGTAAACATTTCCTTTGAGAACCTTGTATTGGCACCTTGGGCTACGTTACAAGCTATCCCCATTCAACCATTACTCACCATAAATTCTTCCACCAGAAAGAAAAATAAAAATTCTCTTTCCCCAGCAGATAACAAAAAATAAGGATAACATTCACACCATCTTCTCTTTAGGACAAATTTCTGGTACTTTGATATTTAATCTTCTTCTACCTCGAATGCTTGAAAGGCTAGCGCCAATCTCACCTTCAGGTTTAAGACGATTAAATAGGGGCAGCTGTCATACCCCAAATTTGTCCTACCCCTTATTTTAACTGGCTTATACTTCCCATTTCATCGGCATACCTCCATTAGGACATTAACATGATTTCGCATTGATTTCACATTCATTCATTAAATAAACATCTAAAAGCATGGGATCAGAAATCCTCTGGTGAATCGGGTTCTTACTGGTTTAAGGTTCCTACTACAGATAAGTTGGTTGAAATATGGAATTAGGGTCTTTGGCTCACGAATATTGGTCTCTTTCAATTGCAAGTTGGTGGTCCACATTAATACTGCAACATCAGGGGAGAAAGGTGATTGCTTCTGAGAGGTTAAAAGTGCAAGCACGGATTGATTGTCAGTCGGGTACACTCATTCATTGAAGATTGTATCTATCCTCTATTTACAGTACAATTCACCTGGATGAAAGTTTGAATCTCAATGTTGGAACACCTTAGTTTCAATTACAAAAGGGAGACAAGGAAAGTCAAAGCTACATGGGAATCAATATTCATATGGGGAAATCGACACTTGCATTCAAAAGTCAAACTACATTGATACCATCATCAAATTTAATTATATTTTCCAAACCTGATTCAACTCCATCACATACATTCAGAGCCCACACATTCAATTCATTGAAAATTCCCGTTGAGTTTCAAACAACTTCACACTATTTCATACGAATTTCAATACAAAAATGAACCATTACATATTTCAAACCCATTCCAATACAAGTCCATTACAAAGTTTCACATATAACGTCGGCATTATCATCTTTCATTACAAATCCATTTGAAACTACAAAAAATAAATGTCCTAATCCTATTCTAGATATACTTTGCTATTTCCATCTTTAAGCTTTGCGAACCCGACCATTCTTCAACAGTATGCTGCCAACACCATTTCCCAATCGTTTCCAAAGCCTACAAAAGAAAAACAAGAAGTATTTCATACATCTTACATCACAAACATTCAGCCAAGCCATTTCTAACAGTCACAAAGAAAACATAAACAAAAAATAACCTACAAATATCAATAGCATGCCTTCTCCCAGCTTCAACAACAATCACAGATAAATCCAGCTTACCCGCAAAATAAAACCGGAGTTGCCATCAAACATTCACAGACTTGTAGCACCTCTAAAACAGACCTACAACATTAAATCGTCTTCGTTATCTTACCAATCCACAACAAATTCAGCCAGTTCAAAAACGGATCAGATTCGCAAAACCAGCGCCCATTCTAATGTTCATACGTTCCCATTCATACAAGTATACAGTCAGCAACAATTCCTAAAAGAAAAACTGAATCCAATAGCCTAGTACTAACCGAAAACCAAACATGTCCTAACTGTCACTAACAGTTTATAGTTGATTCAGTTACTAACCTATAACCGTCCCTAACTAGCCCTAACAGAAAGATAACTACCAAAAAAATCAGTTACAGTCTTCCTAACAGGATCATAAACCACAAAAACAGGATCCCTCAAACTAACAGATCCAGTTTTCAACCTATAACAACCTAACAGAATCAGCAGGGGATGGAAAACAGAAAAAGATCAGAAAGAAAAAAGAAGGAGGGAATCGGTTCAGAAATTGAAACTCACCTCTAACCAAAACGTAACAAACTTTTCTCCAAGACTCTCTTCAATCTTGTTCACCATTTCATCATCTTCGGTTCTCACTCTCCCTTCTTCAACATACTTCATTCTTCAACTCAGCCATTCTTCACTCCTCCGTAATTCTTCAATCTTCAACTTCACTCACCGACCTTCAATCACCTTCTCCAACCATAATCTCTCTCAATCGGATCCAATCTCCACAACCTTCGACTTTCTTCATCATCTTCATCACTGTGAACAACAACAAACTCATCGTCTTCAATCACCATAACCTTCACAATCTCATTCTTCATCCTTTAATCCACAGAACATCACACAGAAGAAAGAATCAGAAGAAATCAAAACAAAAAAGGAGAACGATAAGGAAGAAAAGAGAACTCCCCTGCATGAAGAAAACGAATCGTTCATCTGTTCTTCAATGTTAACAACAATCTCCAACAACATCACCATCACCGATTCGTCATCTGAGTCGCCTCTGCATCACGTTCAACCACTGCGCTCATTCATCATCGCATCACAATGATTTCGTCATCTTCATCATGCTTCAATCATGACTCTGTGAGCGAATCTTCTTCACCTTGAATTCAACGCAAGAACAACAACGAACATCGCAAGAGCGCAATAACGTTCACGCATCAAGAGATTCAAGAAAGAGACGAAGGAGTGAGGAGAAGGTTCAACGCGTGCATACTTGACATCTTCCTCTGGCTTTCTCGTCACTCTCCTTCGAAGCATCGACCCGGTAGCAGATCGGAAAGGATGAAAACAAATTGAGATCGGTGAGGACGGTGGTGACGCCGTAGAGTTTTGATCGGAGAAGGGACTGATGCAATACGTGAGAGGACGGAAGAGACGAAGGTTCATCGGAAAGCTTTCGCCGTCGCCGCTGAAGCCGGAGAAAGATCATTCGAGGAATTTGAAAGGTCACGTAAATCATACCCTAATCCCCTTTTAATTTACATTTTGATTTAAATCTTGTTTACTGTTATTAATTAGGATTAATGTGTATATAAATGTGATAATCAAATGTTAATAATCTGAATAACACAAACAACCATGGGCCTTGCACGAAAATGCTAATTACACTCTCCCTGGCCCATGCACCGTTTTACTGAATCAATCTGTAACAAAAATCCCCATTAGGCCTTCCACACGATTTACTATGTCCACCCCTGTAATCAGGCCCAGTTTGCTTCTTAACATAGTTTTAATTCAGTTTGAAACTGCTGTTGCACCCCCCCTTTTGTTGTTAATAAAAAACAAATAAAAATAGTTTCCCTTTTATTTCTTGCTTATTAATTCAATTTACATGCAAATAAAAAATAAATAAAAATAGGTTTTAGATAGATATATGTGTGTATATATTTTTGGTATTTTTTGTAGATTTTTAGAATTTGCTTGGCTATTTGTAATTAATTTTTTCTTCACATATGTTCATTCTTCTTCATATTTTACTAGGTTTTACAAAGTAATTTCGTTTAACACCTTTGGATCAGAATTTAACCACCAATTTTTGTATGATTGTTGTAGACTAACCCATTATGTTGTGTATAAAAAATGGTTTCCTAATTCTTTGTTTTGATTGGTATTTGGTTAGTGTTGTTTGACTCGACTAACATGCGTTCCTAATAGATGTTTGTGACGTTTGTGCTCTCAAATTGAAATGCATTCATGCAATAATGTTGGTTCCTTTTTGTACATATAATTAGGGATGTCTAGAGGTCCTAAAACCTGGAATTGAAAATTTTAGATCATGTTTTCCTATTTTACTCGATTTTTCTTTTTCACATGTAAATAACTCGCTTTTGGTTAGCGATTGTACCGTAACTTGTACAAATGACCCGTAATTTTGTGTGAAACTTCTTGGCATGATTTTGTGGTTGTTTAGGCATCTAGTAGAGGCTATTTGCTACTGATTTGTACCATTTGATTGCATGTTTCTAACTTCATTCACAATTTGAAACCGTTTAACTAGTATTGACCTAGTGTTGGCTAGTTTTGGTTAGAATTTTGTATTGCTTCATGCTAATTGACTAATATAGATTAACATAGGATATTGGAATTAAATGAATGAGTTTGCTACTGACTTCAAGCTTAGACCATGTGTTCACTTGCTTTTGCTTTGATTAATTGATGTTTGTCCGCTAATTGGTAAGTAACGATGCATGCGATACTTTGGTAACTTCTTGTGGATATTTTTGTATGACACCGTGATGCTTTTGTATTTGATTTGGGACATTCAATCCCTTGTTTTGCTACTGACTTGGGGCTTCTTTCTCTCGTGTCCATGCTTAGCCTCTCATTCCTTGTTTTGATGTTGCTTATTCCTTACTATTGCTTGCCATGTTCCCTTAGACTCTTCCTTCTTTGTTAAGAGGAATTGAGATAGGATAGTTATCCTCGAGCTTAGGGCCATTTGTAGATTAGAATAACATAGATTAGAATGTTAGATCTAGTTCCCTTTTGCATTCTTTTTCTTTTTCAACTCTTTAAAATACTTAATAAAAGGAAGATGCGAATCACATTAAGCAAGTGATAGAGAAATGAGTGGGATTCATTCCCTAATCTATTTCTCAATCGCTTAGTGGCATAGAAACGAGTGAGATTCATTCCCTAATCTGTTTCTCGGTCGCTACTTAATGGGAGAGAAACGAGTGGGATTCATTCCCTAATCTGTTTCTCAAACATTAATTAATGGGAGAGAAATGAGTGAGATTCATTCTCTAATCTGTTTCTCAAACATTACATAATGGGATGGAAGTGAATGGGATTCATTCCCTAATCTGCTTCTCGATCATTATACATTGTATGTGATTCGGATCGCAAAAGTATATTTCCCTTAAAAAACACACAACCAAAAACCGCATGTAAAACACCTAACAATGGTTCAGACTAAAGCAAAGTAGAGAAAGTGGTGAGTGGCCCGGTATTGGGAACTGTTCACCACTCATCTACCCTAAAAGACACAAACCAATCTCTTTTCCTTTTGCCTCTTTGGCACCTAAGGGCACCGTTATCTCCGCTCCATTGCATCCTAGGCTGTCCCCTTATGCAAGAGCGCGAGCGTTGACTCCGCCCAATTAAAAACACAAAAACAAACAGAAAATCTTTAGCCGAGCTACGGTAACTCTGATTCCTGAAAAGGATACGTAGGCAGCGGGGTAGGGCCCGTGCGAGTACAATTCTTTATTTTCCCTACATTTGGCATTCATTTCGCATTTAGACATAGACATAGTATACACTTTTTAGATAGAAACAAACATAGGTGGATACCATCGAGTACGATGGGCGTGAGGGGTGCTAGCACCTTCCCCTTGCGTATCCGACTCCCGTACCTAGATTCTCTGGTCGCAAGACCCTGTTCCTTCCTTTGTTAGGTTTCCTGATATTCCTTTCCCTTATGGGATAAATATATTGGTGGAGACTCTGTTCATATTTCGCGAGCGTGCGACAATGGTTCGACAAGGAATCGTACTTGGACACATCGTATCCGATAGAGGAATCGAAGTGGATAAAGCTAAAATCGAAATTATCGAAAACCTTCAACCTCCCAAAACAGTTAGAGAAATAAGGAGTTTTCTAGGACACGTTGGTTTTTACCGACGTTTCATTAAGGATTTCTCTAAAATAACCAAACCCTTAACCGAATTACTGATGAAAGATGCCGAATTCATTTTTAACGATAAATGCGCTGAAGCATTTCGTACGATTAAACAAGCATTAATCTCTGCACCGATTATGCAACCTCCCGACTAGAATGAGCCTTTCTAAATAATGTGCGACGCAAGCGATTATGCTGTAGGAGCCGTTCTAGGGCAAAGAAAAGATAAGAAACTACATGTCATATACTATGCGAGTAGAACCCTAGACGAAGCTCAAATGAATTACGCCACGACAGAAAAAGAATTATTAGCTATCATATTCGCGTTAGATAAGTTCCGTTCTTACTTGGTAGGAGCCAAAATAATCATATACACTGACCACGCTGCTATTAGGTACCTCTTAACCAAGAAGGACGCCAAACCTAGACTGTCAAGATGGATCCTGTTATTACAAGAGTTCGACTTGGAAATCAAAGATAAAAAGGGGAATGAAAATGTCGTAGCAGATCACCTCTCTCGACTGGAAAATCTGAAACCCGAACAAGTACCAATTGACGATGATTTCCCTTATGAAAGACTCATCGCTCAGTTAGAAGCTATTGAATTAGAACCATACCATCCAATCACTGAAACCAATAACTTCGCAGAAGTAGCTTTAGTCCGCTCCGACACACCTTGGTATGCAGACTTCGTAAACTACCTAGCTGCTGGTGTACTTCCTCCTGATCTAAGTTACCAACAGAAGAAGAAATTTTTCCATGACCTAAAACATTACTATTGGGACGACCCGCTCCTTTTCAAAAGAGGCCCCGATGGAATCTTTAGACGTTGTGTACCCGAGGAAGAAATAGGAAGCATAATAACACACTGTCATTCTGCACCGTGTGGAGGATACCATAGCACATCTAGAACCTGCGCCAAAATCCTTCAATCTGGACTCTTCTGGCCTAACCTGTGGAAAGACGTTTATTTTGCTGTATTAAACTGTGATAGATGCCAACGAACCGGAAATATTTCGAGACGTGACGAAGTGCCTCAAAAGGGCATTCTAGAAATAGAAATATTTGACGTCTGGGGAATAGACTTTATGGGTCCGTTTCCATCATCATTCGGAAAGCAATATATACTCGTAGCTGTCGATTACGTTTCAAAATGGATAGAAGCTATCGCTTCTCCTACAAAAGATACACGAGTAGTTATCAAACTCTTCAAAAACGTCATCTTTCCTAGGTTCGGTGTGCCAAGACTGGTAATTAGCGATGGTGGGTCTCATTTCATTTCAAGAATCCTTGAAAAACTCCTTCGAAAATATGGAGTAAATCATCGAATAGCTACACCATACCATCCACAAACAAGCGGACAAGTAGAAGCATCTAACCGCGAAATAAAACAAATATTGGAGAAAACTATTGCTATATCTAGAAAGGATTGGTCATCCAAGTTAAATGAAGCTTTATGGGCTTATAGAACAGCTTTCAAGACTCCAATTGGAACCACCCCATTCAAACTCGTTTATGGAAAATCATGCCACCTTCCGGTAGAGTTAGAACATAAAGCCTATTGGGCCATTAAAAATTTAAATTTAAACTACACTGCCGCTGGTGAGAAACGACTCCTAGACATAAACGAATTAGACAAACTTAGACAAGACGCTTACGAAAACGCCAAAATCTATAAAGAGAGAACGAAAAAATGGCATGACAAGCGTATATCTAAGAAATATTTTAGCATAGGCGATAAAGTACTTCTATTTAATTCTAGATTAAAATTATTTCCTGGAAAGTTACGAT
Source organism: Vicia villosa (assembly GCF_029867415.1). Classification (NCBI taxonomy): domain Eukaryota; kingdom Viridiplantae; phylum Streptophyta; class Magnoliopsida; order Fabales; family Fabaceae; genus Vicia; species Vicia villosa. Next base: position 123,878,224 of record NC_081183.1, read on the forward strand.
CTAGGTGGTCTGGTCCTTTCGAAATCACTAACATATTTTCGAGCGGAGCAATAGAAATCAAAGGAGAAACCGTCAAACCATTTGTCGTAAATGGGAAACGTCTTAAGTATTACCACCATCTCGAACACGATGAAAACATTTAAATTCTTAAACTTGACGAGCTGCCCGCTCCTTCAGAAAAATGATTTTCTATTTTCAAATCGTCGAGCTTACGACATAAAACAAAGCGCTTGGTGGGAGACAACCCACAATTATTTTTATTTTTAATTTCATTTTTATTTTTTATATTCTATTCTATTTTTGAATTATTTTAATTTCTCTATATTTTTATATTTTTCCTACATTTTATAATAATTACTATAATTATAACCGCTATCTTTAAATCGTGATAATTTTTCCTTTTTATAATTATAATTATTATTATAACTTGTTACCTCTATTTATTTTATCTTTCTTTTTATTTTTCCTCTTTTTAAATAACACTAGCCTAGTTCTAACTTAATCTTAATATTTTCAACTTTTAGGCTTTCTTAACTACTAACTCATCATGATGCAAGAAGTTGACAATATGGAAGTTGTGTTCCGTGGTAGAGGACAAGAAGCGAGATATGCTAAGCTTGCTGAGAGGCAAATGGATTTGACTCGCTATCCTCACCACCCGACTATGGAAAGGCTAGGTATCGCAGAAAGCGTCATGCACTTACTGAACCAAATCGGTTGGACCGGTTCTCACCTGTTCCGCAAGTTTAGTACTTACCGAAAGCTCACTCTGGAATTCTTGAGCTCTTTGACTTATCTTCCTAACTGTGGATAAGGGCTGAGGAAAGGAGTTATCCTCTTTCGACTCTTTGGTTTAGAATATCAGTTTTGCATCCGAGATTTTGCTGAAATGTTAGAACTACCTAATGGATCAGATGCATACACCACAATAGCTGAAGACAGTCTTGCATACTGGGAGTTTGAACGATTTTGGGGCAAGATCACTGGAAACGATAACCCTGTAGAGAACGAGTTTCAATCCGAGAACATCCATAACCCTGCTTTCAGATACTTGCATAAGATCATCGCTCACTACATCTTCGGTAAACCCGATAATATCACTGAAATTTCTAGAGAAGAGTTTTTCATCATGTTCTGCACCTCTCAGAATCGTCCGGTCAACGCCATCGCATTCATGCTAACAAACTTCGAGCGCATCACGCAAGACGAAGTTTCACCTATTCTGATCGGCGGATTTGTCACTATGATTGCAAATGCCATAGTTCTGAGAACACCTCTACTTAGATTGACACCTTTTGGTTCCTAAAATTCTATGGACATTCACTTCTGCTTTAATCGAGTTATCATCGGTAACCTTGGACCTGAACAATTTGATTTACTCATTGATGACAAAGTACTGGATCAGTTCACCTTACCAAGTCCAAGGACGAGTGTACATAACCCTGCTAACTGGCTCTACTATGGTCAGATTCCTGAGAGAGAATCCTCACCTGAAACCCCACAAGCTTATGAACATTTTGATGATGAAATGCAAGCATCGGAATCTGAGCCTGACACTCCTCCTGGATACTATGAACATGGAAATATACCCATGGATTACTTTGAACCTGAATATGAGCCTCTTCCTGAAGATGAACCCATGCTTGAGTATGAGCCTCTTCCTGAAGACGAACCCATTCCTGAGTATGAGCCTGAGACTCCTACTGAAGAATATACTGAAGATATGACTGATGTCGAGCTTGAACCACAACAACCTGCTGCATCCACCGAATCAGTGAACCAAAGAAATGCTCCTCCAAGGATCGAGCCTGCTCCTAATCAGAACACACATGGGCAAGCCATTAATGCACTGCAACACGAAGTACAACATGTGCGCAACGAGTTACACACTCTGCAAATGCACTTCTTAGATTTCATCGACAGCGTCAATGCTCAATTCGACGAAGTTTTCAAACACATTTATTCTAATGTGCACAACAATAGACGTGGCTAGATGTTAATGCTTAGATTATTAGATTTTATTTCTAGTTTTAGCAATTTCAATTTGTAGTCTAGGATTTCATTCTCTGCACTTTTACATTTTGTTTCTATCAACACTCAGTACCAGTTTTAATTCCAAATACATTATTTTATTCATTACTACTACTATGTTATACTACATTGCTATTAACTGCTATATATTCCTGATTACCATTATTTTTTGTTGTTAATAGTATTAAACAATGACACTATTCTGAACTATTATTCTATACTTAATGGTATCTGTCAGAACCTGTCTAGACCAATGCATGCGTGGAGACCACCTCCCTAAGCTAGGAGACGCACGTCTCCACCTCTGTGGGACCAGAACGCAACATGCAAAGGACAGGAGACGCACGTCTCCATACTCTGTCCCCCAGCAGACTGACTGCCTGGGACGCGCGTCTCCCAAGGGCAGCAGTCTGCACTGCATTTGACCATGCAGAAGCATCTTTACTCCCTCTTTGAATTTTGAATTTTGAATTTCAAAATTCATCATTCAATATTCTTCATTATCCCCATTATTTCTTCCATTTAAACACCATAAACCTCATTCATCCTCCATCATTCACCTCTTTAACTCTACATCATTTCCCATTTCTCCATTCCATTCAAACTTCAAACACCACCATAACGCCATTTTAATTCTATATTAACTCCACCATTTTCAAACCTCACTATAAAACCACACCACCACCACTCTTTTTCTTCACAACCTCCAAACCATTTTTCCATTCTTCTACTCTCCACACTATCTTCTTTAAAACACATCATGCCTCCACGTTCAATCATCCGTAGTGTGCGTCCTGAGAGGCCACCTCCCGACCTTTCACATATTATCTTTCGAGAGGAAGACAACGATGCTCAAAGAACCAAATACCTCGCATTCTATGAACGTTCGGTTGTTCCCACGAAATTCGTGAACATCGAATGTCTAGAAACTCTGGGTCTCATAGATGGTGTCACCCGTTTGCTCACAAAATCTAGCCTACATCATCTCTGTACTGAACCCGTACCAACTTATGAGCCGCTCGTCTTAGAGTTCTTGAGCTCTTTCAATTACGACACTCCTTCTGATCAACCACTTTTAACCGGTAGCATCCAATTTCGGATGTTTAACCGTGAATTTACACTGGACCAAGAAGCGGTCGCTACATACTTGCATTTTAATAATACACCAAATGCTCACCGCACAATCTTTCAAGAACTCAATGGTCGATCTTGGGAGGAACTCGCTTTCGAATTTTGGTTTAATCTTACTGGCGAAATTCCTACCAGTTGGAGGGCTCTACATGCTTCTCATATTCAAAACCCCGCTATACGTTATTTTCAACGTGTTTTGGGGCACACTATTTTTGCAAGATCCAACAACCACAAGGTAAACCAAAATGAATTATTTTTCTTATACTGTGCGCTCAATAATACCCGTTTCATTGCCGCACCTTTTATGCTCCAACACATCCAAGGCTGCATCAACGCCCCCGCTACAAACCACTTCCTGTTTGGCGAAATTATTACCTCCTTGGCCTGTGCCTTAGGTCTCGGTGATGACCTCATCTCCCTCTCTCATCTTATGATGCCTGCTCAATCCCTCGATCTCACTTACTGCCGTGACTCTCACTTGGTTTCACCCCGCCATGATGGCCACTACACTTTGGTCGTCAACAAAGTTCTAATTCCTTATGTCATCCTGCCATGCCCAGAGCAAATCAACATCCGCTATGTTCAGCGTTGGTGGCTTATTAATGATAATCCTCAAGATAACCAACCTGAACATCATAATGAGCCTGAGGATGCAATGGAAGAAGAATTCAACCAAGAACAAGCTGATGACAACCAACCTCCTCCAAACAACCCTCCGCCTATTACTCTTGATGCCATGTATGCTGCAATTCAACGCCAAGACCAACTCTTTCAAGCTATGCAGACAAATCAAAACGAAACACTAAGGCTTATTCGAGAGATGCAACAAGAGCACCGTGACTACGCTATTAGGAACGAAGGTCAATACAGCGAAATTGCTACACAATTGCATGATCTTAACATTCGTGTAAGTGGCTCTCCTACTGATAGACGTCGCCGTGTTCGTACAAGAGGCGCGAGCAGTTCCCGCAACCGCAACAATGAGGGGTAGTTCACATGCATTGAGGACACTGCATCATTTAAGTCTGGGGGAGTCGTATTACTCGCTTTATTATTTCCTTTTAAGTTATTTCCTTTCCTTGTATTTCCCTTCCTTGTAATGTTCCTTTTCAAATTCAATAAAGCATATTTATGGAATTTCAAGTCTTATATGTATAATTCCGTGGCTATTACAATTTCTTCCATTTTCTTGAGCCATAAGAAAAAAAAAATTTACTCCAAAACGATAAACGCATAACCCCACACGTTCGAGAAATACGAAGCTACTCAAATACTTAACACATAGAAATCACAATAAAGATCCAAGACAATACCCTTATTGTCCCGACACTCTAAAACCCCCAAGTGTGCATAACCGATTTGAATACCCTTTATACCAAAACCATCGACTTTAATTTTTGAAGTAACCCTTAGTAGTTTATTCTAGCAGTCGGCACCGTCTTAAATACCAACTACGCAGAGAGTCGATGAATATAAGTGTATGATCCTTACAATAATAATTATGTGCTTAACCGCTAATAAGAAATGTGCCTACTAAGTAAGGTGATCCTCACAAGATCATTTAACCTAACGGTTACAAATCTCAAATACAAAGGATTTAAAAACTCATTGTTGATTGGTTCAGAAGTTATCTGGTACTGAACTTGGTAGGAAGGACTATTGTCCGATTCCCCACAATCTACAAATGAGCGCTAAGGAGTATACCACATAAATATGCCAGAACTCCATAAGAAGGATCATAGTCACTAACCGACTACTCTGCTATGTGCGTGTCAAGATAATGGGCTTAATGTGATTGCGCGCGAATGAAAAGGGTAAAACTTGATGACGAGTCAAGGTCACGCTATAATGGCATGATTCAGATTGGTATGCACGCTGGGAGTTGTCTAGTGTCGCTACTATAAGTTTATTGCTAGGATCTGCAACATTATTTTCAAAACAAGAACACTATGTAGCTGAGTATGACCGAACTACGTGGTGGAAGCGTATTTCATTTCGCTGTCCTCCTATCTTTATCTTATTATTTTTGCTTGAGGACAAGCAAAGGTTCAAGTCTAGGGGAATTTGATAACACGATTTTATATCGTATATTTAGCTTGAAATCCGTAGATATTTATAGCATTTTCCATTTATTATATTGTTTTATTATGATATTATGCGAGTATTTGCTTTGTTTCAGGTTTTATCAACCTATTGAGACTATTTGTGAAAAGGAGAGGAAATGGAGCTAAAACGACTACTATTTGTACCTAAAAGATGAAAAATGGGTGCTGAAGTGAAAAGGAGGTGCAAAAGGAGACCCAAATGTGCAAAGCAAAGACCCAGCCCACGAAGGATCAATTGTGTGTGGCCCAAATCACACAAGCAAGAGGAGACGCACGTCTCCAGCAACTTCCTGCCACGTCACTAAGTGGAGACGCACGTCTCCAATTCTCCCTAAATTTTCTCCACTTGAGACGCACGTCTCAAGTCATTCAACGGAGCCCCTCAAAAAGTGGAGACGCACGTCTCCAAGCCCCAGTCTGAGAAGTTCCCTCATTTCACGCATTCCAACTGCAAAGGCTCGCCTATAAATAGAGGCATCCACTTCACTTCAAACGGTCCGATTTCCTGCTAACGAAGTGCTGCCGAAATTGTTCCGCGTTTGCTATTTTTCTTCCTGCTTTCATTTAAACAGTCTTATTTTCTCATAACAATTTCTACACCGGAAATTGTTGTGAACCTTTTATAAATCTAGCCTTACGTTAGATTTATCGTTTTAATTCCTTGTTTTTAATTTCTGTCCGTTTAATTCCGAAGAACGATCCAGCCAACTTGTGGTGGAGGTTCATACTTCAAGATTCAATTGCAAATTTATTTTATTCAGGTTTATTATTTACCGCCTTTATTTATATTATTATTGCATGATATATTATATGCCATTTAACATGCCTTTTATTATAAGCCAAATAAATTTATGCATGCTTAATCGTATTGATATGTCTGGCTAATTAACTAAGATATCGGTATGTAAAGTAAGTTAACTGTGGGATCCGAAATAAATTGGCTTAATTATATTTTATTAAATATCACTTGTTTTTGGTTTGTATGTCTAATTTAATTAGTAAGTCTTAAAACCAATAGAGCGAAAGTTTGAGGGGTTAGGACGGTCAAAGGTTAAAATCAATAGAGCGAAAGTTTGAGATCTTTAACTGGATAGTAGACATAGGACATTAGTTTTAAGGATGGCGAAAGTGTATTAAAACTAATTAGAACTTATTTATTTTCAAAAAATGTTTTTACACCAGAGCGGGATGGCGAAAGCGTACGTTAGGGATATTAGCATGTTCCGAGCCAACAGAGCGAAAGTTTGAGATTAGGGGATTTAAATAGATAACGACTTCATAAAACAAGCATTTTATTAATTACGTTGTTTCCAAAAAGCTTTTCTAAAATCTAATGGGATGGAGAAAGCGTACATTACGAGTTAGGATAGTAATCTAAATCAACAGAGCGAAAGTTTGAGAGGAGGATTTTTAATCAATTGAGTTAATAAAGATTTTTAATCGAATTATGCATTAGCCAATGAACCTTCGGATCACCTTAAGTTAAACGAAATACATACTGATATCCGTCCGTTACTATATTTCTTAATATTCACAATCACTTTCCCTTAGGAACAATCAAAATATTAGTAGCCTTAGCTTTATAAAGTAACCTTAGATAACGGTAGATCGATTCATAGTCCTGTGGATTCGATATCTTTTAAAACTACACGACACGACTGTGCACTTGCAGTCATCAGATTAATAGACACGTAAAGTCGCGATCAGTGCGATGCAACTGATCCACGATCTTATAATCACTCATCTTGATAAGCTTCAAAATCTCATCCATTTCCTTTCCTGAAGACGACCCTTCTGTAAGTATAAGAGTGCGCCTAAGAGGGGGGGTGAATTAGGTTTTCAAAAATTTAATCGGTTTTATGAGAATACTTCTAATGATTTTTGGTTAAGTGTTTGAAGGTTTTTGTAAGGTTCTTTTCTTTTCTTTGGTAATGGTGATGAAAGCGATAAAGTGCGGAAAAGTAAAGAACGCAACGATATATACTGGTTCCCCTCACAATCCGAGAGTACTCCAGTCCCCTTTCAAACACGAAAGAGATTTCATTATAGTTAGAATTATTGTACAAGCCTATGCCTACTATCTAACCTATAGGGTGATCAAAGGTTCTTAACACCTTTAAGATCAATCAACACTAATGTGAATGAAGAATAATCTTCTTCAAACACACCACTTACTTCCAACAATCCTGGATAGTAAGGAGATAATTTTCTTTGAATTTTTACAAGAGATTTAGATGAAGTTTGTATAGCACTATCAATCTTCGATTGATCTTCTTCTTCAAATGAACAATTCTCAAAATGAATATAAGTGTTCACAATGTATGCATGAAACTTTGAATGGATTTCTCAATGAAAATGTGTATAGAAAGTTTCACTTGAAAATAAGATTTGATGAACACTTGGAAATATTGAAAGATGAAGAATATATGGTTTATGAATTGTTAATGAAGAAGGTGAATAATGATTCTGAAATATGTAGTATTTATAATGTGTCAAACACCTCTTTGAATGGTTATTTTTTCATGAAACAATGCAATGATCAAGTGGTAAGAAAATGGATTCGTTTGAATAAGATCATGCAATGAAAAAACACACTGGTTCAGTAGGAACCGGTTCCTACCTGGGACAACCCGGTTCCTGCTGAACGTTACAGCAGAAATTTCAAATTTTGAACTGAGGAACCGGTTCCCACCTAGGGACAACCCGGTTCCCCATAGTAAAAAACAGAGAACTGAAAACTGAGAATGCTGGGAACCGGTTCCCCCATAGGGACAACCCGGTTCCTAAAACCTTTATTTTGAATTTTAACATTGAAAAAGGTTTTAAAAGATCTTTTGAGGGATGACACTTTGTAGTATGTTTATGATATGCATGAAAATATATTTGTGAACAATTATATGTCAAAGTGAGTATTGTTTATACCTTTGACATTTTAGCTTGATTCTTGAATCTTCACAATTTCTTCAAGACTTTGAAATGATGTATTTTTGCTTGATACTTGAAATTCTTTTTGCACATCCTTTATAAAAGCTTGATGTCCATATTGTCTTCATCAAAACACACTATGCTTGAGAAGCTTGCATTTACATTCTCCCCCTTTTTGATGATGACAACCAAGTCTTGAAAATGTTTTGAAAAGTTGTTTTGTGCTTTTGAAATTATGTTGAACAATGCAAGGCTCCCCCTATGTTAGAGACTCCCCCTAAATCCATGATTCCTTGATTTATGGTGATGAGTTTCATTTGATAATTTTAACAATGGCCTGCATTTTTCTTTGAAACAAAACAACAACAAAAACACATGCATATTCTTCTCCCCCTTTGTTATTATCAAAAAGGATGGGGAAAAAGAGAAAAAGTATATAAAAAAGAACACAATGTGAAATACCACAAAGATAACACAAAATGAAATACTACAAACATAACATGATTTTAACGATACGAAACGTAAATGTTTTTTACGATTACAACACAAACACAAATAGTCCTAAACATCACGAAACATAAATGGAACAATGTCTAGAAAACATAAATAAAAACTAATAATAGAAAGAAAACATAACATAGAAATTAAAGCACATAATTTAGTCACTTTCATCCATTTGTTCTTCATCATCATCCTCTTGTTCATCTTCTTCTTCACTTCCTTCCTCTCCCTCATAATGAGCCAAGATACGCCTTTGAGTCCGTTGAATTTCCCGCATTTGTCTTCTCATAAGGTTATGCTCATAGTTATTCTCCCGCTTGTTGTTATCAATAGATGTTTGAATAGAACAAAGCTTGGCAAACATCATATCCATTGTGTATCCACCTTCGGGAGGTTGAGGAACTTGTGGCACGGTTGGCTCAAAATCAACTTTGTAAACGAATCTACCTTCACGATCCGTAACTATTCCTGTATTTTTAAGAGCGGTAGCGGTGGTGATAGCACACTCTTGTTCATCCATATTTTTCTTTGGTTCCCTTTGGAGGAGAACACCAGCATTCCGAACAATATGAGAGATGGCCCTTGCATAAGGTAAGCCTCCTTTAAGGGAAGCCATGAGCTGCATGTGGCGCATAATTGAAAGCGCCCAATTGACTTCAATGCCACGTCTTAGAGCAAGCAAAACCATCAACTCGAACTCATTGACCCTGGAATGGTTAGAATTCTTTGGAAATAAAACATAAGCAATGATAAGATGGAGCATCCTATCACTCACCGATAAGCTTGAACCGAACATGTTAAACTTGATAGCAAGTTGTTGGCGAACTGTGTCGCGTTGAGTTGGTTGGCACATATCCACAAAAACATCAATCTTACTATACGGTTGCCAATCCTCCGGTATGTTACCACCGGAAAATTGAAGCTGTGATTAGGGAAATCGGGAAGTTTACCGTATTTTGCCGGAAGGAGTTTCCGACTACGAATATTGAAAGTGAGTCTCCGACTCTTGACAGTTGGTTGAATCTCTTGAGGATCTTCACTTGTCTCTCCAATTTTGTTCTTTCCCTTTGCACTTCTTGAAACTTTGGGTGCCATTGTTGAAAGGAGTTGAAAGTTAGGGTTTAAGTTGGGATTTTCGGATTTGGTGAGTGGAGGAAGATTGGAGTTAGATATGTGTAAGAATGGAGGGTTATATAGAGTTTTGAGGTAGTGGGTAATAAAGATTTATGGGTTAAAGTGAGATAGTGGAGCTTTGAATGGGGTTTGACAATGGAGGTGGAAGGGTGTTTGGAGAAGATGAAGATGAATGTATGTGAATAATGAAAGTAAATGTGTGGTTGAATAGAGATAAAGAGTAATAAAGTGATATAAAAGAATAAGTAAAAAAAATAAAAATAAAGAAAATAATACGTACAGCCACGGTAAAAGCAAGAAAAAATCTGAAAAAGTACGTGGGAACCGGTTCGTCCCTACATGGGAACCGGTTCCTGAGAAACACAAAAAACACGCCTCTGGAAATTAGTATGGGGAACCGGTTCGTCCCTACATGGGAACCGGTTCCTGGACTGAAAAAGTTTCAAAAACTTTAATTTTATGAAATATAAAGCATACATATCATACATATTTACCAAGTCATAATGAATGAACATTTATAAAGCACTTTTAACTTATAAAATTTTAGAAACGTGTACCTTTGATGTATGAAAATGACGAATAAATTTTAAACATCACCTTCGTCTAAAATTCCAAGCTCTCGTCGAATTTTGTAAAACGATTCTTTTGGGAGAGGCTTGGTGAAGATATCTGCAAGTTGATTATGAGTATCTACAAAAGTGACTTCAACATCTCCTTTAAGCACATGATCGCGAAGAAAATGATGTCGAATGTCTATGTGTTTGGTTCTTGAATGCATGACCGGATTCTTTGTAATATTTATAGCACTTGTATTGTCGCATCGAAGAGGAATACATCCGAGATCAAGTCCGTAGTCACAAAGTTGTTGCTTAAGCCAAAGAATTTGTGCACAACAACTACCCGCTGCTATGTATTCTGCTTCGGCCGTACTAAGAGCAACACATGCTTGCTTTTTACAAGCCCATGATACTAATGCATTTCCAAGAATGTGACAAGTACCACTTGTGCTTTTACGATCAGTTTTACATCCTGCATAATCCGCGTCAGAATAACCAATTAAATTGCAAACACTACCTTTTGGATACCATAAGCCAACATTGGTTGTTCCTTTGAGATACTTCATGATTCTTTTAACCGCCATAAGATGTGATTCCTTTGGATTTGCTTGGAAGCGAGCACAAAGACAAACACTAAACATTATGTCAGGACGGCTTGCCGTCAAATATAATAAAGAACCAATCATACCTCGATACTTAGTAATATCAATTGGAGTACCGGATTCATCTTGATCAACATATGTACCGGAGCCCATTGGAGTATTCATTGCTTTACAATTATCCATATCAAACTTCTTCAATAATTCTTTACAATATTTGGATTGATTGATAAAGATTCCATCTTTGAGTTGCTTAATTTGTAGTCCAAGAAAGTAGTTCATCTTTCCCATCATAGACATCTCGAATTCTCCTTGCATCATCAATGAGAATTCCTCACACATTTCTTTGTTAGTTGATCCAAAAATGATATCATCAACATAGACTTGAACCAATAAAGTGTTACTCTTGATTTTATTAATGAACAAAGTTTTATCAACCTTACCCTTTTCGAAACCCTTTTCACACAAAAAATTGCTAAGTCTATCATACCATGCTCTTGGTGCTTGCTTTAAGCCATAAAGAGCCTTTCTCAACTTAAAGACATGTGTAGGATTCTTGAAATCTTCAAATCCCGGGGGTTGTTTGACATAGACTTCTTCATTGATGTAGCCATTCAAGAATGCGCTCTTGACGTCCATTTGATAAAGCTGGAAATTTAATGAACATGCATAAGCAAGTAAAAGACGAATAGCTTCTAACCTTGCAACCAGAGCAAATGTTTCTTCAAAGTCGATTCCTTCTTCTTGATTGTAACCTTGGGCCACCAATCTTGCTTTGTTTCGAACAATTATACCATTCTCATCAAGTTTGTTCTTAAACACCCATCGAGTACCTATGATGTGTTTATTACTTGGTCTAGGCACAAGTTCCCAAACTTGATTTCTCTCGAATTGATTCAATTCTTCTTGCATTGCATTTATCCATTGATCGTCTCCTAAGGCTTCATCAACTTTGGAAGGTTCAATTTGAGAAACAAAAGCCATGTGTAAGCAAGCATCTTTGAGATTTAATCTTGTTGCAACTCCTTGACTAATATCACCAATAACTTTGTCAATAGGATGATCTCTATGAGTTCTCCATTCTTTTGGTAGATCATTGGTGTTTGATTCTTGTTGTACATTTTCTTGTTGAACACTTTCTTGTTGTACTTCCGGTGCCTTCACAATTATATCATTTGAAAGTTCTTCCGGTGCCTTCACAATTGTATCATTTGAAGGTTCTTCCGGGGGTAAATCTAAAGGATCATCATCATCACAAACAACTATTTCCTCTTTGGAAGTGTTAGTCTCATCAAAAGATACATGCATAGATTCTTCAATAGTTAAAGTTCTTTTATTATAAATTCTATATGCTTTACTAGAAAGAGAATAACCAAGAAATATACCTTCGTCGAATTTCTCATCAAACTTACCAAGATTGTCTTTGTCATTGTATAGAACAAAGCACTTGCATCCAAAAATGTGAAAGTGAGCAATGTTTGGCTTTCTTCCTTTGAAGAGTTCATATGGAGTCTTTTTTAAGATAGGTCTAATGATTACTCGATTTCCAACATAACATGCCGTACTAACCGCATCCGCCCAAAAATATTTAGGAAGATTTGCATCACTAAGCATTGTTCTTGCAAGTTCCACTAGAAACCTATTTTTCCTTTCGACTACTCCATTTTGTTGTGGAGTTCTTGGTGCTGAAAAATTATGAGAGATACCATGTTCTTCACAAAATTCTTCAAACGATGCATTTTGAAACTCTCCACCATGATCACTTCTTATGGATACAATCTTTAATGATTTTTCATTTTGGATTTGTTTTGCATACTTCTTAAAGGCTCTAAAAGCATCACTTTTCTGCACAAGAAACAAAATCCAAGAATATCTAGAATAATCATCAACAATAACTAAAGCGTATACATTACCTCCGAAGCTTCTTGTCCTTGATGGACCAAATAGATCCATATGCAACAATTGAAGTGGTCTTGTTGTAGTCACCACATTCTTTGGTTTGAAAGATGATTTGGTTTGCTTTCCCTTTTGACATGCATCACATAATTTATCTTTAACAAACTTTATCTTAGGTAGGCCAATAACAAGATCATGGTTGGTTAATTTATTTAAATGATCCATATGAATATGGGCTGCTCTTTTATGCCATAACCATGATTCATTATTGTTTACCAAAAGACATTTTACTTTCAAGGATAAATCATTTAAAGAAATCATGAAAATGTTATTAATTCTTGTACCTTTGAGTTTTACCTCATTGGTGACTTCATCGATGATCAAGCATTCTTCCTTAGTGAATTTGATCTTGAAGCCTTTGTCACAAAGTTGGCTAATGCTTAGAAGATTATGCTTTAGTCCTTCAACATAAAGAACATCTTCAATGGATGTGAAAGGTGGTGCACCAACTTTGCCTTTGCCAAGAATTCTTCCCTTATTGTTGTCTCCATAAGTGACAAAACCCTTGGCCTTTAACCTTAGATCTGAAAATTGGTTTAAGTCACCCGTCATATGCTTTGAACAACCACTATCTAGATACCATAGGTTTGAAGTGGTCTTCAAGCATACCTACAAAACAAATTAAGTTTTGTTAGGTACCCAAATGGCTTTGGGTCCATCATAGTTAGTTCCTTTCTTCACCCATACATAATGTCCACTAGGAACACTAAAGTTCCTTACATAACAAGCATTGGGTGTGTGACCAATAATACCACAATAAAAACAAGTAGGTTCAAAGTTACTTCTATACCTAGGAGGATAAGATTTCTTCTTAATAAAGTTCTTCCTTTTAGGATAATGTTGCATTACTTTAGGCTTGATCACTTTCTCTTGAATTGGTTGGTTACTAGCTTTGACAAAGATAGTCTTGTTGGATGTTGGTTTAACAAATTTAGAGAAACCAAGTCCGCTCTTATCATTGGAGTATCTTTGTGTGCTAAGAACATTTTCCAATCCAATTTGCCCTTTTTCATATCTTTCTAAAACACGTTTTAATTGGACAATTTGGAAGGAAAGTGATTCACAATTCTTGCATGCAACATTATCTTCTTGAACACTAATCATTTTTTCTTTGTCATCTTTGTGTTCTTCTTCAATTATCTTAACCTTCTCTTCTAAAGATGATATTATCTTCTTTTGAGATGAGATAGTTTTATAGAGAATTTTACACTCATTTAACAATTCATTTATTGCATCTTGTGCACCATTATTAAAAAGAGAATCATCGTAACTAACCTCGCCTTCTTCATCATCGGAGTGGTGTGATGCCATCAATGCTAGATTTGCACTTTTGTCACTATCGGAGTCCGATGAAGAACTTACTTCATTATCTTCCCATGCTATGTAGGCCCTTTTCTTTTTGAATTCCTTCTTGCCTTTGAATCCATTCTTCTTAGAAAGTTTTGGACACTCCGGCTTTATGTGTCCTTGTTTCCCACATTCATAGCATGTTACTTCTTGTGATGAAGTGGATGCTTCTTTATCCTTATGCTTTGAGAATTTCTTCCTTTTGACAAAGTTAGCATTATCAATATTATTTTTATTACCAAAAAATTTGCCTAACCTTTTTACAAGAAGCAAGAAGTTTTCATCTTCATCCGATGCATCTTTCATTTTGCTTTCTTTTGAATCTACTTTTAATGCAATGCCTTTGGATTTCTTCTCTAAGTTCTCATGCTTTTCCAATCTTCCAAGTTCTGTCTCATATTCTTGAAGTTTTCCAAATAGTGTTGCGGAAGTAAGTTTTGATAAATTCTTCTTTTCGGATATCGCCGTCACTTTTGGTTGCCACTCCCTTGTCAAAGATCTGAGCACTTTAAGATTAAGTTCTTCGGTAGTAAGAGTCTTACCAAGTGCCTTCAAGTTATTTGTCAAATGTACGAATCGTTTTTGCAAATCGAGAATAGTTTCTCCAGGCTTCATTCTAAACAGTTCGTACTCTTGGCTTAAAGTATTCAATCTTGATCTTTTAACTTCAGCGGTACCTTCATGAGTTTCTACAAGAGTATCCCAAATTTCCTTTGATGTTGTACATGTTGATACTCGGAAGAATTCATCCATACTAAGAGCACCATGAAGAAGACTGATCGCCTTTTTGTCAGCAAGAACCCTTTTTCTATCATTATCATCCCATGACGCTTTAGGTTTCTCCGATCCAACACCATTAACGACCGTTGTAGGAACATGAGGACCTTGTAGGACAGCCTCCCAAACTTCTTCTCCTTGTGCTTCTAGATGAGCCTTCATTTGGATTTTCCAAAAGTCAAAATATTCACCACAAAACAATGGAGGCTTGTTGTTAGAACCACCATCTTTGAAAACCGGTCTTTGATTTGCGGAAGCCATTCTGGATCTTTAGGAACAAGTTACCTATAACTTGCTCTGATGCCGAATGTAAGTATAAGAGTGCGCCTAAGAGGGGGGGTGAATTAGGTTTTCAAAAATTTAATCGGTTTTATGAGAATACTTCTAATGATTTTTGGTTAAGTGTTTGAAGGTTTTTGTAAGGTTCTTTTCTTTTCTTTGGTAATGGTGATGAAAGCGATAAAGTGCAGAAAAGTAAAGAACGCAACGATATATACTAGTTCCCCTCACAATCCGAGAGTACTCCAGTCCCCTTTCAAACACGAAAGAGATTTCATTATAGTTAGAATTATTGTACAAGCCTATGCCTACTATCTAACCTATAGGGTGATCAAAGGTTCTTAACACCTTTAAGATCAATCAACACTAATGTGAATGAAGAATAATCCTCTTCAAACACACCACTTACTTCCAACAATCCTGGATAGTAAGGAGATAATTTTCTTTGAATTTTTACAAGAGATTTAGATGAAGTTTGTATAGCACTATCATTCTTCGATTGATCTTCTTATTCAAATGAACAATTCTCAAAATGAATATAAGTGTTCACAATGTATGCATGAAACTTTGAATGGATTTCTCAATGAAAATGTGTATAGAAAGTTTCACTTGAAAATAAGATTTGATGAACACTTGGAAATATTGAAAGATGAAGAATATATGGTTTATGAATTGTTAATGAAGAAGGTGAATAATGATTCTGAAATATGTAGTATTTATAATGTGTCAAACACCTCTTTGAATGGTTATTTTTTCATGAAACAATGCAATGATCAAGTGGTAAGAAAATGGATTCGTTTGAATAAGATCATGCAATGAAAAAACACACTGTTTAAGTAGGAACCGGTTCCTACCTGGGACAACCCGGTTCTTGCTGAACGTTACAGCAGAAATTTCAAATTTTGAACTGAGGAACCGGTTCCCACCTAGGGACAACCCGGTTCCCCATAGTAAAAAACAGAGAACTAAAAACTGAGAATGCTGGGAACCGGTTCCCCCATAGGGACAACCCGGTTCCTAAAACCTTTATTTTGAATTTTAACTTTGAAAAAGGTTTTAAAAGATCTTTTGAGGGATGACACTTTGTAGTATGTTTATGATATGCATGAAAATATATTTGTGAACAATTATATGTCAAAGTGAGTATTGTTTATACCTTTGACATTTTAGCTTGATTCTTGAATCTTCACAATTTCTTCAAGACTTTGAAATGATGTATTTTTGCTTGATACTTGAAATTCTTTTTGCACATCCTTTATAAAAGCTTGATGTCCATATTGTCTTCATCAAAACACACTATGCTTGAGAAGCTTGCATTTACACCTTCATTAACTTTTGTCGCATCATTCACAGGCATTCGAGTAGGATTCCTCTGGACATCCACAACTGCTTGGGGATGAGTAAAAACTCGTCCACTTCTAGTCACTCTACTGACATCCGCTATATTCTCAACAGAAGACAGAGGCTTAATCTCGACTTCTTTTCCGGCTTCTAGCATGGTGGCATTGTATCTGTACGGTACAGCTTTATCAGAGCTATAAGGTACAGATCCAGGCAAACATATCACAAGAGGTTCTACAGCAGCTTTTCCATAATAATCAATTTCTACACATTCCGGAATTTCAAAGCACGGCTCGATCACATTGACATCATCTTCATCTCTGTACCTCAGAATCTCAATGAGCCTTTGATCTATCATCTCTTGTAAATCTCTTCTCACAATATAACACCCTCGAGGATTGACTGAACAAATCCTACAAGCAGCATGATTATGCTCATAATGACTATATTCACACAGAGTGGCATGCATCTCCACCAATGATCCTCTGATGTGTTCCACACGATAAATCTTATACTTCCCGGGGCATCCATGCACCATGTTCACAGCAGATGCTTCATGAGTTGGCAATGGATTGTTCTGCACATTGGGACCAATATCACGGAAAGAATGCATTCCAGAACGAACCAATCTCTGAACTTCGTTCTTTAGAGGCCAGCAATTCTCTAAGTCATGCCCAGGAGCATTCTGATGAAAAGCACAAGTGGCATCAGCTTTATACCACCAGGGGAGTTTCTCTGGAACAGGAGGTGGTGACCTTGGTTGAACTAACTTCTTATGAATTAGAGCAGGACACAGTTCACTGTACGTAATGGGGATTTGATCAAAATTAACTCGAGGATACGGATTCCGCCTCACTGGTTGTTGGTTAACAGGAGTTACAGGCACTGAATTCACAACAGGAGTCACTGATGCCACTTGTTGAGGTTGATTTCTGGATCGACTATTCCTTCCATGAGAAACAGCATTAGCATCTAATTCCATCTTCTTATGGAAAGAAGAACCATACTTCTTCGCACCACCAGACGGATTGTCATTCTGAACCAGACGACCTTCTCGCACAGCTTCTTCCAGTCTAACACCCATACCCACCATTTCAGTGAATTCTACAAGAGCACTCGCAATCATTTTCTCATAATAAAATGGGCCGAGAGTCTTCAGGAAAATCTTAGTCATCTCTTTTTCTTCCATCGGAGGAATCACTTGGGCGGCAACCTCACGCCATCTCTGAGCATATTCCTTAAAGGATTCCTTTTCTTTCTGCATCATAGCTCGTAGTTGATCTCGATCAGGAGCCATGTACATATTATACTTATATTGTTTCACAAACGCCTCAGCTAAATCATTAAAAGTGTGAATATGGGTGCTATCAAGGCCCATATACCACTTAGAAGCAGCTCCAGTCAAACTGTCTTGGAAATAATGGATCAATAGACGTTGATCATTAGTGTGAGTGGGCATCTTCCTTACATACATCACCAAATGTGCTTGAGGACAGGAATTTCCCTTATACTTCTCGAATTCAGGCAACTTGAACTTAGCAGGTACTTTCACATTGGGAACAAGGCAGAGATCATGCACATTCTTTCCAAACAGTTCTTTCCCACGCAAGGCTTTCATCTCTTTCTGCAGTTCTTCAAGCTGATCTTGGAAACCATCCATTCTGTCGTGGATACCCAAACCTTCACTTGGCGCAACATCATAAATGGGCTCTGGGACAAAAGGACCAGTATGAACAATAGGAGACGTGTTGACCATAAAGGGAGTCAAAGGACGAGTCATCTAAGGAACAGATAGATAACCTTCAAGAATACCCCAGGGATATCCATTAGGCATACGTTGCTGAGTAGCACCAACAGGAACAGCAGGAATTGTTGTAGCAGCAATTTCAGAAATCACAGTAGCCTGACCCTGAGCTTGGGTATTAGGAGGAGGAACCTGATTCTGATTCTGATTCTGAGCAGCCATCAATGTCTCAACTAGAGCAGTGAGACGTTCCACACCAGATCTCAAAGTAACAACCTCTTCGCGTAGCTCACGATTCTCTTGTTCAAGACCTTCCATCTTCTTCTTGCAGTTAGCTCGAGTGTTATACCGGTGAGACAGCTTGATTCTGTATGAAGAACACTGATTAAGACCTCGGGAATACTCTCGGAAGCAAGACCAAAATGCGGAATGATGCATGAAATGCAATGCAAATGATTTTTATTGGTTTTCGAGGAACTTTAAGACACTAATTGTAAACATTAGCAAAAACAACATAAAACATTGCATCATTCTTTCATTAGTAATGGAAAAGCTTACAAAAGGATTCAAAGATCCAAAATTACAAAACAACGGAAAAACTAAAAACTAGAAGGGAACGCTTCTGACGAAGATCCAACTCCTTTCTGCAGCTTCCTACGGAGCTTCTCCAATTCGTCTTCATAAAAGGCCTTCAAATGAGTCTTCTCGACCATCAGCTTATCAGCAACTTCCTTCCATGCGACTGAATCTTCATGACTACCAGAGGAAAATAAATCCTCTTGTTGTCTCTTTCTCTTTTCACCATGTTGTTGAATTAGCTCTTCCTGACGACGGATCTGATCATCCTTCTCCAACAACCACTCATCTTGGATATAAAGCATTTCATCCTTTTATTTCAAATGTATCTTCAACTCTTTATTCTCAATTTCCGAAGCATGAAACTTCTTCTCCCAAGCATCTCTTTCCATTCTCAACTTAGTCCCGAGCTCTAAGTGCTCTTCAATACTCTCGACGGGAATAGTGGAAGACAATGGTGGAGCAATGGGTAGAGAGGGCTCCTCGAGTAAGTACGGCATCTGAAAAGTATGAGCTCTAGCTCGAACCCAATCAGTATAGTCTTTGAGAGAAACACATTGTTTCTTTCCCAAATGTCTCTTCCTATCAACATGGTGCCAAGAACGCACAAACCGATTTCTCATATCCGAATCTCCATCCTGATTAAGATAGAATATTCCTGACAAGAGAATACTAGCATATCGCTCCTTCATGGGGTAACAAAATTGACGCCTTGCAAGAATGGGATTGTAGGTAATTCCTCCTTGTATACCAAGAAGAGGTACATTAGATAATTCTCCACAACTATCAATAATCTCACCAATGTCATAAGCGGGATTATACCAATGGATATTCCCATTAGTAAGAGGCATGATCTTCTGAGACCATGAGAGACCATCAGGATTGCTCAAGAAATTCTTAGTCTGAGGTAAGTGTGAAATAAACCACTTATAGAGCAAAGGAGTGCAACAGTTGATAAGTCCACCTTTCTTATCAGTCCTATGGTGAATGGAATGATAAGTATCCCCAAGCAAAGTAGGCACAGGATTCCCAATCATGAAGATCCGAATAGCATTAACATCGACAAAGTTGTCAATGTTGGGAAAGAGTATCAAACCATAGATGAGAAAGACCAAAAATGTCTCAAAAGCAATCATACTTCCTTTACTAGCCAACATAGAAGCCTTTCCAATCAAGAACTTAGAAGTCAACCCCCAAATTCCTCCTTTTTTGGTCATGTTTGCTTTCACATCTGATATCTTCAACTGAAGAAGCTCTGCTATCTCAAAAACCTTAGGCTCTTTCTCTAGACCACTAAACGGTATATCATTCGTAACTGGCAAACCAATCCAATAAGAATACTCCTCCAAAGTTGGCATAAGCTGATAATCCGGAAAGGTGAAACAATGATAAACGGGATCATAAAACTGCACAAGAGTCTCAAGAATCCCCTTCTCCACTTTGGTCTTCAAGATAGAGATCAATTTCCCATAACGGTTTTTGAAGTTGTCAAGATTAGGAACCAAAGTTGCCAGCTCTTTCAACTCTTTTGCACTTGAATTCCTGAAAGTATACTTCTTGATGCATCTCTTTTGATCCATGGTACCTGTGATGTTTACAAAAAAAGTCTCTAAGTTCCTTGAAAACCATTTGTGAAAGACATTTTTTTATGGATGCATGAATGCATGGTTTATGCATCAATCACAATCAAGAGCACACAAGATCACATCAAATCACACAAAATCACACAATCCAGGTTCAAAGGTTCGACATCACGAGCATGGAGCCATGGGTCTACCCATCCCACAAGGTGTGTTCTAGGGAATTTTGTACCTGCCAATCGGGTTCTACAGAGGTTCCCAGAGTTTTCAATCTTCTATCGGATATTACCGGCACGCACAATTGCTCATGGGCGCCAATAACATGCCTAAAAAGACCTCGTCTGAACGTAGTATCGCATGACAACAAGCTCAAATTGGTACTTGATCTTGTTTCTGCACTACATCCTAAAAAAGGCTTAGATGGGTTAAAAGGGTTCTAGGTCATTCAGCTTCTACGGACACTCACTATTAAAAGTAATAGCGTTCTTACGATGGTTCGTAACAACATCTACCACCTTCCATGAGGCCTCCACTGATTGGGGTTCCACCATATGACGCTCATGGTAAGGATTGCTCCTGGCATGCGACTATTGGTCTTACCACCTCCTATCTCAAGTTACTCACCAAAGTTCGGGTTAGAACTTTATCTCATCACAGAGGAACCATCGAGCACCAAAAAGAAAAAAAGAAGATAAACAAACAAAGCACACAACAATATATACAGATAAAAACACACAGATAAACAAAAATAGGCTTAACACACTTAAAACTGGATCCCCAGTGAAGTCGCCATTTTTCTGTAGCGGGGAAAATCTGAGATCGAAGCCATGGAATTGACTCGATTCAATATTTTGTTTGAAATCGCCACCGCGCTTTATTGTTTCCAAAGGAAAAGGGAAAAGAACGTAAATTAAAGGGAGAAGATTTTGAAAATTAAAGAAGGGGAGGAGATGAAGAGGCTATCATATTGCGTAAAATAAAAGCTAAGGAAAAGAACGGTCTAACCGAAATAAGAAGCCAACACTTGACATTATGAGTCAATGTAGATTTCCCATCCTTTGGACTTATCAATATCAAACCAACACATTACTTAGGGATCCATATGAACTTATTATCTTTAGCATCACTTTGCATTAAGCACATTAAAATTATGACGAAAATCGGGCAGAGTAACGGCTGTTTTCGGGTAAAATCCTTATCTCAATGCCTTGGAACTAACCATCAAGGACTTTCAAGGAAATACCTGCATACACAAACAGACAACAATCCAATGTCAAACAGACAGAATAACAGCAGAGTAATAACAGAATAAGGGTCCAGAGGCGCTAAGTCCACAAGTCAGAATCTCCAAAATGCTCGGGATAGTAACCAATAGTCCGAAAGAGAGCCTTAATAGTTTTTTATATTTTTTGTTGTTTATTAGTGTTTTAGCATAAAAGTAAAGTATGGTCCAAGTGGACAAAATAAAATAGCGGAAACAAAAACAATACGTCCAAATGGACAAAGAGAAAATAGCGGAATGTAAATATGATGAAATGATAAAGCATAAAGCAAAATATAAAGAGCAATATAATAAATTGCGGAAATTAAAGTCAATTGTTAGATGTTAAAGATAACCATCTTGAAACTTGTCAAGTATGTTATCAAAGTTAGTAATAAAGATCGATGGTGAGTGAAGGATGTTCTCGGATTTAAATTCAATGGAACTTTATCAGAAGCTTGACAAAATCATAGCGACTACATGATAAATTTCCATAAGTCTTAAATCAACCGCATACAATTCTCTTCCATATTTGATCTTTTTTTTATTCAGGACACGAAATATTGCGCTATATTAAGCAGATCGCCAAGTGATTTATGTAGAAATCACCCTACAATGAGGCCGGTCAAAACTTTATGTGCTAATGCATGCGAGAGAAGTGATATGTAGATCACTTTCCGAAAGCAATACTGCACGAAAAGAAAAATATGGAGCGATCTAGTCTTTACCAAGAATCCATAAGAATTCTCAAGGCATTAAGACTTTCATCGATCAAAATAAAAAGAAGTAAAAGATGGAACCACATTGAAAAGCTCCTTTCATCCATAATTTCAATCACTTAATTTTGCGGATTTGGATTCTCATCCTATCGACGCCCTAAGTCCATTGAAATTAGAGAGAAATTAGGCCTCTAACTTGTGATTCAAAGAAAATATCAAAAGAATGGAGTAGAAGATGAGTTAGAACCAAAAACAAGTTAAAAAAAGGGAAAAAAACACATTCTGCTCAGATGTAAATCGATTTGCACAGAGTGTAAATCGATTTGCACAACTCTGTTTTCAAATCTGCGCAGTTTTTAGTTATGTAAATCGATTTGCACCAGATGTAAATTGATTTGCACAACATAGTTTTAAAAAAAACAACAAATAAAGAGCAGAAAACTTGTTTAAACATAAAACCAAACACCTTGTAATCTTGGATCAATTTGTGCACGAAAATTTATCAAGTAAGCAAGCAAAACTCAGCAATGTAGCACCAAAGGTGCATCACACATAAACAACAATGGATCACATCTTGGATTATGGAAAGGATCTAGAATTTTACCAAATCTTTCACAAACTTTGAATCTCCTTCAAGAACACACAACCACAAGCCTTGATCTCTCACAATTGATGAAGAAAGTGATGTTTAGATGGAGGTTTAGCTCTAAATTAGTGAGGTTCAAGATGTGACTCACTAATTTTTATGGAAGAAGAAGAGAGCTTTGAGTGAGGGGTTTGGAAGAGATGAGGAGAGAAAGAGCAAGAGTTTTCTTGGCTATCAAAGCTTGAAAAATGAGGAGGGGAATGGCTCAATTTATAGCACTTAGGCTTGGGAAATTTTGTGGCTTGGAGTTAGGAATGGAAAATAGAATTAGGCTTGGGAAATGGTTTTGGATCCAAAAAAGAGATCCAATAGTCTTGATGCAATCACATGAGGGTTTATGATTAAATGATGTAGGTAATCAAATACAAGAGCTAAGTCATGCTTCCCATGCTTGCAAATGATGTCAACACTTCCAAAAGCTGAAATTTGCCTTCATTTTTCAAAATTCGCACTGGTGCAATCGATTTACACTTTATGCAAATCTATTAACATTGCTGAAAAAAGGCAAAATCTGGGGCAAAAACAGTTGTGTAAATTGATTTACACCTTATGCAAATCATTTTGCACTGATGGAAGAAGCAAAATCTGGGCAAAATCAGTTGTGTAAATCGATTTACACCTTATGCAAATCGATTTGCATAGTGAAATTGTTGAAAAATGCCCTTTTTGAAGGATACTTTGACTTGGTACCTACAAAACACAAACATAC
The DNA here is from genome assembly GCF_029867415.1 of Vicia villosa. Classification (NCBI taxonomy): domain Eukaryota; kingdom Viridiplantae; phylum Streptophyta; class Magnoliopsida; order Fabales; family Fabaceae; genus Vicia; species Vicia villosa. The sequence continues at coordinate 123,902,142 of NC_081183.1, forward strand.
AAAAGCATAAGGCAATATTTTTGGTATTTTGGTTAGTAAAACAACATATATAAGAAAAACATTGGTGCTTGATGATTCCCTTGTAGATGAATTGAGCACAACATCACAAGTAGAGCTCTAAGTTAAAACTTCTTGATTGATGATTGGTATGCAAATGATGTGTGATCTTAGGGTCAAAATTGGGGTATGACAGGTATGACCTACTTACTATTATGCTAGTAAGTCGTCGCAGTTAGCCATACCTGCTTGCTATCGTAGTTGGAGTAAGCTTATCGTAGATGGTGTGGCCCACTTACTATAGCTCTAGTAAGTCGTCGCAGCTAGCCATACCTACTTACTATCGTAGTTGGAGTAAGCTTATCGTAGATGGTGTGGCCCACTTACTATTGTGCTAGTAAGTCGTCGCGGTCGGCCGTACCTGCTTACTATCGTAGTTTTGATTGATCCCAAAAGGGTCACCTGCCATATCCTTAGCAAGCTTACCTGGACTAATGGGATCCACTTGCCCCGGTGCGGACAAGTTTACATGCATAGAAAATTTCTTTGCAAATGCGTATGCATCATGCGTATGCTTACGATCTTGTTGTTTGTATAATGTAGACATGTGAATGTTTGCGTGCGAATGTTGCGTGTATGAATGTTTGTATGCAAATGTTGAGTGTATGAATGTTTATGTGTAAATGACTATGTATGTGTGATGACTTCAACGGTTTATCTCCTTGTCACCCATTGAATTTGTTTAACCCTTTCAAGTTTTTTGCAAATCCTAGTTTGGATTGTTCTGGGATGATCTACTGGTAACATCCATGGTAAGAGAGATCGTGGTGGATCAGAATGATTGCAGCGTGGGGCATATATTGCCTGCCTGAGATGTCATGGTTTCGTTCCCATTGCTTTTGTATTGAAAATTTGTAAGTTTCTCATTTTGAGTTCAATGCTAAAGTTTATGAAAATAATTTATCCTTTGCACATGGTATTAAAATGACGAGAAAGCGTAGTATGAAAGAAAAAGAAAGCTTTTATTGATATTGCCTTAAATCGGCGAATTTACAAAAATGCGAAAAAGAAAATGACAAATAGAAATGATATTAATACTGTTGTTGCTCTTTTGCTATTGAGGGCCCCAGTAATCCTTTGACCTCAGAGGTAGATGATTGCACGACTCCTTATCCTTTGTGACTTGTCTTCGGCTCATGGCTTATGATCCTGCCTTTGCTAGGCGTAATACTTCTTGACCGCATCTAAATTGATTGGGTGTGGCAGCTCGTCCCCGTCCATTGTAGTGAGGACGAGTGCTCCTCATGAGAATATCGTTTTTATGACATATGGACCTTCGTAGTTAGGTGTCCACTTTCCGCGAGCGTCAAGTCGAGGTAGTAAGATTTCTTGAGGACGATGTCTCCTTCTTTGTAAGTTCGAGGGCGGACCTTTTTATCGAACGCCTTTTTCATCCTTTTCTGATAGAGTTGCCAGTGACATAAAGCTGTTAGTCGCTTTTCTTCAACGAGATTAAGCTGATCAAAACGAGTTTTTACCCATTCCGATTCTTCTAACTTTGTGTCAGCCAGGACTCTTAGTGACGGAATCTCCACCTCGATATGGAGGACTGCTTCCATACCGTAAACCAAAGAGAAGGGAGTTGCCCCTGTGGATGTGCGCACCGAGGTTCTGTAACCGTGTAGGGCGAAGGGAAGCATTTCGTGCCAATCCTTGTATGTTTTCACCAACTTTTGTATTATCTTTTTGATGTTCTTGTTTGCAGCTTCAACAGCGTCATTCATCTTAGGCCTGTATGGTGAAGAATTGTGGTGTTTGATTTTGAACTCCTCGCACAGCTCCCTCATCAAGTTGTTGTTTAAATTCGACCCATTGTCATTGATGATCCTATTTGGGACCCCGTACCGGCATATGATGTTATGCTTGATGAACCGAGTGACCATTTGTCTCGTTACATTGGTGTAGGAAGCAGCTTCGACCCATTTGGTGAAATAGTCTATGGCAACCAATATGAATCAGTGTCCATTAGAGGCTTTGGGTTCGATCATCCCTATCATGTCAATCCCCCACATTGCAAATGGCCACGGTGAACTTAGTACGTTCAACGGATTTGGCGGAACGTGTACTTTGTCAGCGTATATTTGGCATTTGTGACATGTTCTCGCGTATTTGAAACAGTCAGCTTCCATTGTTAACCAGTAGTACCCTGCTCGTAATATTTTTCTCGCCATTAAATGTCCATTTGCATGAGTTCCGAAGGTCCCTTCGTGTAGGGGTGGACAAAAACCCGAAAACCGGTTAAATCCGCATAAACCGAATTTAATATTGGTTAAATGGGCGGGTCGAGTCGGTCTGCGGGTGAACAAATGGTCTGAACCAGTTTCATACAGGTTGAAATGGGTGGGTGCGGATCTAAATCATAGACCCAACGGTAACCGAAGCCACCCGTGCATATCACTGCTTTCATTACTTTTCAATGTACAAAGTCTCAATGTTGAAGAAATACCAGATTATTTAATTACTTTCAAGATCAATCAATCACTATGATTTTTCATTGCATTTCTTTTCATGACAGTGTGGCAATGACCATTCCCATCAACTAATATATTTATATTTTAAAAGTGGCATAGGATATGATATTAGACAAGAGAGTTTTAGCTAATACTTTATCTTAGTAGTAACGTTAATAATAATAAAAAATTATTAAATTAAAATAAGTAATAGAATTTTTTTAATAGAAAAACTCTTTCAAAATTTCACTACTGTATTCCCTTCTTCTCTACATTTATCTCTATGCATTTTCTCTCACTTTTGCTCACTTTTTCTATTCTTTACCATTTTCATTTTCTCACCTTATTATTTTCACATAATCATGCAAAACTACATTTGTGCAAATAACACACAACAACCACTCTTCTTGGTCTTCTGTCTCTCCCTCTTATTTTATTTTTCAATTTGAATGATGCTTAATTGATACATATCTAGATCTAATATAGTTTATTCTGATTTTTTTTATTTTTTTTAACATAACTCTAATCCAATTCTTTGTGTTGTTCATGTTTTAAACATCAAATTTATATATGAAACTTTGTTTCTAACTTGATGTTCATACTTTTTTTCCTTCTGAATCCGCAAGAAATTTTTAACAATAGTTTAAGTTCTTATCCGTGAAAACCCGCCCGAAAATCTTTAACCCGTTCGAACCGCAAACCGTATAAACCGCAGCTAAAAATGGGCGAAAATGGGTCTATACATCTCACCCGCGGTTTGGGCCGGATTGAGGTTTTGGGCCCGAACCCGCCCAATTCGACCCGTTGTCCAGCCCTACCTTTGTGTACTTCTCTTATAATCTCCTTGGCCTCGTTTTTATCCACACACCTTAGTAACACCGAGTCGTAATTCCGCTTGTATAGGACATTCCCACTTAGGAAGAACTTGGATGCCAACCTCCTTAGTGTCTTTTTGCCAATTGTGGAGGCATTCTTTGGGTATTCTTGTTTTTCCAGGTATCTCTTGATATCGTGGTACCAAGATTTTTTGTCAGGTTGTTCCTCAATTGTGAGACAATAAGCAGGCTCATCGAAGTGTCTAACCGTTATTTGTGGCTCGTGGTTTGGCCAAGTTACTTTGAACATAGAGGAGAGTGTTGCTAGCGCATCAGCCATTTGATTCTCTACCCTTGGGATATGAGTGAAAGTAATTGTCTCAAATTCGGCCATTAAATCCAGTATGAGGTCCCTATATGGGATTAGCTTTGCATCTCGAGTATCCCATTCCTTATTTACTTGGTGGATTACCAGTGCCGAATCCCCATATACCTCGAGTAGTTTAATACTTAGGTCGATTGCAGCCTCTAACCCCAATATGCACGCTTCGTATTCTGCAATATTGTTGGTGCAGTCGAAACACAGTCTTGCAGTGAAAGGTAAGTGAAGATTGTCAGGGGATGTCAAGATTGCCCATATACCATTCCCTAGTGCATTTGAGGCCCCATCGAACATAAGCGTCCATATTGCCCCTGGTTCGGGTCCTTCGTCGGGTCCTGGTATTTTGTAGTCTCTTACCAACATAATATCCTCGTCAGGAAAGTCAAACTTCATAGACTGATATTCTTCGAGGTGTTGATGAGCCAGGTGTTCTACCAGTACACTCCCTTTTATTGCCTTTTGAGTGACGTATTGAATGTCATATTCTGACAATAGCATTTTCCATCTAGCGATTTTTCCCGTGAGAGCCTGTTTTTTGAACACGTATTTCAAAGGATCCATTCTTGATATTAACCATGTGGAATGGTTCAGCATATATTGTCGTAGACATTTGGAGGCCCATGCTAGGGCGCAACATGTCTTTTCCAATGGTGAATACCGAGATTCGCATTCCGTGAATTTCTTACTGAGGTAGTAAATAGCGTGCTCTTTTCTGCCAGTTTCATCTTGCTGCCCCAGTACACATCCCATAGACCTTTCGAGGACTGTGAGATACATGATCAGCGGTCTTTCTGGTACGAGAGGTATGAGTATCGGTGGTTCTTGTAAGTAACTCTTTATGGTTTCTAAAGCTACCTAACAATCGTCATTCCACTTGATCGGCTGATCTTTTCTTAGTAGTTTGAATATGGGCTCACACGTGGCTGTAAGATGTGAGATGAACCTTAAGATGTATTTCAAACGACCCAAGAAACCACAAACCTCTTTTTCCGTCTTTGGGAAAGGCATTTCTTGTATAGCCTTTACCTTGTCGGGATCTACCTCTATGCCTCGTTGGCTCACGATGAATCCTAACAGCTTTCCTGACCTTACACCAAATGTACACTTGTTTGGGTTCAACCTCAGTTTGAACTTCTTTAAGCGTTCGAACAACTTTTGTAAGTGAGTAATGTGTTCCTCTTCAGTACAGGACTTAGCAATCATGTCATCCACGTATACTTCGACCTCCTTGTGGATCATGTCATGGAATAGTGTGACCATGGCTCGTTGATATGTTGCCCCTGCATTTCGTAATCCAAAAGGCATTACCTTGTAGCAGAAGGTGCCCCAAGATGTCATGAAGGTTGTTTTCTCCATGTCTTCGGGAGCCATTTTGATTTGATTATACCCAGAGAACCCATCCATGAAGGATAACACCGAAGCTTGTGCCTTATTGTCCACCAGTATATCTATGTGGGGTAGTGGAAAGTCGTCTTTCGTACTTGCTTTGTTTAGATCCCTGTAATCCACGCACATGCGTACCTTCCCGTCTTTCTTAGGAACTGGCACTATGTTGGCAATCCATGGTGGATAGTCAACCACGGCAAGGAATCCTGCGTCGAATTGTTTGAGTACCTCTTCTCGGATCTTGTTATCCATGTCCGGTCGAACTCTTCTGCGCTTTTGTCTGACGGGTGCACAACCTTCTTTGAGCGGTAACCTGTGCACGACGATATCTGTATCCAACGCTGGCATGTCACGGTATGACCAAGCAAATATTTCTGCATACTCGTGGAGAAGCTTGACCAGCGCCGCTTTTACATCCTCATTCAGCGTTGCCCCAATCTTGATTTCCTTAGGTTCTTTGTCTGTACCCAAGTTTATAATTTCAATGGCTTCTTGAGGAGGGAGCATGCTTTTGGATTCCTTGTCCATTAACCTTGACAGTTCTTCCGAAAGTTCATCGTCTTCCTCATCCCCTTCCTCGGACTGATTAGCGAGAGCCTCGAGTTTATATTGAGTTTCAGCAGTATTATTATCGGTAGTGTTAGGAAGTGATCTGCACATGTTTTATGTTTTGTTTTTAGTATGCAGATATGGTTGTGCTTTTTTTTTTATGCAAGACAGTTATTTGTCATTTTAAAAGAGTAAATGCAAGAAAGAACAATGTTTTCAATACCAAATGCAAACGACAATTTTATTAATAAACTTGAACTTTGAAAGTGAATGGGGCCCTTACAAACCAACTCTATGCTTCGGGCGAGGCATGAGCGAAATTGTTTTTTTCTTTGTTGAAGGGAAATAAAACACACAACAAAAGAAAATTACTTCGAAATAGAAACTATCTCCGGTATCTCCAGGCTTGTCCAATTCTGGAGCTACTCTCCTGGTCTGATCATTCGGATGAAGTTGGACGTTCCCTCCTTAGGATCCATGCTAGATATCATAGCTACGTGTTCATATCCGCCTGTCACGAAAGTCTGCATGATCGGGGGGAATCGTTGTTCCTCCTTTGCAGCGCTTGTGATATTTGTCGGCTGATATCCTAGCCCCAGGAGATCCTTCTTCTCTTGGATTTCTGGTACTCTTCCCCAGCCTTCCACATTCAGGTCTTGCAGGTCTCTCCAGGATGTTACCGCCCTTCGTATCTTTTCTACAGATAATGTGATAGCAGTTGCAATTTCTAGCGCTTGGAATGCAGTTTCTAATGCCCCTTCTCCAACCTCGATGTATTTGTATGAATCCAGGTTACTGGCAAATATATCCTCTTCCCCATTATCGGTTACTATAGAGTTTCTGTCCACGAATTTTATCTTCTGATGGAGGTTAGAGGTGACTGCCCCAGCTGCGTGAATCCAAGGACGCCCCAATAAGCAAGTATAAGCTGGTTCAATCTCCATTACTTGGAAATTGATGCAGAAAGTGGGAGGACCCATTACAACAGGGAGGTCTACTTCTCCGAACACTGGACCGTGTGATCCATCGAAGGCTTTAACCACCAGGCGACTTGGTCTAACCACTAGGCCTTCCAAAGCTATTTTATCAAGTGTAGCTTTTGGCATCACGTTTAGTGACGAACCTGTATCAATCAGAACCCTAGATAGATGAGCTTTCCCACATTGTATCGAGATGTGCAAGGCTTTGTTGTGCTCTTTTCCTTGTGGAGGTAACTCATTGTCATACCCCAATTTTTGACCTAAGATACCACCTCATATCATAGCATATGCATCATTTGCATCTCTAACAAATTACATAGCTTGTGTTTGTTACTTGTGACTCAGCAGGGATTTAATCAAGAAATCACTCATCAGTACAAGCAACAATCAACTAGGGTTTTGTTCTCCCTTCATCTCAAATGAATCATCTTCATCAACAATCAACATTTGGTCCTCAGAGATTCATTTCAACAAGCTCAAAGACTTTGAATCAACCAGATTAGGGTTTTGACTGAAGATAGCATACTCCTGACTTCTGCTCAGGATTTGACCTAATGACTTGGGACATGACCTCAAGACCCCAAGTACATCATTTTGACCTAATCCATTAGCTCAAGACATCTCCTACACAAGGATTGATCAACAGTGAAATTTCAAATCATCAGATTAGGGTTTTGAACTATCAGGGACCAAAATCAGGGATCACATTTGGGAAACCCTAAAAATCCCCAGGAAGTCAATCAAAGGTTTCAATCATCTTCAAATAATCCCTATGACAATATCCAATGAAAATTGTGTCTCAATTCAAGATCCACAGTCATCAATTTCATCAGGTCGACAATTAGGGTTTTTGACCTAATTCACCTGAACCACTGACTTTTTAATCAGGACAGGGTGTCACAACTCAAACCATGACTCAATATCCTCTAATGCCTCAATGTGATCCATTCATACCATTCATTTGGTGAGGGTAGCCTGTTTCATTTGAAATCTCCAGAAACGCGATTCGACTGAAAAAGTCAACTGTACAAGAACACCATTGACTTTTGAGGAATTTTGGTCAACCATGACTTTTGAAGTTTTAAATCATCAATATATAATATGAGAAGTCATTTGATCAAGAAAAATCAAGAAAATCAATCAAGAATCAAAAAGTCAAAAGTTTGACTTTTCATACTTAGAAATTTTTCTAAGTGTTTTTCATGGTTTTTTCCAAACTTTGGAGGGGAATAACTCAAAATTTCACCTACAAACTGAAAAAAACTTCCAACATGAAAGTTGTAGATTTTGATCCAATAAACAACTTTGACACATATAAATTTTTTCCATAAGATCAACCATTTAAGAGATATGGAGCTTCAAAGTTGGCATCTTTGGAAAATTTCACTTGAAACTTCATTTTTCTCAAAGTTCATGGATCTTTTTCACCCACTTCCTTAAGGATCTTGAATAAACTTTCAACTAGGGTTTTGAAGTGTGTAACATGAGCTTTCCAAAATGTCCAAGAGCATGAAAAAATATGGAGTGTAGCCATGGTTTTGAATTTTGACATTAGTGAACTTTTCACTTGAAATTACATGCCATTTTCACTAAGTTATGAACCAATTTGCCAAATGATCCAAGTAATGATGCATAGAAGCAATAATTGAATGATATTTTCTGATTTGAGATCAGAATGGAAGAGGATAAGAAGCTTGAGAAATAACCATGGTTAAGTCACTTTTAACCATTTGCATTTAATGTGAAAGATTCCTTTTTATCTCTTAAGCCAAATCATCATTCTTGATCAACTTGCAAGAGCTTTGTATTCAGAAACTTTGGCCTATAAATAGAGGTCCTTACCTCATTCAAAATCACACCAAAACCTCACAATTATAGGTTTTCTCTCTTCTTTCTTGAATTGCAAGTTTCATAGTTTTCAAAGAGGTAGAAAACTTAACCTCCAAATCCTTGAAGCTATGGCCAAAGTGATGATTCTAGCAAACCATAAACACCATATGGGATGTGTTTGAATCACTCATACACCCAAAAACACCTCAAAACTCAAAATCACTACCTCACTTCCATATTTGCATATATTGAACCTTATCATGCCAAAATCCATACCAAGCTATATCTGTCCAAACTAACACTTCCAACACCTCATATATATCACATATGAACTATCCCAACACTCATCATCAATCAAAAACTTCAGAATCACCAAGCTCGATTCATACTTGAAGCAACTGCAGATCGGGTTCCACCAACTGATCCAGATGTTTTCAATCCACTCCAAGCATCCAGACACCTTCCATATGGTCCATTGAAGCTATCCAGATCATCAAACAACTTCTGTAACACCTCTATTGCAGAATTCGAATCCTAGCTTGGCCGTTTTTGAAGGTAAGTGCTATGAACTTCAAACTCATACATACATGCATCATAAATGAAAAATTGAGTTGCTACCTTGTTTCTGCACTATCACTGATCAATAGCCCTCAATCAATTTCACAATTCATCAATTATACACAATTTCAGATTGGATCATAAGATTAGGGTTCTTCGTGTTCATCACAAAATTGATCACCTTAGAGCAAAAATAAATGAATTATGAGGGCACCATCATGATCCTTGTGAAAAACCGAGTGAGATAGACCCTTCACTTGATCAATTTGGTTCAGTTTCCAGAAAATTCAAATTCAAATGGGGATTGTGTTCTTGGCGCGTTTTTTTGTTCATCAGTTTTGAAATTTAGTTGGAAAATATATTTTACCAAGCGCGTATTGCTAACAAGCCACAAGCGTGGCTCAGCTGGTTATTGTTTTGGTTGGTGACCTTAGGGTCACGAGTTCAAGTCCCCTAGGGACCAAACCTATTTTTTTACAACTAATTTTATTTCATTTTTTAACAAACTTCACCAATTAATTAAACCAATCAAAATTCATCATTTTCACTTCATTTTTTTTACACTCTTTATTTAATATACATATTTTGACAATATCAAAAAAAATCATCAAAAAATATTTATTTGATACATTTTTAAATAGTTTTAAAATGACTTGTTTTTAAGTAATTTTAATACTTTTAAATACTATTTTTCATTTGATTTTCAAACTTAATCACTTGTAAAATATATTTTGAAGCAAACCCTAATCATCTAAGTGTTAATTGAGGATAATCTTTTGTTTATCTTGATTAAGTTGACTCCTTTCAAAATTCAAACCATTTTAAAACGAGTGATCGCGATTCTTTTTCAAAATGATAAACCACTTCTTTTCGATTAAAACTTTTTAATTGATCAATTGATTTTCAAAACGAAGTGGGGCCTCTCGAATATTAGAGAGTGTAAGTCCCATTTCTTTTCTTCTTTTGTACAGTTTTTTTTAAACAATAAAACTTCTTCAAAACAAAATCTTTTCAAACAGTTTTCAAATCATTTTCAAAACAACCAAACTTCAAAGAAACAAAACTTTTCAATATACCACGGGCCTCCACGTAGGTATAAGTCCCAAGCCCCTTTTGTACATACCCATTCCAGTACATGAAATTAGGTATTTCATTGTACGCCTTTTGTACATATCTCAATCTGTTTTTTTAACTTTGAATAACCAAAAATGAAGGTTTTCTTTAAATCTTCCCAAAAATATACCATGGGCCTCCATGTAGGTATAAGTCCCAAGCCCTTTTGTAAATACCTGTTTACATAGCTTTGAATAAACTCAAGTGGACCTCTCCCCGAGTATGAGTCCCGAGCCCTGTGTATACAAATGGATCATGCTTACAGGTATATTTCCTTCATAAACTCCATTATATACACACACTTTGTCATATATATGTGCTTGTTCATACCTGTTCATGTTTGTTCATACTTGTTCATGTTTGTTCATATGTGTGATATGTGTGCTTGTTCAACTTAGTACAACCCTAGGTTCCCCATAGCCTCCTATTGGGCTTCGTGCAAAGAATCTCCACTAGTTTAGGTTAGGACATAGAGTATGGTTTCCCGGTGAAATCGCTCTAAGAGCTCAAACCAACTATACCATGCCTCCCCTTGGGCTTTGTACAAACGAGTGACCCTCCCATAGCCTCCTCTTGGGCTTACAATGCAAGGACCCTGGATTGTCCCTCCCATAGCCTCCTCTTGGGCTTACAATGCAAGGACCCTCGGATAGCCTCCTCTTGGGCTTCGTACAAGGACCCACGGGCTTCTTATAAGCATCCCCAACATCCAAATCAAATACCCTAGGAGATTAGACATTTTTCATCTCTATGCTAGGAGTATCTCTTCTATATCATCACAAACAATCTATCAATCAAAATCAAACTTTTTTGCCACAAGGCTGGCTAATCAATCAAACTTCTTTTTGCCACAAGGCTGGCTAATCAATCAAATTTCTTTTTTTGCCACAAGGCTGGCTAATCAATCAAACTGTTTTACCACCGTACTGGATGATTAATCAAAGTTTTTTGTCACAAGGCTGACTTCATTGAAACTTTTGCCACAAGGCTGGCTGATTAATCAAAGTTTTTGTCACAAGGCTGACTTCATTGAAACTTTTGCCACAAGGCTGGTTAAACAAAAACATCTTTATCATTCTAAGCACCCTAAGTGGCATGGCCCTGGGCTTATAATGAAAAGATTTTCAAACAAAAATCAAACAGATGTATGTGATGATATAGATTAGATACATCTAGCATTTAGACGACATTTGTCTATTTTCCTTTGCTTCCACTAGCATAAGTGGGAACTACGATTGCTCTGACTTTCTCAACATCCCTTTGAGAATACGTAGGCACAAGGTCGATCCTTGGCGAGCAAAACAAAACAAAAAAAACCATTCAAACCTTAGCACCCGTAGACCCCGAGCTACAGATGCTCTGATTCCCTCTAAGGGATATGTATGCAGAGGATCGCGATGATCTTTGCGAGCATAATCAAACAAACACCTTAGGTCCCACCTCTTTCTCACAAGAACCTCCACCATAACAAGAATGGAATAAACAAAACAAAGAAACCTATAGAGTACTATAGATACGTTGGGTGCTAATACCTTCCCTTCGTATAACCAACCCTCTTACCCAAGATCTCTCCCCACTTTTAAGGTTATTGCAGCTTTTTTCCTTTTCCTCTTTTGGAAACAATAAAAAGTTTGGTCCGTATAAAAGAAAAATCATTTTTTTGAGCACTCGAGCCCAAAGAAGGCATCAGGTGTCTCATCCACAAAAAAAGAGGAACAAAACGATTTTTCGCCCGCGACAGAAAAATGGCGACTCTGCTGGGGACCATCTTTTTATTGTTTCCAAAGAAAGGGTTATTTCTATTTGTTTTGTTTTTATTTTATTCTTGTTACATGTGTGGTTCTTTGGTTCTGTTACATCTGTGGTTCTGTTACAAGTGATACATTATGGACAAATCCTAACCCGGATTAAGAACACATAAGAATTAGGTGGAGGGTATAGTCATGTATGGCATACAAGGAGTTAGTCCTTAAAAAGTCAGCATGAGAATCCTTCCGCTCAGTGGAGGTTCCTTGTTTGTAGTATATGTTTAGCAAGTTCAGTTGCGAAGACATTATTGCTTTCATTGAACTGTAGAAGCTGAGTTGGCTGTAGAACCCCAACCCATCCTGGCCTTATTAGGACGTGGTGCAGAAACGATCCAGGTGAAGACTTGGATAGTTGTCATGCGGAGAACCACACTCAGACGAGTTTTTCTTGAGAATATTTCTAGCTCACAAGTTCAGTTGTGCAAGCCGGTAATATCCGAAAGAAAAATGTAGACTCTGACGTATCAGTAGAACATGTTTTGCAGGTGATAAACCCTAGTACTATCCCATGTTTGGTTCTCTGACCTCATGCTCGTGACGCTGGACCTTTGAACCTATGTGTACTATGTTTGAATTACCATGTTTGTAGTACCATGTTTGCGTTACCATGTTTGAATTACCGTGTTTGCTTTACCATGTTTGAATATGTGGCATCCATGCATCCATGCATTCATACATTCATTAAAAAACCCATCTTTTTCCATAAAAACATGATTTTTCCAAAAAAATTTAGAAATTTTCCTTGCAAACATTATAGGATTAAGTTATGGAGTGGGTAAAAAGGCATACCAAAAAGTACGATTTCAAAATGCCTAATGTGGAAAGGTTGAAAGAGTTAGCATCTTCTGTACAAGATCCTTCTGATTTTAGGAAAAGCCATGGAAAGCTTTTGCCTATCTTGAACACTCATGTTGATGAAGGACTTCTCAAAACTCTGGTTCAGTTCTATGATCCCGTCTACCGGTGTTTCACCTTTCCAGACTATCAGTTGGTACCAACCTTGGAAGAATATGCCGATCTTTTGGGTATTCCTGTATCTGACAAAATACCTTTCAATGGTTTGGAAGCCATTCCTAAGTCACCAGTCATTGCAGCAAGTATCCACTTGAAGAAATCTGAAATAGAAAGTAATTGGACTACCAAAGGAAACTTTCCGGGTTTAACTTCGCAGTTTCTAATAAAGAAAGCCTTTGATTTCATTGACACTGGTAGCATGATAGCTTTTGAAGCTGTACTAGCCTTGCTCATCTATGGGTTGGTTCTGTTTCCCAACGTCAACGACTTTGTTGATATCAACGCCATAAAGATCTTTCTGATTGGAAATCCTGTTCCGACTTTGCTTGGTGACATGTATTTCTCTGTCCATCATAGGAATCGCCAAGGCGGTGGAATCATTGTATGTTGTGCACCTCTTTTGTACAAATGGATTGTTTCACACTTACCTAAGTCTCCTACTTTCACGGAAAACCGAGAAGGCTTACGTTGGCCTCGAAGACTTATGTCACTTACTAATAATGATATTCATTGGTATACCTTGGCTCGCTGTGGCACAGAAACCATTGATAGTTGTGGAGAGTTCGCCAACGTACCTCTCATTGGCACACAAGGAGGAATTAACTATAATCCGGTCCTAGCCCGACGACAACTCGGGTATGCAAATTCAGTTAAACCAATGGGTCTCGCAGTGGAATGCTACTTTTACCGAGAAGGGGAGGATCCTCAAAGGTTGAAGACAAGAATGGTGAGAGCTTGGTACGACGTCCGAAGAAAAGAAAAAGGTGGGGAAAGAAACTGCATTGCTACGAACGCCTACACCAGCTGGGTGAAGAAAAGAGCAAAGGAGTTTCAAATGCCTTATGATTATGAAAAACCCATGTTCCCTGTGGTGTCTCAACTACACAACATTCCCATTGACACTACGGAAGAATACCAAGAGATTTTAGCCAAGATGAGGTCAGAAAAAGACGCTTGGGAAGAAAAGTTTCGTAAAACTGAGGAGGAAAATAGAAAGTTGAAGAAAAGAGTGAAAGATCACGAAGAAACTCTTTATTATCAAGATGGTTGGCTCATGAGTAAAGATGAGAAGATCCGTCAGAAAGATGCTGCAATCAGAAGATACATCAAAGAAAGCAAGAAGAATCTTGAAGCCTCGACAAGCAACGCTCCGATGCCTGACAATTGGAAGAATGTTGTTGACAAGCTGAGAGCTGAAAAGGCCGAGTTGAAAGCTTACTATGGGAAAGAAATCATGAAGCTCAAGCTGCACAACGCATTTGGTTCTTCGTCTGATGAAGATGTTTAGGATTTGTTTAGATTTTCATGTATCATTTGATTCTGTAAGGAGCTACGCTCCAATGTTGTAACATTTCCCATTATTTCAATAAAAGAATTGTTTGTGTTCAAATGTTTGCAAGGAAATAATCTTTAAAATGTTTGGAAAAATCATAAATTTCTTTTTGCATACATCATTCTGCATATCGAGTCTGTTGTATAGAGTCTTATCTTTTGGATCTTTCTCCAATAGATCGTCAAGCTGTCGCGTCTCAAAGTTTCTCGACCACGCTCGCAATCAGATCACAGATACAATACTCGTTCAAGCAGAAGAAGAGTAATGGAACACTCTGAACAAGAGAATATTGAGCTCCGAGGTACAGTGACCACCCTTCAGGAAAAGTTGGAAAGTCTCACTACTCTGGTTGACTCCTTGATGGCCGCACGGAATCAGCCGCCGCCACCCAACAGTCAAGCAACGGTAACATCTGAAGTCACTACTCCAGTTTCTACAGTTGCATTCGGTATTCCATCTTTCTCCATGCCAGAAGGTTGGGGCCCGCCTTTCAGCTTTGGTACAGGTTTCCGCCATAATTTCTCTGGGGTTCAAACAGCTACAACTGAAGCGCCTGCTGCACAAGGTTCAGCATTTATTCCACATTCAGGGGTAACTTTTTCCCAAATCACTATGGCACTTTCTCAACCCACTATGACAGTTCCGACCCCTACGGTTCACACTGTTCCTTATGATGGCAATGAGATTTATCATGATCAAGGTGATAGCACAAATCCGCGTAATCTTGTGGAAGATCTCCAAGAACAGTTCAACAAGATTCAATTGGAAGTCAAGGCTATTCGTGGGAAAGATTTGTTTGGAAAGAATGCCCAGGAGCTATGTTTGGTTCCCAGTGTACAAATACCGGCTAAGTTCAAGGTCCCTGACTTTGAGAAGTACAAAGGTAGTTCTTGTCCACAAAGCCATCTTGTGATGTATGCTAGAAAGATGTCTACTTATGCAGATAATCATCAGTTGCTCATCCATTACTTTCAAGACAGTTTGACTGGTGCCGCACTGAAGTGGTACACAGGTTTGGATAGCACCAACATTCGGACTTTCAACGATCTAGGCGAGGCCTTTGTCCGACAATACAAGTATAACTCGGATATGGCTCCGGACAGAGATCAACTTCGGTCCATGGCTCAGAAAGACCATGAAGCTTTCAAAGAGTATGCCCAACGATGGAGAGAAACTGCTGCTCAGATTAATCCACCGTTAAAAGAGAAAGAGATGACAAAGATCTTCTTGAATACTCTCAGTCCTTTTTATTATGAACGCATGATTGCTAGTGCTCCAAGTGATTTCACCGAAATGGTAAACATGGGGATGCGTCTAGAAGAAGGAGTCCGAACCGGACGTCTGACTAAAGAAGGTGGATCTTCGAGTGGAACCAAAAAGTTCGGAAGTGGTTTCCCAAAGAAGAAAGAACAAAGTGTTGACATGGTGTCCCAAGGGAAGCCAAGAGGAAACGTCAATCGTCAACGACAGGTTGCTGCTATCACACCAGTCGTTAATACAACACCGAATCCGGGATTTACCCCGCAGTTTCAGCAACAACAGCCTCGACAACAGGCTCAGCAGTTAAACAATAATCAGAATCGTGTGCAAAGAGCTCCACAGTTCGATCCGATTCCAATGACCTACACAGAATTGTACCCTGCGTTGGTTGAAAAAGGTCTCGTTCAAACTAGAGCACCACCACCAGTACCTGAGAAACTCCCATGGTGGTACAAAGCAGAGGTCTCATGCCCTTATCATCAAGGAGCACCTGGCCATGATCTTGAGCATTGCATAGCTTTGAAATATGAAGTTCAGAGGTTGGTTAGATCTAATCTCCTCTCATTCAGAAATTTGAATCCAAATGTGCAAGCGAATCCGCTGCCCAATCATGGAGGGCATGTTGTAAACATGGTGTACGGATGTCCCGGTCCATACCGGGTCTATAATATCAATTACTCAAGAGCCGATTTGGTACAAATGCACGCTACTCTCTGTCGAGGGCAGAATTTTCGCCAGCATCAATACGGTTCCTGTAGAATATGTTGTGTGGATCCTCACGGGTGTTCGATTGTGAGAAGAGATCTCCAAGTTTTACTAGATAATGGTACTCTTCAGATCTACAGAAATAGGGATGAAAATGAAGTTAACATGATAGGATGTTATCCGCATGAGCTTTTAGTCTCAGATATCAACTCGGAAATGCCTACAGTTAACGTCATCGTTCCTCATTTCAATATGCCTGAGCGCATGGAAGTTACTTACAACAAGCCAAGGGTTCCTGTTGCTCCTCTGATCATTTGTCTACCTGGACCTGTTCCTTATGACTCTGACAAGGCAGTTCCATACAACTACAATGCAACAATGATAAAGAATGGACAAGAAGTTCCTTTACCAACTCTCTCATCTGTCGTAAACATCGCTGATGTGAGTCGAGTAACAAGAAGTGGACGTGTGTATACTCCACTACCTTCAAAGCAGCCTGTTACTCCTGCAACCGGACAAAATCCTGTCAATATACCAGTGGGGAATCCTGTGGAAACTCCTGTCAGTAATACAAACACTGATATTGGTCAATCCAGTGGAACCAATGTCAATCCAGATTTTGATGAAATTTTGAAGCTTATCAAAAGAAGTGAATACAAGATTGTGGATCAGCTTATGCAGACTCCTTCAAAAATCTCAATACTTTCATTGCTGTTAAACTCAGAAGCCCACAGGGAAGCCCTGATGAAGGTCTTGGATCAGGCTTTTGTAGATCATGATGTGACTGTTGATCACTTTGATGGGATAATAGCCAACATAACAGCTTGCAACAATTTAAGCTTCTGTGATGAAGAACTCCCCGAGGAGGGCAGAAATCACAATCTTGCTTTGCACATTTCTATGAACTGTCAGTCAGACTCTTTGTCCAATGTGTTGGTAGACACCGGATCTTCCTTAAATGTGATGCCAAAGACGACTCTTGCTCGCTTGTCTTACCAAGGAATGCCTATGAAGTTCAGTGGTGTAGTTGTCAAAGCATTTGATGGATCGCGAAAGTCTGTTATCGGCGAAGTCAACCTTCCCATGACAATTGGTCCACATACATTTCAAATCACCTTCCAGGTCATGGACATTCAAGCTGCTTATAGCTGTCTGTTGGGACGACCATGGATCCATGAAGCAGGGGCAGTAACTTCTACGCTCCATCAAAAGTTAAAATTTGTAACAAATGGAAAGTTGGTAACAATAAGTGGAGAACAAGCCTTGATGGTGAGCCATTTATCCAATTTCTCTTTCATCAGTGCTGATGATGTGGAAGGAACTCAGTTCCAAGGTCTCTCTTTAGAAGACGAATCTTCCAAGAAGAAAGCATCAATCTCTTCTTACAAAGAAGCAGTAAAAGTAGTAAAAGATGGAACTACCACTGGCTGGGGGCAAGTTGTGATCCCTACCAAGAATGAAACTAGAGCAGGTCTCGGATGTTCACCAACATTCTCAAACTGCACCAAGAAGGATGAAACCCTTCGACCGATCAAAGAAACATTCATTAGTGGAGGATTCCTTAACCCAATTCCTCAAGAGGTTAATGTCCTTATCGAAGAATGCATTGAAGAAGGTCTACCTGATCCTGAAGAAGAATGGAAATGTTATCTCAATGACTCGGGATACATATCTCAGGAAGAACCATATCCTCCTTCAGAGAAAACAAGTGCTAAAGAAATTCCGCCTATTCCTGCAGAAATCTGGGACACCTTGGGACAACCCAGTGGAAAATTTGATTACATGGTGAAATACACTGCACCTGAAAGTTACAAGATTGCGATTGAGGATATCCAACCAACTGGATGGGGAGATTCCTTTGAATATGATAGTCAACCAGAAAAGGCTTATCAGCCCTGTCAATTTTCTCAGCAGCCTGAAATTACTGACTTCAATGCATCTGCCAAGGTTCATAATCCTGAAGGTGGTTATTATCACATAAATGCCATTTTTGAAGATGAAGGGGAAGATGGTCCCGCAACTGACTCAGAAAGTGTCGCTGACAATGAGTCTCTTCATCCTGAAGACTGGGAAATACATCCTGAAAATTCTGAAGATTGTGACTCGTCTTATGCTCTTCAAGAAGTAGAAGAAGACCATTTCAACTCTACAAAGAACAAGGTTGACAAACCAGGACCTTCAAATCCTGCTCGACCAGCGGTCAATGTCAATACTGAAGATAATTCTGGGGAGAACTTTCCTGAATACATAATACACAGAGGAGTTCGTTGCTACTGGAAAGCTGTCGACGTTCCGAATGTTGTTCGCCGCTCAAAGTAATCACCTCGCTGTTATTTTGACCTCCTGCCTTGCCCAAAGCAGAGAGATGTTTTATAGGGCTTTGCTTTTAAATGTTCCGCCCAAATAACTTTGTGTATAGGGCTTTGTTTTAAAAGTTTCCCTCTTTGTCCTGCCCAAGGCAAATGAGTTTGTGTTTAGGGCTTTGTTTCAAAGATGAATCATAAATAAAGTGTCATTTTGAATTCCCTACATTATGTGTTTTGTTTTTGCTTTTTTCTGGAAATGGTAATCCTAAAAAACCAAAATAAAATAAAAAAAACTTTTCAAAAAATCTGCATACACTCTTGCATTCATAAATTTTCTGAAATAAATATAAATCACATGTGCAGATTTACTATTGATAAACCCATTGAATGCAATAACCCTATGCCCTCTCCCAACTTTGAGTTTCCTGTGTTCGAAGCCGAAGAAGAGGAAGAAGAGGAGATCCCGGACGAGATCTCTCGATTACTTAAGCACGAGGAAAGAGCCATTCTGCCTCACAAAGAGCCTTTAGAAAAGATCAATTTGGGTTCTGAAGAAGACAAAAAAGAAGTGATCATTGGATCGCTGCTTGATGCTGATATCAAGAGTAAGTTGACAGACCTTCTCAAAGAATATGTGGACGTGTTTGCCTGGTCCTACCAAGACATGCCTGGGTTGGATACCAATATTGTTCAGCATTACTTGCCATTGAAGCCAGAATGTCCGCCAGTTAAGCAGAAATTACGAAGGACTCACCCTGATATGGCAAACAAGATCAAAGTGGAAGTTCAAAAACAACTCGATGCAGGTTTTCTTGTCACCTCAGAGTATCCTCAATGGTTGGCTAACATAGTGCCAGTGCCGAAGAAAGATGGCAAAGTCAGAATGTGTGTTGACTACCGTGACCTGAATAAGGCCAGTCCAAAAGATGACTTTCCCTTACCACATATCGACATGCTGGTTGATAACACCGCTAAGTTCAACGTCTTTTCCTTCATGGACGGGTTCTCCGGTTATAATCAGATTAAGATGGCTCCTGAAGACATGGAGAAGACATCTTTCATCACCCCATGGGGTACCTTTTGCTACAAAGTGATGCCGTTTGGATTAAAGAATGCAGGCGCAACTTACCAAAGGGCAATGACTACTCTCTTCCATGACATGATGCATAAAGAAATTGAAGTATATGTGGACGACATGATAGCCAAGTCCAGCACAGAAGAAGAACATATTGAATACCTTTTGAAGTTGTTTCAACGACTAAGGAAATATCAGCTTCGCTTGAATCCTAACAAATGTACTTTTGGGGTTAGATCTGGAAAACTCTTGGGTTTCATTGTCAGCCAAAGAGGTATTGAAGTAGATCCCGACAAAGTCAGAGCTATTCAAGAGATGCCTGCACCAAAGACTGAAAAGCAAGTAAGAGGATTTCTCGGACGATTAAACTACATCTCCAGATTTATCTCTCAAATGACTGCTACTTGTGGGCCAATTTTCAAGCTTCTCCGCAAAGATCAAGGGGTTGTATGGACTGAAGATTGCCAGAAAGCGTTCGACAGTATCAAAGAGTACCTGTTAGAACCACCAATATTGATTCCTCCAGTTGAAGGAAGACCACTAATCATGTACCTTACTGTGTTAGAAGAATCCATGGGCTGTATGCTTGGACAGCAAGATGAAACCGGTAAGAAGGAGCATGCCATCTATTACCTGAGTAAGAAATTCACAGATTGTGAGTCTCGTTACTCCATGCTCGAAAAAACATGTTGTGCTTTGGCTTGGGCTTCAAAACGTCTCCGCCAGTACATGATCAACAATACTACTTGGTTAATCTCCAAAATGGATCCGATCAAGTATGTCTTTGAAAAGCCTGCATTAACAGGAAGGATTGCCCGATGGCAAATGCTGTTATCTGAATATGACATTGAATACCGTGCTCAAAAAGCGGTCAAAGGAAGCATTCTCGCCGATCATTTGGCGCATCAACCAATTAATGAATATCAATCTCTCAAGTTTGACTTTCCTGATGAAGATGTCTTGTACTTGAAAATGAAAGATTGTGACGAACCGTTACCTGAAGAAGGTCCTGATCCTGGATCAAGATGGGGCCTAATTTTTGATGGAGCAGTAAACGCTTTTGGCAATGGAATTGGGGCAATTATCATCACTCCCAAGGGTACTCATATCCCGTTCTCCGCCAGACTGCTATTTGATTGCACCAACAACATCGCAGAATATGAAGCTTGTATCATGGGTCTCGAAGAAGCCATTGACTTAAGGATCAAGATCCTAGACATATATGGAGATTCAGCCCTCGTGATCAATCAAATCAAAGACAAATGGGAAACTTACCACCCTGGCTTGATTCCCTACAGAGACTATGCAAGACGTCTTTTGACTTTCTTCAATAAAGTTGAATTGCATCATATACCTCGAGATCAGAATCGAATGGCAGATGCCTTGGCTACTCTATCTTCCATGTTCAAAGTCAATCATTGGAACGATATGCCTACAGTCAGAATTATGCGCCTTGAAAGGCCCGCTTATGTGTTTGCGACTGAAGCAGTCATCGATGATAAACCGTGGTTCCACGACATCAAACGCTTCCTTCAAACTCAAGAGTACCCGCTTGGGGCATCAAACAAAAATAAGAAAACTCTAAGGAGGCTTTCTGGCAGTTTCTTCCTGAACGGAGATGTGCTATACAAAAGAAATTTCGACATGGTTTTGCTCAGATGCGTGGATAGACACGAAGCAGACATGTTAATGCATGAAGTACATGAAGGGTCCTTTGGAACTCATTCAAACGGGCATGCAATGTCCAAAAAGATCTTAAGGGCAGGATACTATTGGTTGACAATGGAATCTGACTGTTATAAACACGTGAAGAGATGTCACAAGTGCCAGATCTACGCAGATAAGATCCATGTGCCACCGACTCTACTCAACGTTCTCTCATCTCCATGGCCTTTCTCCATGTGGGGTATCGACATGATTGGAATGATCGAACCAAAAGCTTCAAACGGTCATCGTTTCATCTTAGTAGCAATTGATTACTTCACCAAATGGGTCGAAGCAGCATCTTACGCCAACGTTACAAGACAAGTGGTTGTGAGGTTTATCAAGAACAACATCATTTGCCGATATGGTGTTCCCAGCAAGATCATTACTGACAATGGTTCGAACTTGAACAACAAGATGATGAAAGAATTATGTGAGGAATTCAAGATTGAGCATCATAATTCTTCTCCTTACAGACCAAAAATGAACGGCGCCGTTGAAGCTGCCAACAAGAACATTAAGAAGATTGTCCAGAAAATGGTCGTCACTTACAAAGACTGGCACGAAATGCTGCCATTTGCTTTACATGGGTACCGTACTTCAGTGCGTACTTCAACAGGGGCAACTCCCTTTTCTCTAGTATACGGCATGGAAGCTGTGCTCCCCGTAGAAGTTGAAATACCATCAATGAGAGTCCTCATGGAGACTAAGTTATCAGAGGCTGAATGGTGTCAAAGCAGATACGATCAGTTGAACTTAATCGAAGAAAAACGTATGACTGCTCTATGCCATGGACAGTTATACCAAGCAAGGATGAAACAAGCCTTCAACAAAAAGGTTCGACCTCGTGAATTTCAAGAAGGCGACCTCGTGCTTAAAAAGATCTTGTCTTTTCAACCAGATTCTAGGGGCAAATGGTCTCCTAATTACGAAGGCCCGTATGTTGTCAAAAGAACATTTTCTGGCGGCGCCATGATTCTTACAACCATGGATGGTGATGAACTACCGCATCCTGTGAATGCTGATGCAGTCAAGAAATACTTTGTCTAAAAAATACAAAAGAACAGCTCGGTAAGTCGAAAACCCGCAAAGGGCGACTTAGGCAAAAATGAGCGTCTCGGTGGACTGAAAACCTGAAAGGGCGGTCCAGGCAAAAATTAGAGACAATAAACAGAAAAATTCGTCCTGGTAGATTGAAAACCTGAAAGGGCAATCTAGGCAAAAATTAAGGAATTATGACAAAGTAACTGCATCAGTCCGTACTTCGTCATCTGAGGAGTCATTTTCATCAAAGGATCTTCAAACAAATCATTGTCAATCTGAAGCGACAAGCACAGTTGGAACTCAAATTTGTTGGGGGGAATAGTGGTTATTGCTTTCAATGTAGCCTTTTCCGCATAATTACCATTTCCAACTTTTGTAAATACTCCATGGAATCACGCCTTTAGCTGATTACCATCCTATTAAATAAATTTGAGCCTTGTGCCCATTTGTTTGCAATCTTTAATTTCTTTCAGCTTGCAAAATGACGCTTTAATTGTGTTATTCACTTTTGAAACAAAAAGAAAAAAAGTTTTAAATGAATTTACTTTTCTTTTTTCAAAATAAAAGCGAAACTTTCCTTCGAGTTGTGAACAACGGAAGGAACGTCAACAGCTATCCCCATAGGATGAATCAAAGATTATGATAGGAAAAGCTCTTCTATCCCCAGTGAAGAAGGTCTTTTATCCCCAATGAAGAAGATCTCCAATCTCCAGTGAAGAAGTTCTTCCATCTCAATAAGAAAAGATGCTTATCATCCCCAGAGAAGATTAAAGCACGCAGCACCATTCATCACCTGTGTTATCTACACCGTGTTGAAGAACATTTGTCAAGTATCTGGTTGTATTGCGACGTCGGTCCTTCTCCAGTATATACTCCTCTGTCTGTCAGTATTGTCAGTATGCATGCTACATTCATGACATTCATCATTCATACATATTTGCATCATTTATGCATTCTTGCATTTTTCAATAATCACTTGTTTAGGATATATCTATCCTCAAAAAGAAAAAAGAAGCAGGTATGGGCGTGTCATCTCTCTAGTAGGTTGTCACCCATAAGCAGAAAGAACATCTTCTTTCTCCAGTTCCCCACTGAGATCATTCCTCGTGGAAGAAGGTTGCTTTAGTTTTCTCCTCTCAAAACAAAGGAGAAAATTCCCATTCGAGTTCATTCCTCATTGGGTACAAAGTCTTGTTTGACTGTTTCTTTCCAATTCATTCTTGGTTAGAACCCTATCTTTACCAGAAATTCAAATCCCGATTCCCCAAACAAAGTCGTGAAAAATAGACAATAAGCAATAGCCTCATCATTTGAGCAGCTTATGTCTCTTTCAAAAGCTTTTTCCTCTCAAGGAAATCAATCATGAAGATCATTTGACGATCAGGGCCTTATTACTGTTCACAAGGCTGAATAACCAGTAATTTCCCTAGCAAAGTCTCCAAGATCGTTTTATCACTCGGCTGATAAGTGATCATGTCTTCAAAACCGCTGTCACAAGGCTGATAGTCGGTAACCTTTCGTTCTGGTTATATTATTAACATGTCTATCACAAGGCTGATAGTCGGTAATATTAACCGAACCTTTGAAACTCTTTTTACCATGTCAAGTCTATCACCATGCTGATAGTCGGTAATACAGTTTCATACCTTTCACCTTCGCATTATTAAACAAGTCTATCCCCATGCTGATAGTCGATAATGTCGATAGGTAAGTTTTTCTTACAAAGCTATCATTCCCCGGTGAAGCATACACTTGCTTTCCCGAAAAAGACAAAACGGATTCTCTTCCTAAAACGGATTGAGACATCCTTCCCAATCTCTTTTCCCCAGCGGAGTCAGTTCTTGACGTTCCCTCGGTGAAGATATCCTTGCATCATTCGCAATTTTGGTATCTTAGGTCCAAAATTTGCGTCTTCTGATATTTAAGTCTCTTCCACCAAAAAGATTTTCAATCTTCATGTCTCAGGTTGAAGAAACTTAAATAGGGGCATCTGTCATACCCCAATTTTTGACCTAAGATACCACCTCATATCATAGCATATGCATCATTTGCATCTCTAACAAATTACATAGCTTGTGTTTGTTACTTGTGACTCAGCAGGGATTTAATCAAGAAATCACTCATCAGTACAAGCAACAATCAACTAGGGTTTTGTTCTCCCTTCATCTCAAATGAATCATCTTCATCAACAATCAACATTTGGTCCTCAGAGATTCATTTCAACAAGCTCAAAGACTTTGAATCAACCAGATTAGGGTTTTGACTGAAGATAGCATACTCCTGACTTCTGCTCAGGATTTGACCTAATGACTTGGGACATGACCTCAAGACCCCAAGTACATCATTTTGACCTAATCCATTAGCTCAAGACATCTCCTACACAAGGATTGATCAACAGTGAAATTTCAAATCATCAGATTAGGGTTTTGAACTATCAGGGACCAAAATCAGGGATCACATTTGGGAAACCCTAAAAATCCCCAGGAAGTCAATCAAAGGTTTCAATCATCTTCAAATAATCCCTATGACAATATCCAATGAAAATTGTGTCTCAATTCAAGATCCACAGTCATCAATTTCATCAGGTCGACAATTAGGGTTTTTGACCTAATTCACCTGAACCACTGACTTTTTAATCAGGACAGGGTGTCACAACTCAAACCATGACTCAATATCCTTTAATGCCTCAATGTGATCCATTCATACCATTCATTTGGTGAGGGTAGCCCGTTTCATTTGAAATCTCCAGAAACGCGATTCGACTGAAAAAGTCAACTGTACAAGAACACCATTGACTTTTGAGGAATTTTGGTCAACCATGACTTTTGAAGTTTTAAATCATCAATATATAATATGAGAAGTCATTTGATCAAGAAAAATCAAGAAAATCAATCAAGAATCAAAAAGTCAAAAGTTTGACTTTTCATACTTAGAAATTTTTCTAAGTGTTTTTCATGGTTTTTTCCAAACTTTGGAGGGGAATAACTAAAAATTTCACCTACAAACTGAAAAAAACTTCCAACATGAAAGTTGTAGATTTTGATCCAATAAACAACTTTGACACATATAAATTTTTTCCATAAGATCAACCATTTAAGAGATATGGAGCTTCAAAGTTGGCATCTTTGGAAAATTTCACTTGAAACTTCATTTTTCTCAAAGTTCATGGATCTTTTTCACCCACTTCCTTAAGGATCTTGAAGAAACTTTCAACTAGGGTTTTGAAGTGTGTAACATGAGCTTTCCAAAATGTCCAAGAGCATGAAAAAATATGGAGTGTAGCCATGGTTTTGAATTTTGACATTAGTGAACTTTTCACTTGAAATTACATGCCATTTTCACTAAGTTATGAACCAATTTGCCAAATGATCCAAGTAATGATGCATAGAAGTAATAATTGAATGATATTTTCTGATTTGAGATCAGAATGGAAGAGGATAAGAAGCTTGAGAAATAACCATGGTTAAGTCACTTTTAACCATTTGCATTTAATGTGAAAGATTCCATTTTATCTCTTAAGCCAAATCATCATTCTTGATCAACTTGCAAGAGCTTTGTATTCAGAAACTTTGGCCTATAAATAGAGGTCCTTACCTCATTCAAAATCACACCAAAACCTCACAATTATAGGTTTTCTCTCTTCTTTCTTGAATTGCAAGTTTCATAGTTTTCAAAGAGGTAGAAAACTTAACCTCCAAATCCTTGAAGCTATGGCCAAAGTGATGATTCTAGCAAACCATAAACACCATATGGGATGTGTTTGAATCACTCATACACCCAAAAACACCTTAAAACTCAAAATCACTACCTCACTTCCATATTTGCATATATTGAACCTTATCATGCCAAAATCCATACCAAGCTATATATGTCCAAACTAACACTTCCAACACCTCATATATATCACATATGAACTATCCCAACACTCATCATCAATCAAAAACTTCAGAATCACCAAGCTCGATTCATACTTGAAGCAACTGCAGATCGGGTTCCACCAACTGATCCAGATGTTTTCAATCCACTCCAAGCATCCAGACACCTTCCATATGGTCCATTGAAGCTATCCAGATCATCAAACAACTTCTGTAACACCTCTATTGCAGAATTCGAATCCCAGCTTGGCCGTTTTTGAAGGTAAGTGCTATGAACTTCAAACTCATACATACATGCATCATAAATGAAAAATTGAGTTGCTACCTTGTTTCTGCACTATCACTGATCAATAGCCCTCAATCAATTTCACAATTCATCAATTATACACAATTTCAGATTGGATCATAAGATTAGGGTTCTTCGTGTTCATCACAAAATTGATCACCTTAGAGCAAAAATAAATGAATTATGAGGGCACCATCATGATCCTTGTGAAAAACCGAGTGAGATAGACCCTTCACTTGATCAATTTGGTTCAGTTTCCAGAAAATTCAAATTCAAATGGGGATTGTGTTCTTGGCGCGTTTTTTTGTTCATCAGTTTTGAAATTTAGTTGGAAAATATATTTTACCAAGCGCGTATTACTAACAAGCCACAAGCGTGGCTCAGCTGGTTATTGTTTTGGTTGGTGACCTTAGGGTCACGAGTTCAAGTCCCCTAGGGACCAAACCTATTTTTTTACAACTAATTTTATTTCATTTTTTAACAAACTTCACCAATTAATTAAACCAATCAAAATTCATCATTTTCACTTCATTTTTTTTACACTCTTTATTTAATATACATATTTTGACAATATCAAAAAAAATCATCAAAAAATATTTATTTGATACATTTTTAAATAGTTTTAAAATGACTTGTTTTTAAGTAATTTTAATACTTTTAAATACTATTTTTCATTTGATTTTCAAACTTAATCACTTGTAAAATATATTTTGAAGCAAACCCTAATCATCTAAGTGTTAATTGAGGATAATCTTTTGTTTATCTTGATTAAGTTGACTCCTTTCAAAATTCAAACCATTTTAAAACGAGTGATCGCGATTCTTTTTCAAAATGATAAACCACTTCTTTTCGATTAAAACTTTTTAATTGATCAATTGATTTTCAAAACGAAGTGGGGCCTCTCGAATATTAGAGAGTGTAAGTCCCATTTCTTTTCTTCTTTTGTACAGTTTTTTTTAAACAATAAAACTTCTTCAAAACAAAATCTTTTCAAACAGTTTTCAAATCATTTTCAAAACAACCAAACTTCAAAGAAACAAAACTTTTCAATATACCACGGGCCTCCACGTAGGTATAAGTCCCAAGCCCCTTTTGTACATACCCATTCCAGTACATGAAATTAGGTATTTCATTGTACGCCTTTTGTACATATCTCAATCTGTTTTTTTAACTTTGAATAACCAAAAATGAAGGTTTTCTTTAAATCTTCCCAAAAATATACCATGGGCCTCCATGTAGGTATAAGTCCCAAGCCCTTTTGTAAATACCTGTTTACATAGCTTTGAATAAACTCAAGTGGACCTCTCCCCGAGTATGAGTCCCGAGCCCTGTGTATACAAATGGATCATGCTTACAGGTATATTTCCTTCATAAACTCCATTATATACACACACTTTGTCATATATATGTGCTTGTTCATACCTGTTCATGTTTGTTCATACTTGTTCATGTTTGTTCATATGTGTGATATGTGTGCTTGTTCAACTTAGTACAACCCTAGGTTCCCCATAGCCTCCTATTGGGCTTCGTGCAAAGAATCTCCACTAGTTTAGGTTAGGACATAGAGTATGGTTTCCCGGTGAAATCGCTCTAAGAGCTCAAACCAACTATACCATGCCTCCCCTTGGGCTTTGTACAAACGAGTGACCCTCCCATAGCCTCCTCTTGGGCTTACAATGCAAGGACCCTGGATTGTCCCTCCCATAGCCTCCTCTTGGGCTTACAATGCAAGGACCCTCGGATAGCCTCCTCTTGGGCTTCGTACAAGGACCCACGGGATTCTTATAAGCATCCCCAACATCCAAATCAAATACCCTAGGAGATTAGACATTTTTCATCTCTATGCTAGGAGTATCTCTTCTATATCATCACAAACAATCAATCAATCAAAATCAAACTTTTTTGCCACAAGGCTGGCTAATCAATCAAACTTCTTTTTGCCACAAGGCTGGCTAATCAATCAAATTTCTTTTTTTGCCACAAGGCTGGCTAATCAATCAAACTGTTTTACCACCGTACTGGATGATTAATCAAAGTTTTTTGTCACAAGGCTGACTTCATTGAAACTTTTGCCACAAGGCTGGCTGATTAATCAAAGTTTTTGTCACAAGGCTGACTTCATTGAAACTTTTGCCACAAGGCTGGTTAAACAAAAACATCTTTATCATTCTAAGCACCCTAAGTGGCATGGCCCTGGGCTTATAATGAAAAGATTTTAAAACAAAAATCAAACAGATGTATGTGATGATATAGATTAGATACATCTAGCATTTAGACGACATTTGTCTATTTTCCTTTGCTTCCACTAGCATAAGTGGGAACTACGATTGCTCTGACTTTCTCAACATCCCTTTGAGAATACGTAGGCACAAGGTCGATCCTTGGCGAGCAAAACAAAACAAAAAAAACCATTCAAACCTTAGCACCCGTAGACCCCGAGCTACAGATGCTCTGATTCCCTCTAAGGGATATGTATGCAGAGGATCGCGATGATCTTTGCGAGCATAATCAAACAAACACCTTAGGTCCCACCTCTTTCTCACAAGAACCTCCACCATAACAAGAATGGAATAAACAAAACAAAGAAACCTATAGAGTACTATAGATACGTTGGGTGCTAATACCTTCCCTTCGTATAACCAACCCTCTTACCCAAGATCTCTCCCCACTTTTAAGGTTATTGCAGCTTTTTTCCTTTTCCTCTTTTGGAAACAATAAAAAGTTTGGTCCGTATAAAAGAAAAATCATTTTTTTGAGCACTCGAGCCCAAAGAAGGCATCAGGTGTCTCATCCACAAAAAAAGAGGAACAAAACGATTTTTCGCCCGCGACACTCATGATCACTGAACCCTATACATGCCCCAGTAGTGAGATTAGCCACAATTCCATCGAACTGATTTACGGTGATGTCTTTAGTCACATGGGCAGCATTCAGGATCTTCATCTAGGCGTCTCGATGCTTCTCGGAGTGTACTAATAGTTAGAGGAGCGATATTTTAGACAATGTCTGTTGTAACTGATCCACCACCCTATAATCACTCTTCTTGATCAGAGCCAGAAATTCCTCAGCATCCTCGTCAGTGGCTCCCTTATCCTTGGGTATGCCTTCTACAGTTGGTGTTGTAGCAGTGTGATTATTGGCTTGCGCCAAGTTTTCATTAGATTGTGTAGTTTTGAATATGCGACTGCTACGAGTCATGCCCCCAGGCCCAACAATGTTTGACACGGCAGTATTGGTACCAGAATTGTATTCCCAAGGAACTGCTTTCATTTTGTCCACAGGGTATGGAGCTCTGATCGGGATGATCCTAGTGTGCCCTTGTGTGGGTATCAGCAATTGTGCCTTAGAACATGGGATAATTAATGGTTTCCTTTCCCCTTGAGTGGGTATTACCAGTGGCTCATTCCTATCTAACATAGCCACATATTCCTCTTCAGGATGTTCTTTCAGTTGAATCAGTCCTTGATCCATGAGCCTCTGCAGAGTGTCCTTAAAAGCTTCGTTATGTTCTAAGATGAACCCCTTTGCGAGTAGATACCTCTTAAGGGCATCTATGGGGGAGCTCCGTTATTGAACTAACTCTTGCTCAGTAACGACCTCGATTGCATTGACCGTGCGATCATGATGAGGCATGGGATTTGTCTTCACATTAGGTTTGTCAAAGGCGATTGCCCCTGACTCTATCAAGTCCTGAACCTTGTGTCTGAAAGCCCAGCATTTTTCCAATGTGTGTCCGGGAGAATTAGCATGGTATTCGCACCTCTCATTAGGGTTGAATTTGGGCGAAGCCTTTCCGGGAAGAGGAGGTGGCATTGGTTTGAGCTCTACCAATGACTCGCTCATCAGATATTTCAGTATCTCGTTTTTGGAAGTGGGTAAAGGATCAAATCTCCTTTGAGGACCTTGGAATATGTTTTGTTAAGGTGGAAATGACATAGGAGGTCTAGATTCTTGATGCACTACTGCATTGGTCTCCCCTTCCTTCTTTTTAGCGAAGGTTGAGGTGGGCCTCTTTGAGTGATAAGAATTAGGTGATGCTCCTTGTATCTTCCCATTTTTTATCCCATTTTCGATCCTTTCTCTGATGACCACTAGATCTGAAAATCCTGAGGATACACTTCCGATCATTTTATCGTAGTACGGTCCTTGCAAAGTACTCATAAACATGTCTACCATCTCCTTTTCCAACAGAGGAGGTTGGACTCGGGATGCCATCTCTCGCCATCTTTGGGCATACTCCTTGAAGGATTCCTCCTTTTTCTGCGAAAGATTTTACAATTGCATCCGATTGGGCGCCATATCCAGGTTGTACTTGTATTGCTTTAGGAACGTGTTAGCAAGGTCGTTCCAGCTCCAGATGTTTGCCTTCTCTAATTGCATATACTAGTCGACAGATGCCCACTTAGACTGTCTTGGAAGAAATGCATCATAAGATTTTGATCGTGGGCATAAGCAGCCATTTTCCTGACGTACATACGTAGATGACTTCTTGGGCATGTAAGTCCTTTGTAATTTTCAAAGTTAGGTACCTTGAACTTATGGGGAATAGTCAAGTCTGGTACCAAGCTCATCTCATAAGTGTCCACATCAAAGACATCATATCCTTCTACTGCCTTTAGCCTCTCTTCTAGCGCTTTGATCTGTCCGCTATTCCTAGAATTCTCTTCGGAATCAAGGTGAGTCTGCTTATATTGAGGCGTTTGATTAGTATCATCCACATCCCCATATTGTAAATCCACATAGTCCTTGTCCTTAGGCGGATTGTTAGCAGGGATGCGAACAGTGCGAGGTGCCCCTTCTTTCTGAGTGGCGGGAATGAATCCTTCATGGGAAGCTTCTCCCTCTTCATGGGTTCTGATTACTCTCTTAGAGGAGTGGGCATTTGACTTGTGAGAGTCAAAGCCTTGAACAAATCCTAACAACGGGTTGCCATCATCCGGTATTTCTTCATACTGACCCTGAACCTCCTTAGTTTTTTCTTGTTTGTCCATGAGGTCTTTCATGAAACTTAGCATCTGAGTCATTCCTCCCTTAATTTCCTCCACAGTACCTTTCAGTTGGGTTACTTCTTCGCGAATGGCAGCTTGATTCTGCTCTAGCTGTTCCATTGCTTTCTTCTTCTGAGACCGGGTTTGATATGGTGGTGCGGTTGCTTGGTTGTCTTCTCCAATGGTGTGACTGGAGATAAAGATAGTTTTTTTTTCTCTTAATATTTTGAAAATAAATATGGTATGCATGGTATGAATGTTTTGCTTATGCTATGTTCATGTCTTATCCACATTATTATAGTATATATTTTTACTATATGTTTTTTTTGTATATATATATATCCCTTTTTAAAAAAAAAATATAATCATTTGGTGAATATTATAGGAACAATGAGTAATGCGGAAATAAACACACTTTATTAATTGAAAAATTAAAAGAAATACCACTTCATTGTTGGTTTACAAATAGAAATAGAAACTGAAAATTAAAATACTTAAAATAAAGCAACAAGGAAAAAGAATAAAATCTAAGAACGCCTTTGGATATCGCTTTGAACTTGTCCACCATATCTCTACAAAGCTCCATGAACTCTTTTACTACTTCGGGAAGGATGATGGGAGAAGATTCTGCTTTTTCCAAACTCTTTGGAATGTCTTGGATCAAGTCATTACACTGTCGCACGCTCGCGAAAAAATGAACAGAGTCGCCACCAATATATTTATCCCATAAGGGAAAGGAATATCAGAAAACCTAGAAAAGGAAGGAACAGGGTCTTGCGACCAGAGAATCTAGGAACGGGAGTCGGTTACGCGAGGGGAAGGTATTAGCACCCCTCACGCCCATCGTACTCGATGGTATCCACCTATGTTTGTTTCTGTCTAAAGGGTATAATCTATGTCTATGTCTAAATGCGAATGAATGCAGAATGTAGGGAAAATAAAGAATTGTACTCGCACGGGCCCTACCCCGCTGCCTACGTATCCTTTTCAGGAATCAGAGTTACCGTAGCTCGGCTCGCGATTTTCTGTTTGTTTTTGTGTTTTTTAGTTGGGCGGCGTTAACGCTCACGCTCTTGCATAAGGGGACAGCCTAGGATGCAATGGAGCGGAGATAACTTGCCCTTAGAAAGGAGAAAAAGAGATTGGTTTGTATCTTTTAAGGGTAATTCCATGATGACGAGAACCCACTACAAGGTCTCGCATCACTTCCTCACTTTTGTTTTAAGTCTAAACATTTATTAGGTTTTTTGAAGTGTTTTTGGTTGGTGTTTTTTAAGGGGATTTTAATTTGTGACTTAGATCATACCAAAAAGAGTTTTGTTTTGCATATTTAGAGAACGCACATCGAGGCCTACGCCACAATCGTTTCTCTAAATAGCGGTTAAGAAATACACCGAGGCTTCACACTTCAATCATTTCTTCTCCGCTAAGTAAACGAAATACAAAAAGAAGTTCTTTTGTGAATGTTTAGAGAATGCACATCGAGGCCTACGCCACAACCGTTTCTCTAAATAACGGTTAAGAAATACATCGAGGCTTCACACCTCAATCATTTCTTCTCCGCTAAGTAGAAAAGAACATACATCGGGGCCTACACCCCAATCATTTCCTTCCTACTATGGAATATAGTAATGGTATGATCTTCATCGATATTTATTAAGTATTTTAAAAGTTGAAAAGAAAAAGAAAATGAAAGAAGGGAACTATCTATAAATTCTAGTCTATGTTGTCTATACAAGGGAATTAGAATGATAAACTATACAATTTATTAAAGGAAAACTATACATGAGATAGGTAAAAGGAAATCAATATACGACAAATAAAATTGAGAACTATGGCAAACAACGATATTCACAAGCACACATACATTTATTAATTCTATACAAAAATCGAGACTAAAAATTAATTCCTAAGTCTATTTGAGAGTTATTTACAAAGAAGTGTTAAACAAGGGAAATTCAAATATATTGTGAAAGAAAAGATTTATTAAAAGGGTTAAAAACAATTAAAAAATCAACAAAATTTATGACAATTATTCACACACTCTAAAATACCTAAAACCATTTTTTATGTATTTTCAAGTTTGAGTCAAAATGAGTTATGAGTAAAAAGCAAAAGAAACGAAAATTTACACGAGGAAAGAAGTTCAGACTACCTAGGGGTGTGTTAGCAGTTTTTTAATGAACTAAAATCAATTAACAGCAATTCTGGGCCTAAACAGGGGGGTGTGAGAAACAAGGGCGCTAGGGCCCAGTCCATCGAGGGAGCGTGCACATTATCAAAGTGGGGGTGTTATCAGAAATGCTCATAAGCCCAAAGATCTCGCGGCCCAACCACACAAGCCACTTATTTCCATTTTTTATTTCACCATTTGTACATTGTGTCAGCATGTGTTTATTGTGTTATGACCAAAACGTGACATGCAAATAAATCAATTGGTCACAGGTGACTTAAGTCACTACATGACAAAATAAACTCCCAGCCACTAGGATATTAACATCTCCATTCCCAATGATTGCACTAAGGATAAAATGGAATAAAACCAGTCCCTAGAGACCAATAGGTTCGCGCCACCTCAGCTGCTCGGAAAAGATAGAAAAAGAACAGATGCCGGAACCTACTGTTCCGGTCATCTTCTCCGGCACAACCTTCGCCGGAAAAACGAAATGCCCGTAAACTTCAAAGTCTACCGCCTCCTGACTCAAAATCCTCCTCTGAATCCGAATCTGCATTCAGTTTTCTCTAATTCTTTCCATAAAATTCAAACTGAACACATTTTCAAAGCCCTAACTTTGAACAACTTCCATTAGAACCTAAACTAAACACATCATCATGATTCTAATCATTCATAGAGTTAGAAGCAAGCAAACTCTACGTTCCAATCACAGTTATTTCGAGGAAGCCGAACCTACTCATCAAGGATATGAAAAACGCACAAGATCGCAACAAGAATTCTCCATGATTTACCACATATGATTTACGATGCTAGAGGAGCTAGAGAATCTAACCTGAAAGCGTTCTTGATTCAGAATTATGCAGAGAATTCCACGAGCTATAATCCGGTACCTCGAGCTCTCAATGTTCCATCCTCGGCGATGATGATGTCGACTTTACCGAAGCTTTGGATTCGACCTCTGAGAAATGAACTCGGAGTTTTGTGCTTGTTGGAGTAGAACTCAGATCTGCTTCTTTGCTTCGCACTCGTTACTGATGATTGGGAATGAAGATTGAAGGACTATGTTGCCATGGTGTTGCTGCAAATGGAGATGATCAATGGGAGGGATGAGGTTCCATGAAGAGTATTGAAGGTTGATGAGGGAAGAGGCTGGTTGAAGGCGGTTAGAGAGTGTAACCGATTTCTGTTATGGTGGTTGTGGTGGAGAGAGATGAGAGAAGAGAGAGAGAACGAGGAGAGAAGATGAGTGAAAAACTCAGAAATGAAGAATGAAGCGTCCCCTTGTGTAAGAATGAAGTTTGAACTTATATACTATGGTGAGGTTGCATGGGCTTTTTGTTGCGGCTCATTGTATGGAATCCTTTCTCGTTTACCCTTAATCAGCGAGTCACCCTTTATGGTAAGAGTTTCACTTGCTTTTTGTATTTCAAGCCACTGCATGGTTTAACTAGGCAAGGGCCATCACTGCTTAACGTGACAATGCTGCAAGAGTTACATATTGTTACTTTGCACCACAAACAAACATGCTCATGGTGTTGCCTTTACATGCCCATAACTCACTCATCTCTTCTTTATTTCTTCTAAAATTGACATCATGGTGAAGAGGAAGTGGAGGAGAACAAGATTGGTGTTGAGAAGTTTGAAGGAACACACCTGTAGCCCGTTCAAAAGTTGCTTGCAAAGTGATGACATACCACTGCACACAACCTGCGCGCGTGACCCTGACCATGGCTCATATCTTTGGCAAAAATGTGACTTGGCCAGAGCACTACTTTGGGGTCTTGTAACTTGTTCATCCCACGTCCAACTTTCATGATAATTTGACTAATGGATAGAGGACATGGAGGAGAGTAGTTTGAGACCAAGCTTGCCCAACATGGAGACTTGTGGAGGAAGAAATTTGGATCTAAATCTAGCCCGCCATGTGTTTGATGATATGCATGCGCGTGACCTGGATTTCTGCCCTGGCCAGATGCTCGCCTTGGTCAGGATGAGGGCATGACTTTGAGGGCTTGCCATTCATTAAATACTTGTTCAATTGCCATGATTCCTGTTTTGTTGGATAGAGCACATGGAAAAGAATGGAAGCATACCAAGTTTGCTCCCATGGCATTCTTGTAGAGCTCTAACATTAGCTTGAGATTTGGCATACAACGTGCTTGATGAAATGCCAGGTCATGACTTGGCTTGTGACTTGGATTGTGACTTAAGCTGAATGGATTTTCAGGAACTTCAAACCAAATTAACTCTTCATACAATCTTCAAATTAAAAAGTGTCCAACTACAAAGTTGTTCTCCTCCATGAGAGGAACAACTTTGATGTTGGAAATTTCTTCAAAAGATGTCATTTGCCGCGTGTAAACTGATGGTGAATTGGACTGCTTGCCAAGCTTTTAAGATGCCAAAATTTTTCTAAGTGTTGAAACCTTTCCTTTTTTTGTTATTTTTCTATTTTTGGAAAATTTTGTCAAACTCTCGATTTTATTCATTCTTTGACTTTTCTTGATCGATTCTTCCACCAAAAGTCAATATTTGAATAATTCTTCTGATTTTGACCCAAAAGTCAACTGTCCTGATTTTTCCGACTATTGATGGAATTCCCGATTAAATCCCTTCCAGTCAAATCCAGTCAAACAAACACATCCACATAGTCATTATGAGAGCTTCTCATTTATAGAATTCGTTCCTGATTGAATGTTGACCAGAAAGTCAACTGGTTGACTTTGGTCAAAGAAACCCTGATTTAAAGAACCGGACGATTTGCAAGCCAGTATCCTTCAATCAATGCCTTGACTTGAGACAAAGAGAAACCCCAATCCAGGAGGACTTCCCTGAACATAGAACCACATGATCATACCTCAGTCTCCTTATTCTCTGATCAAAATTCTTTGCAATAGAGCTTTTTCTTGCTAGCCTTTGGATAGCACCCATGCTATGAATGCATGAGTATGGATTATGACCTAAGTGATGTATGTACATGAATGCAAAACCTAAGCCAATTAGAAGTAAAGGGGTAGGACAAATTTGGGGTATGACAGCTGCCCCTATTTAATCGTCTTGTACTCGAAGGTGAGATTGGCGTCAGCCTTTCGAACATTCGAGGTAGAAGATGATTAAATACCAAAGTACCAGAAATTTGTCTTAAAGAGAAGATGGTGTAAGTGTTATCCTTATTTATGTTTTGATATCTGCTGGGGAAAGAGAATTTTATTTTTCTGGCGGAAGAATTTACAGTGAGTAATTGGAAGAAGGGTGCTAGCTTGTAACGTAGCCCAAGGTGCCAATACAAGGTTCCCACAAGAAATGAAAAAGACGAGGATAAGGTCAACGGACCTACGATCCACAAGAAACGAAAAAGATGAGGATAAGGTCAACAGACCTACGATCCACAAGAATTGAAAAAGGTAAGGATAAGGTTGACAGACCTACGATCCACAAGAAATGAAAAAGACGAGGATAAGGTTGACAGACCTACGATCCACAAGAATGCAAAAGATGAGGATAAGGTTGACAGACCTACGATCCACAAGAATGCAAAAGATGAGGATAAGGTTGACAGACCTACGATCCACAAGAATGCAAAAGATGAGGATAAGGTTGACAGACCTACGATCCACAAGAAATGAAAAAGACGAGGATAAGGTTGACAGACCTACAATCCACAAGAATGCAAAAGATGAGGATAAGGTTGACAGACCTACGATCCACAAGAATGCAAAAGACGAGGATAAGGTCAACGGACCTAGGATCCACAAGAATGCAAAGGATGAGGATAAGGTTGACAGACCTACGATCCACAAGAAATGAAAAAGATGAGGATAAGGTTGACAGACCTACGATCCACAAAAATGCAAAGGATGAGGATAAGGTCAACGGACCTACGATCCACAAGAAGATTATTGAAAAACACTTAGACTGGGGATTGGGGATTGGTAAAACCAAGTATCGGCACCGTGGGTGGAGGAGATTTGTAATGGAGTAGCAGATATCAATTGGAGTTTGTAAGGACATTTTATGTGGGGATGTATCATTGTCTTGATTGAGGGATCATTTGCATTATCTGGCTTATGCTTTGTATGCATGTTTGAATTTTTCTGTGGCGTAATGCTCCATTTTGATGGATATGCTACGCTTTTGAGGATGCAATGTTATATGCAGTGAACGCTATATGCAGAGTGCCAAATAAAGGCATTAGTGAGGTAAACACCAGGGAAAATCCCCTTAGTGTTAAGGACCATGTGGAGGTGCCAATAGATATTGGACTTTGATCTATAAGATGCACTTTTCTTTGACTTGAAGAATGATTTCTGACTTCTCACCATGTGCCACTGGTTGGAGGATTTTCAGTTTGAGGAGATTCCCTCGATTCACCATGTTGGGGATGAGAAATCCAGATAAGGAGCTTTGATTAGGGAAGTAGAACGACTCCTAGGAGGAATAAACCCTTATGCTTGAGGAGAGACCAAATTTCTAGGAGAAATAAACTCCTATGGTCATGGAGCGACAAAAAAACTCACCCCAGGCTTCGTGACTTATGGAGGGATTTGCCCCAAAGGATCCTTGGAGAGATTTGTCGAATCTCGACGTAACTGCCCCAGATTGGTTGAACTCAAGAGAGATTCCTCGACTTGATTGCCCCAGATTGATCAAGGCTCGAAGAGATTTGTCGACCTGATTGCCCCAGATTGGTTGAACTCAAGAGAGATTCCTCGACTTGATTGCCCCAGATTGATCAAGGCTCGAAGAGATTTGTCGACATGATTGCCCCAGATATGCTGAATTTGAGAGGTCAAACCTCGACTTAATTTCCCCTGATTAGGTACATCGGACTAGAATCCTCCAGCCTTCATTGTTTTGAAGTTAAACAAACATGGAAACAACTTTACCACGCTCAACGGAGTCTTCAAACTCTTCCTCATAGAGTAATCAAAGAACGCATCAACTGTTCATGCCCGACGGATTTCTTAGAGAATCTGCCCCTTGATGGTCAACATTTGAAATGATTAGCCTTTATTCCTCGGAGTTCCCAAGTCTCTTGTACTTTGACATGATCAAGTTGCTCACTGATTCTCATCCTGAAATTTCTTTGAAGTTTAAGCAGATGTTTGTATGCCAAAGAATGTTAATTCTAGGAATGATAATTCTAATACAAAGTGTATGTTAGTCTTGAAGTTTAAAGAAACTTTTTTATTGAAATGAGGTTGCGACCTCTTGTGAATGGATCACTAGTTGACACAACCTCGATTTTTGCATGTGGAAGATAAAGCAAACATACGATACCAACATGGATATGAGTCTCGCTTCATTGGGAGTCAGTTAAACACTATCTCATCGGAGTGTGTTTTCGAAACAAACCCTACTTCAATTAGGACTTTTGAGGGTTGTAACTTGGCCAGGTTCACGGTTTTTTAAAAAAACAAAGGATTTTTAGGCTCGAAATTATTTGGTACCCACCCCCTTCGTGATGTTCTCCATTCCTAAGTTCCATTAACTCGACATGAGTGTTCATTCCTCACAAGGAATTTGGGATGGTTGAGGAATCAATGAGGTTTTTCGGACATGGCAGTCACTCACTTTCCTATTCTTCTGATTGATCATCACACGACTTTGTTCCTTTGATAAGGATTTTTATTTTGTAATCCTTGTTTTTCGCTTCTGTTTTCCCTAACTTTTGCCTGGACAAATTCTTTTGAATTTTATTTTGGAGTCCAGCGGGATGCCCTAACTTTTGCCTAAGTCCCTTATTTTCATGTTATTGACTTAGCGGGCTCTTTTTTTTTTCACCTTTTTGAACAAGTCGTGTGATATCGCGTTGCTCTCGATTCGTTTGAAATATTGTGACTGCCTCATTCTCTGATTGATGAGGGATAACCATTGTGGCATCGTCCTCTTTTGACCTCTTGATGGAATAAGGATAATCATTGCGGTTTTGAAATTCCTCAACCTTTTGAAGGATAACCATTGTTGTATCCTTAGATTCATACCCTTTTGGTGAGTTTTGAACACTCAATCAAGTTGAATGAACACTACCCTGCCCCAAGGTTAAAATAAGGGTTTTTTAATGATTAGAAAAGAAACTTCTACTTCAAGGCTCAAAGGGGTTGACGAGGGTCTATCTCCCTTATATCTCCGGTGTTTGGGGATTTGAAACAATGCCTGTACATCCTCAGTAGGGTTTTTTATTCAAAAACACATGATTTGAGATTTTTGCGTTTTTATCTTTCATCATTCTCCCTCAGCTTTTTGCCTAAGCAAGTGATTAATAAAGTTGGTATCGTAATGCCAAAAGCATTTTATGAGTGAAAACGAATGGATTACTTCAAGACAAACATAAACAATGTATTATGATTTTCATTCAGAAATTAACAAGTTTTTACATGCTATCGATGCTTAAACACACAAAGGAAAAATTACAATGAGAATGCAGTAAGAAACTAAATGAATGTCGTTGTTGAGGAGACTTGACTCCGTCTGGACTTGTTGAGCTTGAATACTTTCTGCAGTCCCTTCCAAACACTTCAGATTACTTCAAAAGAGAACTCCAACAAAGTCACCCATGAGTTGTAAACTTTTGCCTTGCTTTAGGGATTCGAGCAATGCGAGTGATGCAATGCTCAAGATAAGAGTACGTCTTGCTTATCCCTCGTGCGGGAGCCCCAAGCATAGTTGCTAGAGTAGTAATCGCCATCATAAGTGGAAAGAATTTGGTACGGTCATCAAACTCAGGAGAGTTACTAACTGAAATTCCAACAAACAGGGAAGTGAATGGGCACAAGGCAATAGAATCACATCAATTTGTTTCTCATATTCTTCTTGTCTCTGTTAACTAGCATGGCCACTGAGAAGGAGATCCTGAGAAAAGGCAACTAATATATGAAGTAGCATCGTGAAGAACACTCTTGATTATCACATGGAAGAAGATCCTTACGAAGTCACCCAGGAATTCGTAATGCTTTTAGGGATTCGAGCAATGCGAATAATGCAATGCTCAAGATAAGAGTACGTCTTGCTTATCCCTCGTGCGGGAGCCCCAAGCATATTCATTGAAGGAGTATTTGCCATCAAACATGGAGGAACCTTGCGTGGTCACCAAACTTAGAGAAGCTACTTATTGCAAGGAGAGCTCAAACACCAACTGAAACACCAACCTCCACGGATACAACTGAGCATAAGAACCTTGAGAATGAGAGATGCTTCTACGAAACATTCTTGATTACTTTTTGAAAAAGATTCCGACAAAGTTGCTCGAGAATTTGTGGTGCTTTTATTATTATCATACCAACCAACTCAGACAAGGAAGTAATTTTCAACAAAATAGGGAATACTGATGTGAGAATACGGAAATGCAATGATGATTGCCAATGTTGAGGAGCCTTGACTCCATTTGGGCTTATTCTTCTCTTTTTTTTTTTTTTTTTTTTTTTTTGTGATACTTTCTGGAATACGGATATTCACTTATGCGTGAACTCTTCGTTTTATGCGCAGGCCATTTGGAGTGAATGATATTACTTTAGAGTCAATGAGATCTTGGACTTTGTGTTTCAAAATACTACAATCCTCAGTTGAATGTCCAGATGTCCCAGAATGGTACTCACACCTTGCATTTAAGTCATATCCTTGAGGAATTGGTATTGGAGGGGGCTTAAACTCCCTTAGTTGGACCAAAGAATCCTTGAGCAAATGAGAAAGCAGCTGACCATAGGTCATAGGAATTGGGTCAATCCTTCTTGGTGGTCTCCTTGGCATTTGTGGACCATGCTGATGGCAATGATTCCAGTACCCATTCTGTTCAGGTGTCTTTCTCTTTTGACCTGGCTGCGAAACAAATGGAGACTGATGAGGTGGGAAACCTGGAACCCAATATGGTGCATTACGCTTCTGATTTGAAGTAGATCTGACATAGAAGTACAAATCAACCTTTTCTTCCACCGCAATTGGAACCCCATTTCCTCGAACAAACATACCCTCAGGGGTGAACAAAATCACTTTTGAATCAATGAGATCTTGAACTTGATGTTTCAGTGCCCTACAATGCTCAACATCATGACCAGGTGCTCCAGAATGGAACTCACATCGAGCATTGGGATCAAAGTTGGGGGGAAGCTTTTCAGGCGTAGCCAATTCTCGTAACTCAACCAACTGAAGCTCCAGCAAACAGGGAAGTAACTGAGCGTAAGGCAACGGGATAGGATTGAGAATTCTCTGAGGTATCTTAGGCTTTTTCCCACACATTTGGCCCCCTTGAAGAACAGATTGGCATGGAGGTAATGGCACATGGAGTTGAGAAGGAA
This sequence comes from Vicia villosa, assembly GCF_029867415.1. Taxonomy (NCBI): domain Eukaryota; kingdom Viridiplantae; phylum Streptophyta; class Magnoliopsida; order Fabales; family Fabaceae; genus Vicia; species Vicia villosa. The sequence continues at coordinate 123,944,127 of NC_081183.1, forward strand.
CTTCCTGAGGTATTCCATGAGTGGGAAGGGATCCTACTGAAGAGAAGGGATCAACAACTTCTGTTGCAGCAGTAGGGACAACATCCCCTTCCTTCCTTAATACCGTCTTCAGAACTTCCATGACCAAGCTCAATTGAGTCTTCAACTGACTATTCTCTTCTTTTAGTGCATCCTGATTATGGACCAAGTCTTGCATCTCCAACATAAGATGACCCATTTGTTCCCTCATCTCGTCCATTTCCTCACGGAGTTGTTCCATAGTTGACTTTGGAGTCGTGGCGGTGGGAAGTCAAATTTGTTGTTGATCTGGAAATCTGGTGGAGAAAGGGTCCCATAAGTATCTGAGAGAACCATGAAATGCATGATAGTATGAATGCATGTTTCATTTATGAGAGATCCTAAAGTCTTTTCACACACTTTCATTCTTCTTTTTTGGAATTAAAGCTTCTTTTTTTTGTATAGAATATCTTTTCTTTTCTTTTTCGCTTTTCTATTTCCTTTTTCTTTTTCTCCTCCTTCTTTTTTTGGAAATAGACTTTAGGATCTTTCATAAATGGAGTGGATAAAACAATGATGTTATGCAATGCAACAACATGGGATCAAGGTCCCCATAATCTTAGTAACCACTGTACAATCCTCTGAATGACTGATATAGATCAGATGTCATGAGATCAAAGGTTCGGCCTTGTATCATGGAACCATAGGAACAATAGTCACCATCATAACAGAATAGTCACCAACGGTACCTGTCATGTATATCCCTCCCCACTCACGGGTGTAATCTAGGTCAGGGTAGGTCAAAGAAAGCCAACAGAGGATTGAAAGTAGGCGTAATCATACGATATTGCCTCTTTCAACCAAACTCTGCCCGTGGATACATGATCGGATCAATCAGACATACGTCTTCTGTCCGTCATGGCCACTCTATTCCTAGTTCCTAAGGTATCACTCATGGCCAGGGTATTGGGCCTTTTACCTCATAGAACATCCCACCCAACCTGCAAAACAGAACAGAAGACCCCAAGGAACACAGAATATAATCCATATGCATAATGTGCAAACAGAAATAAACATGATATGCAAGCAGAAAAATAAACATGCAAACATATATACAAGGTATAGACATAAAAACAAATAAACACCCAGTAAATAAACAAACAAACGCAGGCTAGGATCGACTCGCTAAGGATGGACCAGCAACAGGTCTAGCAACATCCCCAGCAGAGTCGCCAGCTGTCGCACGCTCGCGAAAAAATGAACAGAGTCGCCACCAATATATTTATCCCATAAGGGAAAGGAATATCAGAAAACCTAGAAAAGGAAGGAACAGGGTCTTGCGACCAGAGAATCTAGGAACGGGAGTCGGTTACGCGAGGGGAAGGTATTAGCACCCCTCACGCCCATCGTACTCGATGGTATCCACCTATGTTTGTTTCTGTCTAAAGGGTATAATCTATGTCTATGTCTAAATGCGAATGAATGCAGAATGTAGGGAAAATAAAGAATTGTACTCGCACGGGCCCTACCCCGCTGCCTACGTATCCTTTTCAGGAATCAGAGTTACCGTAGCTCGGCTCACGATTTTCTGTTTGTTTTTGTGTTTTTTAGTTGGGCGGCGTTAACGCTCACGCTCTTGCATAAGGGGACAGCCTAGGATGCAATGGAGCGGAGATAACTTGCCCTTAGAAAGGAGAAAAAGAGATTGGTTTGTATCTTTTAAGGGTAATTCCATGATGACGAGAACCCACTACAAGGTCTCGCATCACTTCCTCACTTTTGTTTTAAGTCTAAACATTTATTAGGTTTTTTGAAGTGTTTTTGGTTGGTGTTTTTTAAGGGGATTTTAATTTGTGACTTAGATCATACCAAAAAGAGTTTTGTTTTGCATATTTAGAGAACGCACATCGAGGCCTACGCCACAATCGTTTCTCTAAATAGCGGTTAAGAAATACACCGAGGCTTCACACTTCAATCATTTCTTCTCCGCTAAGTAAACGAAATACAAAAAGAAGTTCTTTTGTGAATGTTTAGAGAATGCACATCGAGGCCTACGCCACAACCGTTTCTCTAAATAACGGTTAAGAAATACATCGAGGCTTCACACCTCAATCATTTCTTCTCCGCTAAGTAGAAAAGAACATACATCGGGGCCTACACCCCAATCATTTCCTTCCTACTATGGAATATAGTAATGGTATGATCTTCATCGATATTTATTAAGTATTTTAAAAGTTGAAAAGAAAAAGAAAATGAAAGAAGGGAACTATCTATAAATTCTAGTCTATGTTGTCTATACAAGGGAATTAGAATGATAAACTATACAATTTATTAAAGGAAAACTATACATGAGATAGGTAAAAGGAAATCAATATACGACAAATAAAATTGAGAACTATGGCAAACAACGATATTCACAAGCACACATACATTTATTAATTCTATACAAAAATCGAGACTAAAAATTAATTCCTAAGTCTATTTGAGAGTTATTTACAAAGAAGTGTTAAACAAGGGAAATTCAAATATATTGTGAAAGAAAAGATTTATTAAAAGGGTTAAAAACAATTAAAAAATCAACAAAATTTATGACAATTATTCACACACTCTAAAATACCTAAAACCATTTTTTATGTATTTTCAAGTTTGAGTCAAAATGAGTTATGAGTAAAAAGCAAAAGAAACGAAAATTTACACGAGGAAAGAAGTTCAGACTACCTAGGGGTGTGTTAGCAGTTTTTTAATGAACTAAAATCAATTAACAGCAATTCTGGGCCTAAACAGGGGGGTGTGAGAAACAAGGGCGCTAGGGCCCAGTCCATCGAGGGAGCGTGCACATTATCAAAGTGGGGGTGTTATCAGAAATGCTCATAAGCCCAAAGATCTCGCGGCCCAACCACACAAGCCACTTATTTCCATTTTTTATTTCACCATTTGTACATTGTGTCAGCATGTGTTTATTGTGTTATGACCAAAACGTGACATGCAAATAAATCAATTGGTCACAGGTGACTTAAGTCACTACATGACAAAATAAACTCCCAGCCACTAGGATATTAACATCTCCATTCCCAATGATTGCACTAAGGATAAAATGGAATAAAACCAGTCCCTAGAGACCAATAGGTTCGTGCCACCTCAGCTGCTCGGAAAAGATAGAAAAAGAACAGATGCCGGAACCTACTGTTCCGGTCATCTTCTCCGGCACAACCTTCGCCGGAAAAACGAAATGCCCGTAAACTTCAAAGTCTACCGCCTCCTAACTCAAAATCCTCCTCTGAATCCGAATCTGCATTCAGTTTTCTCTAATTCTTTCCATAAAATTCAAACTGAACACATTTTCAAAGCCCTAACTTTGAACAACTTCCATTAGAACCTAAACTAAACACATCATCATGATTCTAATCATTCATAGAGTTAGAAGCAAGCAAACTCTACGTTCCAATCACAGTTATTTCGAGGAAGCCGAACCTACTCATCAAGGATATGAAAAACGCACAAGATCGCAACAAGAATTCTCCATGATTTACCACATATGATTTACGATGCTAGAGGAGCTAGAGAATCTAACCTGAAAGCGTTCTTGATTCAGAATTATGCAGAGAATTCCACGAGCTATAATCCGGTACCTCGAGCTCTCAATGTTCCATCCTCGGCGATGATGATGTCGACTTTACCGAAGCTTTGGATTCGACCTCTGAGAAATGAACTCGGAGTTTTGTGCTTGTTGGAGTAGAACTCAGATCTGCTTCTTTGCTTCGCACTCGTTACTGATGATTGGGAATGAAGATTGAAGGACTATGTTGCCATGGTGTTGCTGCAAATGGAGATGATCAATGGGAGGGATGAGGTTCCATGAAGAGTATTGAAGGTTGATGAGGGAAGAGGCTGGTTGAAGGCGGTTAGAGAGTGTAACCGATTTCTGTTATGGTGGTTGTGGTGGAGAGAGATGAGAGAAGAGAGAGAGAACGAGGAGAGAAGATGAGTGAAAAACTCAGAAATGAAGAATGAAGCGTCCCCTTGTGTAAGAATGAAGTTTGAACTTATATACTATGGTGAGGTTGCATGGGCTTTATGTTGCGGCTCATTGTATGGAATCCTTTCTCGTTTACCCTTAATCAGCGAGTCACCCTTTATGGTAAGAGTTTCACTTGCTTTTTGTATTTCAAGCCACTGCATGGTTTAACTAGGCAAGGGCCATCACTGCTTAACGTGACAATGCTGCAAGAGTTACATATTGTTACTTTGCACCACAAACAAACATGCTCATGGTGTTGCCTTTACATGCCCATAACTCACTCATCTCTTCTTTATTTCTTCTAAAATTGACATCATGGTGAAGAGGAAGTGGAGGAGAACAAGATTGGTGTTGAGAAGTTTGAAGGAACACACCTGTAGCCCGTTCAAAAGTTGCTTGCAAAGTGATGACATACCACTGCACACAACCTGCGCGCGTGACCCTGACCATGGCTCATATCTTTGGCAAAAATGTGACTTGGCCAGAGCACTACTTTGGGGTCTTGTAACTTGTTCATCCCACGTCCAACTTTCATGATAATTTGACTAATGGATAGAGGACATGGAGGAGAGTAGTTTGAGACCAAGCTTGCCCAACATGGAGACTTGTGGAGGAAGAAATTTGGATCTAAATCTAGCCCGCCATGTGTTTGATGATATGCATGCGCGTGACCTGGATTTCTGCCCTGGCCAGATGCTCGCCTTGGTCAGGATGAGGGCATGACTTTGAGGGCTTGCCATTCATTAAATACTTGTTCAATTGCCATGATTCCTGTTTTGTTGGATAGAGCACATGGAAAAGAATGGAAGCATACCAAGTTTGCTCCCATGGCATTCTTGTAGAGCTCTAACATTAGCTTGAGATTTGGCATACAACGTGCTTGATGAAATGCCAGGTCATGACTTGGCTTGTGACTTGGATTGTGACTTAAGCTGAATGGATTTTCAGGAACTTCAAACCAAATTAACTCTTCATACAATCTTCAAATTAAAAAGTGTCCAACTACAAAGTTGTTCTCCTCCATGAGAGGAACAACTTTGATGTTGGAAATTTCTTCAAAAGATGTCATTTGCCGCGTGTAAACTGATGGTGAATTGGACTGCTTGCCAAGCTTTTAAGATGCCAAAATTTTTCTAAGTGTTGAAACCTTTCCTTTTTTTGTTATTTTTCTATTTTTGGCAAATTTTGTCAAACTCTCGATTTTATTCATTCTTTGACTTTTCTTGATCGATTCTTCCACCAAAAGTCAATATTTGAATAATTCTTCTGATTTTGACCCAAAAGTCAACTGTCCTGATTTTTCCGACTATTGATGGAATTCCCGATTAAATCCCTTCCAGTCAAATCCAGTCAAACAAACACATCCACATAGTCATTATGAGAGCTTCTCATTTATAGAATTCGTTCCTGATTGAATGTTGACCAGAAAGTCAACTGGTTGACTTTGGTCAAAGAAACCCTGATTTAAAGAACCGGACGATTTGCAAGCCAGTATCCTTCAATCAATGCCTTGACTTGAGACAAAGAGAAACCCCAATCCAGGAGGACTTCCCTGAACATAGAACCACATGATCATACCTCAGTCTCCTTATTCTCTGATCAAAATTCTTTGCAATAGAGCTTTTTCTTGCTAGCCTTTGGATAGCACCCATGCTATGAATGCATGAGTATGGATTATGACCTAAGTGATGTATGTACATGAATGCAAAACCTAAGCCAATTAGAAGTAAAGGGGTAGGACAAATTTGGGGTATGACATACACAAGAAGACTAGCTTATCATAATTATCGCGACATTTTTCATAGTCTTCAAGCATCTTAGGAACCATGCTCACATGTTCACTTGCCGTAGAAACAATTGTAAATTGTCTCCTCCAATAATCTCTTTCATCCATTGTTTCCTCATATATTTCTCTTTGCCTTATGAATACTTGTCTAAGTGCGGCCATAGCTAGAAGTGCTCTATTGTGCTCATTGGTGCGCTGTAAAAGTGCCTCTTCCGTGGTCAATCTTCTTGTGCGCTCTTCTTGTCCAAATTTGCGAGCTTCTTGAAGATCATACTTGAGGTTCCTTATTTCCACTTCTTGATCCTTAGTCCTATCAGTTAATTCAAAGACTACGGTTTCTAGATTTTTCTCGGATTCTTCTTTGTCACAGGAAGCTTTCTCATAATACCTTCTCCACTTTGCAATTTCCACACTTGCTTGCTCCAACCTTTCATTATGTGCTAATAAATTAAAATTAGCACTTAGAACACCTTCCTTTGCACGCTTTCTTTTACCCCTTTGTCGATCGCTCTCTTCCTTCATTGCTTGAAGTTCCTGGTTCTTTTCTTTAAGGTCAAAGCGTAATTGGCTCCTTTCGTTGGTAAGTTGATGTAAATCAAGCTCTAATTTTTCTTTTTCCTTTTGGGATGCATCTAGGGCATCCCTGATCCCTTCTATCTCTTCGATGGATAGAGGAACAGGATTAGGAGAATCAGGCTTGTATGCGGGATCCACAACAAAAGGAAGCAAAATTTTTCCAACTCTTTCTTGAACCCATTTAGTGTAAGGTTCTCTAACAATCACATTCTTTGGCCCAAAATCCTTTACTTGAACATGCTTCCAAGCTTGAATTAACTTCTTCAATGTTCTTGGTTCACCTTTTCCGTTGTCATGCAAAAGTAATTCTTCCACTTGTTGTTTGGAAGGCTCACAATCCATAGAATGGCCCAATTGGCGCAACGCTAACACGGGGTTATAATTAATACAACCTAAAGTTCCCATCAAAGGCACATTGTTGAATTCTCCACATTTGTAAATAATCTTATCGGAATTTAATTTCTTTGCATACCATAATATAGAATCTTCTTTGAGATCCCTCAATTTTTGAGACCAATCATATCTAGTCAAATCTTTAATCAAAAAACTAGCCTTGTAAAGATGAGAAGTCAACCAAGAGTATAATAAGTGAACGCAACAAAATAGCATCCCTCTTTTCTTTTCACACCGAGTATGGATAGCATAGTAAATATTAGCAAGGATGATGGGAGTTGGATCCTTATCAAAAATCCTAAAAGATGTGAAAGCATGAATCGCGGCAGGATCAATATAATCAACATTCTTAGGTAATAAAACAACACCAAAAATTAGGAGAGTCAGAAAATGTCCACAAGTGTCCCATTGTTTCTTTTGAGCATAACTCAAAGCTTGAGTTTCTAAGTAAGATATTTTGATCCCATGTACATCACCATCAGTTTTATAATTAGATTTCAAATCTGTAGCGGATACTCCCAAAGCTTTTGCCAAATCTGAAAAGTCAACTTCTTTACCAACCCCTGTGTAAAATTCCTTTTTAGTCCATGAAAATCCTAGCATAGCATCCATCTCCTCCAAAGTTGGAGCCAACTGAAAATCTTGGAAAGTAAAACACCTAAGTGGCGGATCATAGAATTGAACCAAAGCGGTGATAGCTTCCTCTTGAACTTTTGCCCTTAGCAAATCCAAGATATTTCCATAGCGGATTACAAACCTATCCAAAGCACTTGATGGCAATTTTTTTTTGATTATTTTCAGCTTCTTGATGTCTGGAGTAGAAACAGCAAAGTGGATAATGGGCTTCTTAGTACTCATCCTTCCTGAACATTCCCCAATAGAATATATTTTTCTTTTTTCTTTTTTTTTTCCGGTGGATAAGACATGATAAAATGCATATGATGGATGATGCATGCAAACATAAAAAAATAAAAAAATATAATAAACAAATAATAACAACACATATATATAGCACATAATCACATAGGCCCTAGGTTCATAGGTTTGACGTAGAGGCTCTAGGGAGCCTACCCTTCCCATGGGTATGTTCTAGAAGGTCTCATGGGGCCGTTCGTAGCCTCCGAGACTTTTTGTCTCTTTGGATTTTAGAACAACTCATTTTATCCATGAGGTTCGAATTTTTGGGGTAGGTTCCCGGAGAGATCAACTAAATACGCAGTCCTGCCCTCAACAAAGTCAAGCCTCGTTTTAGACATTTCCGAATATTCAACCCACTCCGAGTGGAGTTATCAATGAGACTCGTAGGCGATTCAAGTCCCCCCTGGTCTCAAGGATAACTCCCACACTTAGGTTTTAACACGAATATACAACCCAGCAATGCATATATAATATAACAATTAGACAATTAAATACAAATATATTAACATAAACAATTAAATATTTTTAGGCAAAAATAAATAAATAAACAAATTAAACATATATATAAAAAAACAATCACAAACTCTGAAACTGGCAAATTAGCCAAACCCTAAAAAATTTCCAAAACCTAAACCCTGCCAAAACATAAACCCTACTAAAACTTATAGGAGCATAGTATTCACCATTAAGTGTTGTCCCCAATAGAGTCTCCAGCAGTAGCAACCTGCCCTAAAAATTAAATTTACTTAGAGTCGCCACCTATTCTACCAGGGCGAATAGGAAACCCTTCGAAGTTATAGAGATCGGGGTAAGATACTATATTCAGGTCGAGGAAGGTGTTCGGCACCCTCAACCCTTTCCTAAGGTTTACATTATAAAGTTAAGGTTTATGGCTAAAATAAAGAAAGGTAACAGACAGTTAATAGAGTTAAAGGCTAATTATTTGAACATGATTAGAGTTTGGAGGAGGGGGACTCGCCTTGTTGCCAAGTGCCTACGTATCTCCTTAGGGAGAATCAGAGTCAACGTAGTTCGTGGAAAAGGGTTGTACGTCCTTTGAATTTGATATGATATGGTTTGAAGGCCTTTTGAGTTGCCTTATCGTAGTTATGATGATTCGTAGTTTTTGAAAGTGTTTTAGGATTGGGCGTACAACCCTGATTTTTAATATGTACAATTAATCGCAATGATCAATAGATTTGATCACCATAATTAATAGATTAGTAGTGTATTATTACCAATTCTAATTGATAGGTTCAATTATCACTAATAACAAATGAATATGTTTTATAGAATTAATTATTTAATTTTTATCATCATCCCTCGTAATCGATAGATTCGATTATAAATAATAATAAATTTTTAGAGAAAAAATAGGCTAATCATCGCAACCAATAAGATGGTTGAAACCCTTTAGCCAAATAAAACTTATTTTTATTTTAACTAATCAAATATTCAAGAAATCGATTATTACCCATCACGATTAATAGATTTAATCGGAACGAATGATAAATTAAAATTTAACATTTATCATATTTTAATTTAATAAAAAAAAGTTTAGATTTATAATTATATAAATAAATTTTTAAAAGTTAATTAAATAAATATTTGAATAATTAAAATAAATAAGACAATTTAAGGTTTTTATCCAATATGGCATATTTGAAGGCTCATGGTATAGGGAACAAATTCTGGGCATTAGATCTAAGGGGTTAATGAATTAAGGGGTCAGATCTGAGGGACCATGGTACGTCCCATGGCTAGACACGCATGGGATAACAAAGCAAACTTTGTAAAAATATATATAGAAAAGGGCCAGGGATCGAACCCTGGACCCCAAAGACAAACACAAGCGCCCCCACCATTCCAGCTATGCCATTTAATCGTTTGAATAACACCAACAATATATTATATATAATATTAAAAGAAACATGGCGCGAATATTCAAATAAACCAGTGGCGTAATGCCACGCAATCATCTTCCCCAGCAGAACCTGCAAAAACCCTGGATATTTAGCTACGATTTTAGCTAGGGTTCTCTTTGTAGCAAACAAACCTGGATAATATAGAATATCATATATAGATCAATAAATATTTTCGCACCCCCTCAAAACTCTTCGTCTGAAACATACGAACCTGAATATGCCCTTGGATCCCTCTAATTTTACCCTTAATAAAAAGCCCCAATTTAAAACTCATAAAACCCTAAACGTTCAACAATGGTGGATACATGTAGAGTGCCCAGAAATCCAATTAATATTCAAGAAATGTTCATAGCAATCAGGCAAAGCAAAATATACAATCAAAACACTATGAAGATGCACACATCATGCTAATCGATTCAAGATTCAGAGCGACCTACCTTGGCTTATTGGAGGTCGTTCTGGGGGTGTTGTTGCAGTGCAGGTATCCAATCACCTTCAGAATGCCTCGAGGAAGCTTTTGCACTCTTCAAATCTCCTTGAAACCTTCTAATTCTCAAAAACCGAGTATGAGTTCTTTGAAGAACTTCTTGTTCTTGCACCTATGCCTCTGATCAGAAATTCCAACCCCTATTCGTTTGCCCTGTGTTATGTACTTATAGGGGAACAAAATTAGGTCAACAAAACTATCCAAAAGCCCTTTGAATCCAATCTTGCCAAGCTTGGAAATTTGATTTGAAACTTTGAATGAAAACCTTCTATTTTTGTCAAATCTTATACCAATCTTTTTCACTCATTATAGCACGAAATTATATTGCAAATTTGCAATAAATATTGATTGGAATTGATCAATATGAATCCTTTAATCTAATATTTGATTTTCCATTCAATTATATCACTTTAAATCATTTTTAAATGAAATAAAATTATATAAAATTCAATAAAAATGATATAATTCGTGGCCAAAGGTTTGGATAACATAGGCAGCTTGTGGACCAAGATTAAGTCTTAAAAAGATAGGCCCATTTGTAAAAAAATTCCAATTTGAACCTCTTTTATTTCACATTTTACCTCCAAAATTACCCAACTTTGACAAGGCATATCTCTCTCAATTTTTAAGCTATGAAGGAGTTCTCGGACTTTTTGGAAACCTCAAAATGTCCTCTATAAGCCACTTTGGAACATATTTTTCATTTGGGGATTTTATATTGATGATATGCCCTTTGACAAAAAACTGTCTTTGGTTGACTTTTGAAAAGGACCTATAATCTTTTGTACCATATCTCCCAAATGAAGCATTTCTGGCCTTGGCTTGTGAGACACAAAGTTGTAGAGAATCCAATTTCCTTCCAAATAGGCTTTGATTGAGGAATTTATGATGTTCCATGTGAAATTTATGGCCAGTCAAAGTTGAGTTGACTTTCTCCTATAAAAAACCCTAATTTTAACCTATTGAATTTGTTCATTTCTGAGTTTTTATTGATGAATCACGATCAACCCTTGATCAAATGATGGATATAATCTCCAATACTTGATGTTGACCAAAAGTCAGGAGCTTTGACTATATTTTGACCATGGTTGACTTTTAGGTCAACCTAGTCGACTGTGGATCATCTGAGCCATTGAATGAGCAAACCTTGGAATTGAACCTTGATTTTTGACATAGAGGTGCCTTGAAACATAATGAACCATGGGGAACTCCATTGGAGAACTTATTTTGTTAATTTCCTCAGGAAGGTATCAAACCCTAGTTTTAGGAGATTCTTGCTTAGGAGAATGCCTTGATGAAACTCTTGAGCTTTGAATCATTGTGAATGAAATGTGGAAGGCAAATTTTGGGGTATGACAGTATCCAATGAGGTACATATATAAAAGTTCGAATAAGTTTCTATTAAAAAATATTTGTTTTAATTCATACAATGTAAACATCTACAAAAATTATTTTTTTTATATTTCTTCATTCTTGGAATGCTATATGAAGAAACATAAAGTTTCAAGAGAAGCTGCCATTCAAGAAGGTCGAAAGAAAATTGATGGGGCCTGGAAAGATATGAAAAAATTCATTAAACTATTGCTTGTAGATCCAGTGTTAGTTTGAGGGAGAAATTTAGTTTTAATATGCATTATAGTTCTACTCAAAATAAAGAAAACACGTCATGTGTGAAGTTTGTTTTATTGGATTGAAAGTTTGTTTAAAAGTGAAAACATATAGTTATGTATCGCTAAAGTTTAATTACAAATTGATATTTTATATTTATCGTTATAATTTAAGATATTTTGAGCATTATTTTTACCTTAATCATGTTCAAACTCTGCGCTAATGTGTATAGATATTAAAACAATTTCATTTTTAAACTTATTCCTTTTTCATAGAGAAAGAAGAAATAAGTTTGTAGTGATTAGTTTATGATCTTATGTGGATTGAATTTACTCCCACATGTGCGAGATTCGTCGGATAAGGGGGTGACTCCAGGGAATTTGGATTGTATTCCAATGTTAAGTCCAACGTCAAGCGCTCGTTGAACCTGTAAACAATCTGACGTCCAACTTAATGACACTATCATTAGTGAGATAAGAAAAAATGTGTATCTTGATTTGACGTGATGTCTTTTCTTTTATAAGTGCTTCTAAGGTGTCAGGGACCTAAAACCTTCTTGAGCATGATAATCGGCCTAGGAGACATGATTATATTATGTAAGGTTTCTCCTTCAATCATTTGCCCTGATAAGATGTTTTTTTAGGGAAAGTCCACGCTTTTTCTCTAGATCCTAATGAAGGGAAATTGTGAAAAATATTTAAATTGCGTAGTCTTTTTGACAATAACTAGTAACATACCCGTGCGTCCGCACGGGTATACAAAAATTAGTATAGCATTATTTGAATGATATGAATAAAAGTAAATAACAAAATTTAGTATAGGGAAACTCTCACTTTCATATATTTTTCCACTCTGGTCAGTACACATAATAATAACTTGCAGAAGGTTCCTTCTTCAAATATAGTCTAGGACAATTAGTTTTGATACACATGCGAACAGAGTGTTGCAACCTAAAATCCTGATTTCATCCATTCGCATTTGTTCTAAAAAAGTCTGAATACTCTCTAATAAATTAAACATAAAAAGTGACCTACAACATTCAACAGAAGAAGAAAAAATTGTAATCCAGCAATAGAAAGTAGAAGAACAACAACTTTATGATATTGTTTATACTACACCTGACAAACAATTTTCACCTGAACATTCCTCAGTAGTAATAATGATCTAAATTATCATGAACATTCATTTTCCAACCCTTTGATCAATTTTACTCAAACACATCCAAATATAGGAAAATCAAGCATACACCTTGAAAATGAGGTAATGACTTTATCCTCTTATTACCAACTATATATAACAGAGAAACAAAGAACATCAGACTTTAATGAAATCAAATCTGAAACATGAACATATTTTTCTAGAAATTAAAGTGTGTAAATCTATTTATAACACAGAAACTACAAATTAGAAAAATAAAAAATGGAGTTCATGAGAAGTATAAAGAATAAATTTTCATTACCTCTTTATGTCCCGTAGGAAATAAATTTTGAACATGACAAGAGAGAGGAATGAGTTCGGATGTTTGAACTGTCAAAAATCAAAGCAGTAACAATGAGTTTTGGAAAAAATTGAAAAATCAAAAATTAAAATGGATTACACGAAATGCAGAAACACATGATTACTTAAAATAGATTCAACATACCTTTCTCAAGTGTATTCCCATTGATGAATAATGAAAAAACTAGAATAAAGATGAAGCAAAGCAAAGTACATGAAGCAAACGAAAATGAAAAACTCATTACAAAGCAAAGTACATGAAGCAAACGAAAACGAAAAACTCATTACAAAGCAAAGACCATGAAGCAACATGAAAACGAAAATGGAATACTGATTAATAATTTTCTCCAACACAAAAATGAACTTGTCTTTGGAAGGGACAAAAATGAAACTGATAAATACCCGATTTCAAAGGCAAGATGTAGAAGTAAATGGGTGAGTTTGCTTCTGTATTTTCAGAGAGAGAGAGTTGTTCCGAGAGAGATAAAGTTGTTGGGAGGGAGAGGAAGTAAAAAACACGAAGAAGGAGAAAAGAAAAGGTATGTTGTTGTGAATGGGAAAGAGGGCGGCGATAGATTTAGGGGTTGATGAGATGAAAGAGGGCGGCAACAGATTAAGGTTTGAGGAAATTTGGGGATAGAAAGCGTGAGAGAGAAGAGAGAAAGGGTTTCTAGAATTTGAATCATGAAGTATGGTATTGGTGAGTGAGAGAAAATGAAACAGAAAAATCTAGTATAAAGTGTATAAAGGGGGGGACACATGGCAGTAACTGGTTTGATATGGAATGTATAAAATTGATTGGTTTATGAATAGACAAAAATAACCTTTTTGCTTTGTAATTTTTAAAATATAAAAGGGCACATTAGGGTGAGTGGTGGTATGTTATATTAATGGCTAGATAGTTGATAAAAATGTGAGCATGATGGCAACAACCTAGAGAAGACAAAAGAACACTAGCTGAAGGTAGATGGCAGGAAGTGGGGAGCTGACAAACCATGAAATATAAAAGAATGCAAAGAAACAAAAATGAGAGATTGGACATAGCCACATCCAAAGATTTGACCTACTCAGACAGAGGTCAAACCATGTTATTATGTTAGATGTGTGATTTAATATAATTGTCAATATCGCGATAACCTACAGGGTTACACACATAAGGGCAGCTTCATGAGAGACAAGGTAAATAAGGAATACCTTAAGGTACGGTGCACCTAATTGAATCGTAGAACACCGTAAGGTATGGTGCAGTTAATTAGAATATGAAATATGGTAAGGCACCACACGCTTAAGTGATATACGGTATACCATAAGGTATGGTGCGCGTGCACTTAAGTGGGCTTTTTAGCTTGCATCCCACACAAGTGGTTCTATAAATAGAACCCTTATGTATAAGCATTTTGATTTGATGAAAATTTGGTCTGTGAAACCCTAGCCATATTTTCCTTCTCTCTCACTCAAAGCTTTAATTTGTATCAACTAGCATTGAGACTGAAGGCATTTGTTCGTATGGACTGAGTAGAGGCGTTGTTCTTCATTAACGCTCGTGATCACTCATTCAATTATGCATCAAAGGTGTTAATCGCCACAAGAGGTAACTGTTTCTATCACTAATCATGCTCATTCGTAAGGATCACTAAAGGAAAAAAAATCGGTTGCGTATTGTATCACAATTTTCCTTCAAATGGATCGAGGATAATATCCATTAGAGCTTACAACATGAATTTTAGGGATTTCCTATGCTCTACGGGTGTGCTACAGGATGGTTGTAGTGTCCAATACTGTCGAAGTCTAGTACAGGGCCCCAACATGAATGCAAAGCCTCCTTGTATAAACAACCAAATGTTACTACGATGGCGCTGTAGCACTTCCTACGACCCCTAGCGAACCAGAACTATCTATACGGGTTCTGTATCATCCTGCAACTTTTTAACAAATCACAACACTCAATACCTCACTCACATTCCTAACCCTCAATTAATCTATTACACATGATCACAAGTTTGTTAGTACATCAATTATAGTGTAAATATCGTATACTCATAATGAAACCTAAGATTCTAACATGCAATGGATAGTTCATGAATTAGGGTTTAATAATAAGATAATCAAATCTTACGCGAGGAAGTAAACCACCTCAAATCATAAATTGGAGGCGATGAACTCGATGATGAAGAATCCATTTTCCTTCTTTCTAGTCACATGTAACTCCTATTTCAAGTTCTCATTGATTTCCATCAACATTTGAGGCCAAAAGCTTTGTCTTCAACTAGATGGATTGATCATGCAAGAATTGAAAGTTAAAGGAATAAAGTTTAAAGAAGAGGAGAAGGAGTATGAACTAAGAGTTCTTACTTTCTTGAGCTAGAGAATGGAATGAACTAGAACTCCATTATTGTTCATCAAGAATTAGCCTTGTGAGTAAGAGGCGAATAATGAATTTGAGAAAATCTCCTTACTTTTCCCTTTTCTCTCAACGTGTCTACTTGTTCACTAGGAAGTTGGAAAAATTTCAATTCTCTCTTAAGAACCAATTTTATCTTAAGGCCTAAAAGACCATTTCACCCTTTTACTTAGTCTAGAGTATTCAACTAATATCCTTAGTTCCAAAATCTTGGTTTGAATACTTACTCACATTGTTAAACCTAATTGCATATTCCTTGGTCTTAAAATACCGTGTGGCTTCATTGAAAAGTACTATATTCCCCTCCATGGTAAAATTAATATTTTATACCCAACTCTCTAATTTTCATTGATTGACGGATAAAGTGTTCTTACAAAATATTTTTGTTGAGATATTACATCAATAGACACTCTCGTATACTTTTCAAAGAGATTTTTTTGCAAAACTCTTGCATAAATGTTTGATAAAAATACTAATAACACATATTGCACAGAAAATCATGCAACTTTTGAAAAAAATGTAAATATGACTTTATTAAGGCAAAAGACAAGTATTTTCAAGATAAAGTTTCAATTTTTATATATGTTTAAACAATTAAACATTATAATAATAAGTTTTAATAAAAATAATACATAATTTTTTAAATAAAATTTTTACATTTAGTTTTTAAAATGCACTCTTATATTACAAGTTAGCATTATTTAGCATTGTAGTTAAAATATAACTTTATGTTCAAGCTATGACATCTTCTTATAAAAATATTTATTTTTTGTGATTTTAAGGGTCAAGTTAAGAAATCTAAAGGTTAAAGTTTATAATTAATAAAAACAAACTTGAATAAAAAAAATGAATACACAACTTTAGGGTGGTATAATAAGAAAAGACCTGTCAAAATGCTAAAATATTAGGAACGAGGCAGAGTTGATTCAACTTTTCTTCCCCTCTGCTCTGCTCCGGCTAGACACATTTGCTTCTCCCATCAATTCCATTTCCTCCATTCCTGTTAGAAATTAAATAACAAAGTGGAAAGAGAGTCAATAATTGCGGAAAGAGAGGGTTAGTTTAAGGTTTATTGGAGTCCTTGTCTGTTTATTTATGATAAATTATCAATTATCATCAAATTGCTAAGAAAATACTCCTAGTGAAATAATGGTTGGTAGGAAGAGACCTATTCAATATTTTTGGTGCTGAGTTAATGAATATGAAAAACATATTCTATTTCATCAATTCATTCTTAACATTTATGATGGTTAGAGTTATAGTGGAATTTTTTCCCTTCTCGTCTCATTTGGATTATTAGGGAAGAACTGTCGCGGGCGAAAAATCGTTTTGTTCCTCTTTTTTTGTGGATGAGACACCTGATGCCTTCTTTGGGCTCGAGTGCTCAAAAAAATGATTTTTCTTTTATACGGACCAAACTTTTTATTGTTTCCAAAAGAGGAAAAGGAAAAAAGCTGCAATAACCTTAAAAGTGGGGAGAGATCTTGGGTAAGAGGGTTGGTTATACGAAGGGAAGGTATTAGCACCCAACGTATCTATAGTACTCTATAGGTTTCTTTGTTTTGTTTATTCCATTCTTGTTATGGTGGAGGTTCTTGTGAGAAAGAGGTGGGACCTAAGGTGTTTGTTTGATTATGCTCGCAAAGATCATCGCGATCCTCTGCATACATATCCCTTAGAGGGAATCAGAGCATCTGTAGCTCGGGGTCTATGGGTGCTAAGGTTTGAATGGTTTTTTTTGTTTTGTTTTGCTCGCCAAGGATCGACCTTGTGCCTACGTATTCTCAAAGGGATGTTGAGAAAGTCAGAGCAATCGTAGTTCCCACTTATGCTAGTGGAAGCAAAGGAAAATAGACAAATGTCGTCTAAATGCTAGATGTATCTAATCTATATCATCACATACATCTGTTTGATTTTTGTTTGAAAATCTTTTCATTATAAGCCCAGGGCCATGCCACTTAGGGTGCTTAGAATGATAAAGATGTTTTTGTTTAACCAGCCTTGTGGCAAAAGTTTCAATGAAGTCAGCCTTGTGACAAAAACTTTGATTAATCAGCCAGCCTTGTGGCAAAAGTTTCAATGAAGTCAGCCTTGTGACAAAAACTTTGATTAATCATCCAGTACGGTGGTAAAACAGTTTGATTGATTAGCCAGCCTTGTGGCAAAAAAAGAAATTTGATTGATTAGCCAGCCTTGTGGCAAAAAGAAGTTTGATTGATTAGCCAGCCTTGTGGCAAAAAAGTTTGATTTTGATTGATTGATTGTTTGTGATGATATAGAAGAGATACTCCTAGCATAGAGATGAAAAATGTCTAATCTCCTAGGGTATTTGATTTGGATGTTGGGGATGCTTATAAGAAGCCCGTGGGTCCTTGTACGAAGCCCAAGAGGAGGCTATCCGAGGGTCCTTGCATTGTAAGCCCAAGAGGAGGCTATGGGAGGGACAATCCAGGGTCCTTGCATTGTAAGCCCAAGAGGAGGCTATGGGAGGGTCACTCGTTTGTACAAAGCCCAAGGGGAGGCATGGTATAGTTGGTTTAAGCTCTTAGAGCGATTTCACCGGGAAACCATACTCTATGTCCTAACCTAAACTAGTGGAGATTCTTTGCACGAAGCCCAATAGGAGGCTATGGGGAACCTAGGGTTGTACTAAGTTGAACAAGCACACATATCACACATATGAACAAACATGAACAAGTATGAACAAACATGAACAGGTATGAACAAGCACATATATATGACAAAGTGTGTGTATATAATGGAGTTTATGAAGGAAATATACCTGTAAGCATGATCCATTTGTATACACAGGGCTCGGGACTCATACTCGGGGAGAGGTCCACTTGAGTTTATTCAAAGCTATGTAAACAGGTATTTACAAAAGGGCTTGGGACTTATACCTACATGGAGGCCCATGGTATATTTTTGGGAAGATTTAAAGAAAACCTTCATTTTTGGTTATTCAAAGTTAAAAAAACAGATTGAGATATGTACAAAAGGCGTACAATGAAATACCTAATTTCATGTACTGGAATGGGTATGTACAAAAGGGGCTTGGGACTTATACCTACATGGAGGCCCGTGGTATATTGAAAAGTTTTGTTTCTTTGAAGTTTGGTTGTTTTGAAAATGATTTGAAAACTGTTTGAAAAGATTTTGTTTTGAAGAAGTTTTATTGTTTAAAAAAAAACTGTACAAAAAAAGAAAAGAAATGGGACTTACACTCTCTAATATTCGAGAGGTCCCACTTCGTTTTGAAAATCAATTGATCAATTAAAAAGTTTTAATCGAAAAGAAGTGGTTTATCATTTTGAAAAAGAATCGCGATCACTCGTTTTAAAATGGTTTGAATTTTGAAAGGAGTCAACTTAATCAAGATAAACAAAAGATTATCCTCAATTAACACTTAGATGATTAGGGTTTGAAAATCAAATGAAAAATAGTATTTAAAAGTATTAAAATTACTTAAAAACAAGTCATTTTAAAACTATTTAAAAATGTATCAAATAAATATTTTTTGATGATTTTTTTTTGATATTGTCAAAATATGTATATTAAATAAAGAGTGTAAAAAATGAAGTGAAAATGATGAATTTTGATTGGTTTAATTAATTGGTGAAGTTTGTTAAAAAATGAAATAAAATTAGTTGTAAAAAAATAGGTTTGGTCCCTAGAGGACTTGAACTCGTGACCCTAAGGTCACCAACCAAAACAATAACCAGCTGAGCCACGCTTGTGGCTTGTTAGTAATACGCGCTTGGTAAAATATATTTTCCAACTAAATTTCAAAACTGATGAACAAAAAAACGCGCCAAGAACACAATCCCCATTTGAATTTGAATTTTCTGGAAACTGAACCAAATTGATCAAGTGAAGGGTCTATCTCACTCGGTTTTTCACAAGGATCATGATGGTGCCCTCATAATTCATTTATTTTTGCTCTAAGGTGATCAATTTTGTGATGAACACGAAGAACCCTAATCTTATGATCCAATCTGAAATTGTGTATAATTGATGAATTGTGAAATTGATTGAGGGCTATTGATCAGTGATAGTGCAGAAACAAGGTAGCAACTCAATTTTTCATTTATGATGCATGTATGTATGAGTTTGAAGTTCATAGCACTTACCTTCAAAAACGGCCAAGCTGGGATTCGAATTCTGCAATAGAGGTGTTACAGAAGTTGTTTGATGATCTGGATAGCTTCAATGGACCATATGGAAGGTGTCTGGATGCTTGGAGTGGATTGAAAACATCTGGATCAGTTGGTGGAACCCGATCTGCAGTTGCTTCAAGTATGAATCGAGCTTGGTGATTCTGAAGTTTTTGATTGATGATGAGTGTTGGGATAGTTCATATGTGATATATATGAGGTGTTGGAAGTGTTAGTTTGGACAGATATAGCTTGGTATGGATTTTGGCATGATAAGGTTCAATATATGCAAATATGGAAGTGAGGTAGTGATTTTGAGTTTTGAGGTGTTTTTGGGTGTATGAGTGATTCAAACACATCCCATATGGTGTTTATGGTTTTCTAGAATCATCACTTTGTCCATAGCTTCAAGGATTTGGAGGTTAAGTTTTCTACCTCTTTGAAAACTATGAAACTTGCAATTCAAGAAAGAAGAGAGAAAACCTATAATTGTGAGGTTTTGGTGTGATTTTGAATGAGGTAAGGACCTCTATTTATAGGCCAAAGTTTCTGAATACAAAGCTCTTGCAAGTTGATCAAGAATGATGATTTGGCTTAAGAGATAAAAAGGAATCTTTCACATTAAATGCAAATGGTTAAAAGTGACTTAACCATGGTTATTTCTCAAGCTTCTTATCCTCTTCCATTCTGATCTCAAATCAGAAAATATCATTCAATTATTGCTTCTATGCATCATTACTTGGATCATTTGGCAAATTGGTTCATAACTTAGTGAAAATGGCATGTAATTTCAAGTGAAAAGTTCACTAATGTCAAAATTCAAAACCATGGCTACACTCCATATTTTTTCATGCTCTTGGACATTTTGGAAAGCTCATGTTACACACTTCAAAACCCTAGTTGAAAGTTTCTTCAAGATCCGTAAGGAAGTGGGTGAAAAAGATCCATGAACTTTGAGAAAAATGAAGTTTCAAGTGAAATTTTTCAAAGATGCCAACTTTGAAGCTCCATATCTCTTAAATGGTTGATCTTATGGAAAAAATTTATATGTGTCAAAGTTGTTTATTGGATCAAAATCTACAACTTTCATGTTGGAAGTTTTTTTCAGTTTGTAGGTGAAATTTTGAGTTATTCCCCTCCAAAGTTTGGAAAAAAACCATGAAAAACACTTAGAAAAATTTCTAAGTATGAAAAGTCAAACTTTTGACTTTTTGATTCTTGATTGATTTTCTTGATTTTTCTTGATCAAATGACTTCTCATATTATATATTGATGATTTAAAACTTCAAAAGTCATGGTTGACCAAAATTCCTCAAAAGTCAATGGTGTTCTTGTACAGTTGACTTTTTCAGTCGAATCGCGTTTCTGGAGATTTCAAATGAAACAGGCTACCCTCACCAAATGAATGGTATGAATGGATCACATTGAGGCATTAGAGGATATTGAGTCATGGTTTGAGTTGTGACACCCTGTCCTGATTAAAAAGTCAGTGGTTCAGGTGAATTAGGTCAAAAACCCTAATTGTCGACCTGATGAAATTGATGACTGTGGATCTTGAATTGAGACACAATTTTCATTGGATATTGTCATAGGGATTATTTGAAGATGATTGAAACCTTTGATTGACTTCCTGGGGATTTTTAGGGTTTCCCAAATGTGAACCCTGATTTTGGTCCCTGATAGTTCAAAACCCTAATCTGATGATTTGAAATTTCACTGTTGATCAATCCTTGTGTAGGAGATGTCTTGAGCTAATGGATTAGGTCAAAAGGATGTACTTGGGGTCTTGAGGTCATGTCCCAAGTCATTGGGTCAAATCCTGAGCAAAAGTCAGGGGTATGCTATCTTCAATCAAAACCCTAATCTGGTTGATTCAAAGTCTCTGAGCTTGTTGAAATGAATCTTTGAGGACCAAATGTTGATTATTGATGAAGATGGTTCATTTGAGATGAAGGGAGAACAAAACCCTAATTGATTGTTACTTGTACTAATGAGTGATTTCTTGATTAAACCCTGCTGAGCACAAGTAACAAACACAAGCTATGCAATTTGTTAGAGATGCAAATGATGCATATGCAAATGATATGAGGTGGTATCTTAGGTCAAAAATTGGGGTATGACAAGAACTGACGAATCTGAAGAACGTAGTGAACCCACGGAATGAATCAACAAACTCTTTGCAAAATTGTGGATCTTGTATAGGTTCCTGGAAAGGTAACTTCCATCTTCTCAATTTTGGTTTAAATTCCTGGCTTTAGGGCTCAGGGACCTTGTTGAGGAGATGTGGTTAGATACCGATTTAGGGATTTACAAGATTCGCTGGTTTTGTTCTCGTTCTTGCACGGTCGTAGTTAGTTCTGGTTTTCTTCTCTAGATTTTTCTTCTGTTGTCGTTGGAATAGGTTGGAGAGTACTTCTAGGGCTGGTTTTGCTTTTCGATTCTATCCATGAGAGATTCACATAATTTTTCTAGGGGAGGAGGGTGTACAGAGGTTCGGAGTAGAAGAGCTTTCAATAGCTGGAAACCACGATGGGACACGTTCCCGTTTGGTGGGAGGAATTTTAACCTTAAGGAGATGAACGAGGGTGTGGTGACTTCTATATACTTTTCTAAATTCCCTGAATACACAAAGTCTAAGGATTTGTTTGACATGTTTGGATGTATAGGCTAGGTGGTAGAGGTCACAATTGCTGCAAGGAGGAACAACATTGGCAAGAGATTTGGATTCGCTAGATTTGTAGAAGTGCGTGATGAGAGAATGTTGACGGTGCGATTGGATAATGTCATCATTGCAGGTAAGAAGATCCATGCTAATATACCGTGGTATGATCGCGACTTTGCGTGTCTATTAGTCGGGATAACTGCAAGTGCACAGTCGTGTCGTGTAGTTTTAAAAGATATCGAATCCACAGGGACTATAAATCGATCTACCGTTATCTAAAGTTACTATGTAAAGCTAAGACTAATGATATTTGGGTTTTTTATAAATGGGGAAACTAAAATCTTAAATCTAGGTAAAAATATAATAACAAACGGATATCAGTATGTATTTCATCTAACTTAGGTGATCCGAAGTTCCATTGGCCAGATTCTAATTAAATCAAAGATCTTTACAAACTATGTTATTTAAAAGTCCTCCTCTCAAACTCTCGCTCTATTGATTCAGACTACGATCCTAACTCATAATGTACGCTCTCGCCATCCCACCAGATTTAGAAACGCTTTTTGAAAACAACATAGTTAATAAAATGCTTGTTTTATGAAGTCGTTATCTACTTAAATCTCCTAATCTCAAACTCTCGCTCTGTTGACTCGGAACATGCTAATATCCCTAACGCACGCTTTTGCCATCCCGTGCGGATATAAAAACACTTTTTGAAAATAAATAAGTTCTAATTAGTTCTAATACGCTTTCGCCATCCTTAAAACCAATGTCCTATGTCTACTATCCAGTTAAAGATCTCAAACTTTTGCTCTATTGATTTTAAGCTTTGACCGTCTTAAGACCTCAAACTTTCGCTCTATTGATTTTAAGACTTACTAATTAAATTAGACATACAAACCAAAAACAAGTGATATTTAATAAAACATAATTAAGCCAATTTATTTCGGATCCCTACGGTTAACTTACTTTACATATCGATATCTTAATTAATTAGCCAGACATACTTAAAGGAACAAACATGAAATTATAATTATTAAACATGAAATTATAATTATTAAACATGAAATTATAATTACTAACCATGAACATGTGCGTAACTAGATTTATAATGATAAAACAATATTATAAGAACAAGAAACTAAAATAATTGCAAATAAATAAACCTGGAAGTAAAGCAGACGAAACAAACTTGAATAAAATTACGAACAAAACAAATCTTGAAACTTGAATGAAGCTTTGAAATAATGTCGGCAAGATTGTGATCCAAGAGTACATAAACTGTAAGCCTAAAACTAATGGTGTGGTAGTTCCTCAACGTGAGAAACTACCACTTTTACAAAGTGATAATTTATGTCTAAAACTATGAACAGCGCTTCCGCACCTAAAACTTGGATGCCTTCAAATGAATGCTCAGCCTCTTTTTATAGTGAATGGAAGTGGAAGTTATCACTTGAGAAGTAGTGGAGATAGTGGGAAGTTGAGAAAATCATGGGGTGAGTGGACTTGGAATTGTCCACGAAATTAATGGAGAAAGTGGCGGGGTCCACGTGCTTTTGGAGACGGGCGTCTCTTAGTGGGCTTGGAGCTTGGGGACGTGGCAGTGGACTGGAGACGGGCGTCTCCACTTTTTGGGGAGAGCCTTTGAACGACTTGAGACGTGCGTCTCAAGTGGAGAAGATCTAGGAGGCAGCTGGAGACGTGCGTCTCCTTTTGGTGAGGTGGCATAGAGACGTTGGAGACGTGCGTCTCCACGTGCTGGAATGACTTGGGCCACGCGCAATTGGCTTCTCCGCGGTTTGGACTTGTAGTTTGCACAATTGGGCCTTCTTTGCACCCCTTTCTTGCTTCAGCGTCCCTTTTCCATCTTTTAGGCACAAATAGTAGTGATTTTAGCTCCATTTCTTTCCTTTTCACAAATAGTCTCAATATGAGCGTAAAACCTGAAACATCGCAAATAACCGCATAATATCACAATAAAATAACATAATTAAAATAAAATAAGGAAATAATTGATATAAATCGAGCCAAATAAACGATACATTTTCGTGTTATCAAATATCCCCACACTTAAACCATTGCTTGTCCTCAAGCAATCAACCAACACGGTAAAAAGAAATATTTAAGCTCGATTCGAAACAAGGGCATGACACGTCTCCTAATCATATTTGTGTTAGGCAAATGTTACATCGATAGGTAATAGATATCAACACCAAGGATACCGTAACGACACAATGTTCAAAAACTCCCTCCTTATACAAACCAATTCGAATTATGCCATTATAACTCAACCTATATCTCTCATTTTTCCTTTCACTCTTTTCATTCAAGCGCAATCACAGAAAGCCCGTTATCCGTACACGCACATAGTAGGGAAATCGGTTAGCAACTATGATCCTTTTCTTTTCTTTAGCACGGGGTTCTGGTTTTTTAAATGGTGAAGCCCCATCTTTCCCAACTGCGGTTGCGGGGGATCAAACCGTAGTCCACCCTACCAAGCCTAGTACCAGTGACCTCTAGGCCAACCAATATTGGGTGCTAAATATTACATCCTTATTGGCTTAACAACCGTTGGGCTAAATGACGGTGTGAGGGTCACCTAACTTAGAAGGTTATTTTTCAATCAAAACATTTATTTATAAAAAACAGGATCATTCACTTATATTCATCGACTCCCTACGTAGTTTGTGCTTAAGATGGTGCCGACTGCTAATATAAACTACTTAAGAGCTACTTTGAAAACTTGAGCCTAAGGTATCGACATAATGGGCATCCAAATTGATATCACATAATAAGGGGGTTTGGGGTGTCAGGACGGTATCGATGTTGTTGAAACATCTCCAAGTCTTTCTAACAATGCCTAAAGTGTGACAACCTCTATACTTTCAGAGTGTGTATGCCATGCGTCAAAATTCAAATTTTTGTTGGAGGTTAAAATTTTCAAATTTTTGGGGAAATTTGATAACAACAGAAAATCATATATAAAGACTTGACAACATAACTAGAAAACAATAAAGCAACAAATGAAAGCGGTAAAGCTTCTCCCCCACACTTAAACCAAACATTGTCCTCAATGTTTCGATCCAAGGTGGAGAAGAAAAGACAGAACCTATATGGATGCTACAGGCGTTCCATCACGACCAAATCCACTCCGCATCCGGAGGAAATAACTTTTCCTATCATGCTCATCAACTGTTTCACCACCAGCAGTAACACTCGTAGGAATGTGCGTGGAGACCCATTCATCTTTGAGATGATCGTCTATAGATTTTTCGCCTAGATATGGCCGAGACGTGACAAGTGATCCATATCTTTATTATCTGCAAGTTCAAACGATAAAAGGAAAACATTAAACTGAAAACTCGTGGGTTGCCTCCCACACAGCGCTTTGTTTAACGTCGATAGCTCGACGGTTTAAGAGTGCAAGCACTCAAGGTGGTTCTCTTGAGAATGACTCCTCGGTTGAACTTTTAGCAAAATTCGTTTTCCATGGCCACTTATCAAGCCATCTCACATATCCCTCACCTTTTCTTTTCTTTCTTCTATGGGGTGGTTCATTCTTTTGAAATCGTGGTGGCGGTTCTGGATCGATCCTAAGTATCAACTTTTCAAGTTCGGGCTTAGTGATATTATCCACAACCTCAAAGGTTAACCTTACCCTCTTATCACTAATGATATCCTTAGTTTCATGGTCGTCTAAATTTCTCTTTTTATGCAAGACTTCAAATAAGGGTGCATTAGTGTGGATATTTTCCAATATCTTCACATACATTATGGATTTGGAGTCTACCTTAGCTTCCACAAAACTTTGCGGGAAAGAAATCGGTGGGGTATAGGGAAGAGGAATAACAATTGGTGTTTCCCTCTCTACCTCTTCTACAACCTCCCTTTTAGATGGTGTTGGTGGATTTTTCTCAATCTCCACTCTTTTCTCACTAGAAATCTCTTCAACCACATTATCACTCTCCTCAATCTCATAATCACTCTCCTCAATCTCATTATCACTCTCCTCAGGAATTTCAATCTGTTCTTCACTAATGGTTATGTCAATATACTCCTCAACTAAGTCTCCTAGTGGCTTTTGTTCAAGTTGAGCGATTTGAGTCTCTAATGCCATGTTGTGAGTCGCGAGGGACTCAACCATAGTGGTCAGTTGCCTAAGGGTTTCATTGTTTTGAAGACTTTGTTTGATAAATCTTGGTTTTGGACGGTTTGTGTCTCTACAAAGTGTTCCATCATGGCTTCTAATCTAGAGTGAGTTAGCATCTCGTCGGGATCCTCCATTGATGTTTCGAAGTTAAAATTATGGGATTCTTGAGGTTCTTCAAAGGGAGCTAGCGTTGCATTTTTCGTTTCCTCAAAGTGCTTCGTCATCATAGATTCTAGCCTAGAGAGAGTTTGTGCTTCAATGAATTCCTCTATTAAGATTTCAAGGTTGGATTTATGATAATCTTACGACTCCTCAAAATGTTGGGCGTGGTGATCGTAGAGGAAATTTGGTTGATGATAAGTTGGCGTTGCATTGAAATCCTCTATTAATGCTTCGGGGTTAGAATTGTAGGATTCTTGTGGTTCCTCGAAATATTGGGATTGGTGATCGTAGAGGAAATTCGGTTGAGGATAAGCTAGTGTCGAATTGTAATCCCCAATTAATGTTTCGAGGTTTGGATTGTAGGTTTCTTGTGGTTCCTCGAAATGTTGAGATTGGGAGTTGCAGAGGTAATTTGGGTGAGAATGAATTGGTGGCGCAGCATTGAAATTCTCCAATAGTATTTCGAGATCGGATTTATAGGATCCAGGTGATTCCTCGAAATACTGGGAGTGGGGGTTATAGAAAAAGTTTGGGTGATACATAGTAGTAAATGAAAAGAAAGAAAAAAATGCCTTAGTCTCTACGGTGTAACAGCGAGTTACGATATCGACTTGAATAGTCCCCGACGACGCCAAAAACTTGATCCCGACTTTGCGTGTCTATTAGTCGGGATAACTGCAAGTGCACAGTCGTGTCGTGTAGTTTTAAAAGATATGAAATCCAAAGGGACTATAAATCGATCTACCGTTATCTAAAGTTACTATGTAAAGCTAAGGCTAATGATATTTGGGTTTTTTATAAATGGGGAAACTAAAATCTTAAATCTAGGTAAAAATATAATAACAAACGGATATCAGTATGTATTTCATCTAACTTAGGTGATCCGAAGTTCCATTGGTCAGATTCTAATTAAATCAAAGATCTTTACTAACTATGTTATTTAAAAGTCCTCCTCTCAAACTCTCGCTCTATTGATTCAGACTACGATCCTAACTCATAATGTACGCTCTCGCCATCCCACCAGATTTAGAAACGCTTTTTGAAAACAACATAGTTAATAAAATGCTTGTTTTATGAAGTCGTTATCTACTTAAATCTCCTAATCTCAAACTCTCGCTCTGTTGACTCGGAACATGCTAATATCCCTAACGTACGCTTTCGCCATCCCGCGCGGATATAAAAACACTTTTTGAAAATAAATAAGTTCTAATTAGTTCTAATACGCTTTCGCCATCCTTAAAACCAATGTCCTATGTCTACTATCCAGTTAAAGATCTCAAACTTTCGCTCTATTGATTTTAACCTTTGACCGTCTTAAGACCTCAAACTTTCGCTCTATTGATTTTAATACTTACTAATTAAATTAGACATACAAACCAAAAACAAGTGATATTTAATAAAACATAATTAAGCCAATTTATTTCGGATCCCTACGGTTAAATTACTTTACATACCGATATCTTAATTAATTAGCCAGACATACTTAAAGGAACAAACATGAAATTATAATTATTAAACATGAAATTATAATTATTAAACATGAATTTATAATTACTAACCATGAACATGTGCGTAACTAGATTTGTAATGATAAAACAATATTATAAGAACAAGAAACTAAAATAATTGCAAATAAATAAACCTGGAAGTAAAGCAGACGAAACAAACTTGAATAAAATTACGAACAAAACAAATCTTGAAACTTGAATGAAGCTTTGAAATAATGTCGGCAAGATTGTGATCCAAGAGTACATAAATTGTAGGCCTAAAACTAATGGTGTGGTAGTTCCTCAATGTGAGAAACTACCACTTTTACAAAGTGATAATTTATGCCTAAAACTATGAACAGCGCTTTCGCGCCTAAAACTTGGATGCCTTCAAATGAATGCTCAGCCTCTTTTTATAGTGAATGGAAGTGGAAGTTATCACGTGAGAAGTAGTGGAGATAGTGGGAAGTTGAGAAAATCATGGGGTGAGTGGACTTGGAATTGTCCACGAAATTAATGAAGAAAGTGGCGGGGTCCACGTGCTTTTGGAGACGGGCGTCTCTTAGTGGGCTTGGAGCTTGGGGACGTGGCAGTGGACTGGAGACGGGCGTCTCCACTTTTTGGGGAGAGCCTTTGAACGACTTGAGACGTGCGTCTCAAGTGGAGAAGATCTAGGAGGCAGCTGGAGACGTGCGTCTCCTTTTGGTGAGGTGGCATAGAGACGTTGGAGACGTGCATCTCCACGTGCTGGAATGACTTGGGCCACCCGCAATTGGCTTCTTCGTGGGCTGGACTTGTAGTTTGCACAATTGGGCCTTCTTTGCACCCCTTTCTTGCTTCAGCACCCCTTTTCCATCTTTTAGGCACAAATAGTAGTGATTTTAGCTCCATTTCTTTCCTTTTCACAAATAGTCTCAATATGAGCGTAAAACCTGAAACATCGCAAATACCCGCATAATATCACAATAAAATAACATAATTAAAATAAAATAAGGAAATAATTGATATAAATCGAGTCAAATAAACGATACATTTTCGTGTTATCATGGTATCAGAGGAATAATTTTTTGATTGAGAGAAAACGGGATGGAGGTTTCAAGGGCAAAGAGAAAGCTGAAGTGTTTGTCAATCTAAACGTGGGAAGGGAGGTGACAAGGAGGGATAATGGGAGTTTTACGGAGTTTTTTCATAAGGAAAAGGGTCAGGTGAGATCAAATATGGAGGAGAACGTTAGGTCTATTTGTTTCAAGTCTAAGGTTGAAGATAGATTGAGGCTTAGTAAAGCTTATATAGGGAAGGTTATAATGCCGGGTTCGACGTATAAAATACAGACCCACTTTGAGATGGAAGGTTTCTTTGCGATTAAAGTCACCCCCATGGGAGGCAATCTTTGCTTGCTTGAGGAGATGGAGGAGGGTTATATTGAAGATCTTATTGGAGAAGGTGAAACATGGTGGAAGACTTGGTTCTCCGAAATTAAGAAATGGGAAGATACTATGGTAGACGATAGTAGGGTGGTGTGGTTGCATATCTACGAATTACCGGCGCATGCTTGGTCCTCTGATTTCTTTGTGGGGCTGGCTGATTCTTTGGGCTCCTTTGTGTGTATAGACGAACACACGTCAAAAGAAGATTTTCTTGACGTGGCGAGAATTTTGGTGAAAGTGTTAACTTCTTTTGTTGTCCCGGATGTTTATCGGGCTATCATTGATGATAAGGTGTTCCCTCTTATTCTTAGGGAGGATAATTTTGGTGCTTATCGTTTAGGCCCTTCATCATCCAAAACTGTAAAGTCTGTGGTTTCTTCTAAATCGGAGGATGGTTGCTCAGATGCATTGTTAGACGACGAATTAGGGAGTGAGTCAGCTTTTTCATCGGATAGTATGGAACAATATTCTGATTCGGAATTGGTAATAGGAGGAAGGCTGAGAGCACAAAGGCGTTATATCTTGGAAAGTATTTAGGAACGAATGGTCCTTCTGTTTCGGAAGGTAACAAGGCTGGGGCTGTGAAGGATGTTTCTCAAATCCATTCTCCTGCAGCAGTAGACAATGATAATGTTATTTTTGATAATGTGATCGAAAATGTTTAGGGAAAGTTTTCAGATGTTTTTCCTGTCCTTGAGCCTATTTGCAGTGGGAATAGAGTGTTAGAATTAGAAGGGTTGGAGCATGTTGTTGACAAAGGGGAGTATAGGGGTGCTTTTGATGATGCTATTGAGATGGCTAAGGTGGGCATAGTATCGGGGGAGGTTCTGCCAATCTCTTAGCCTCGCAATTGTTCATAAGTTGTTTCGGAAGGAAATCGTGTGCCTGATTCTGTTATGGATTTGAATGAGTTTGTTTCGGCCAGCAGGGGGTGGGCGACGATGTTGTTCAATATGCGAATGGGTTGGTATCTGTGGGAAGACATGCTGTTGTAGGTGGAGTTAGTTCTAATACTAAGCCTAGGCGGAGAAGGAATGTTTCTCAGTTGGTTGCACCTTTGAAGCTTCTAAAATCTAGGGTTGGAAAGAAGAGGTTAGGGATGGAGAAGGGAAGAAGGAGAATTGATTATTGTGTCGATAAGGAAGGTATTCGAAGGCAATCAGCAGTAAGGAATTTGAACACTACAGTCCCGACAAAGGGCGGTATTGTAGCAGTCCTTGCTGCCTTTAATACATATGATGTCGTATCTTCTATTGGGGGTGCCGAGAAGTGTTGTGCTGTTAGTGCGGTTGACTCGGACATAGTGAGGTGTAACAAAGGATTATTTGTAACTTCGGTCTTGAATCGGGGGATAAACTTTGGAGGGCTATTTCTAATCTAGGGGTGGTTCCGGTTGACTCTAAAAGGAGCACTCAAGACAGTTTTGAGGTTTTAAAAGGTAACAAAACGAGTTGATCTTTAGGATGGAAGGCGATCAACACACCTTTGCAATGATTGTTGGGTCTTTAAATATTAGGGGAGGGGGAGTAGGATCAAGAGGAAACGTATTAGTAGTATTATTCAAAGAGGTAAAGCGGATTTGTTTGTTCTTCAAGAAACCTAATTGAACATTGTCACGGATGTGGTGGCTAGGAGCTTTTGGGGAAAGTCGGATGTTGATTTCTCTTACTTGGAATCGGATGGTATGTCAGGAGGTATTTTCATTTTGTGGAAAGCTAGTGCTTTATCGGTTGTTTTTAGCTTTTGTGGTCCGGGCTTCTTGGGAATTAAGGTTAGTTGGAAGAATAAATTCTATTATTTTGTTAATGTTTATGCGGCTTGTTCCATTTCCTTTAAGCGTTCTATGTGGAAGGAATTGGTGGAGTTGAAACTAAAACTTAACGATGGGGATTGGTTAATTGGAGGTGACTTCAATGCTATTAAGAATAGAAGTGAAAGAGTTGGTATTTCTTTGTTGGTCAATAAAATCGAATGGAGGGAGTTTTCCAATTTTATTGATAAGTGTTGTTTGATTGATGTTCCGTGCAAGGGAAAAGTATAGTTGGTTTAGAGAGTTGAATGAGGCAGATGATTGTGACGATTTGGGTGAAGAGATTAAACTTATCAAAAGAAAGGCTAGTAGTAGATTTTGGTTGAATCTTAAAATCAAGGAGAATATGCTTATTCAGAAATCTATATTAAAGTGGCTTAATGTTAGGGATTCCAATAGTAAATACTTCCATAGAGTTATGAAATAAAGGAGGAGAAGGAATCATATTTTTTCCATTACCACAAGTAGTGGTATTATTGATAAAGTGGAGGAGGTAAAGTAAGAAGTGAGGCGTCACTTTAATAGTAAGTTCAAGGAATTTAGTAGTCCGGTTCTAGGGAATGTGATGTA
This sequence comes from Vicia villosa, assembly GCF_029867415.1. Lineage (NCBI taxonomy): Eukaryota > Viridiplantae > Streptophyta > Magnoliopsida > Fabales > Fabaceae > Vicia > Vicia villosa. Next base: position 123,976,155 of record NC_081183.1, read on the forward strand.
TAATTCTTCGAGCATGGAGGAAAGCGCTTCTATTGAGTCTCCTTTCTCCGAGGAGGAAATAAAGGAGGAGGTGTGGAATTGTGATGGTTCGAAAAGTCCGGGGCCAGATGGTTTCTCCCTTCTTTTTGTGAAGAAATGTTGGTTTTTATTAAAGGAGGATTTTATGGCTTGTTTTAAGGAGTTATATTTGGGTGGAGCGATTTCGAAGTCTTTCACTTATTCTTTTTTATCTTTGATTCCTAAGTCTTCTAATCCATTGGGGTTGGACGACTATAGACCTATTTGCTTGGTAGGTTGTATTTATAAAGTTATTTCTAAGTTATTGGCCGGAAGGATTAAAAGGGTCTTGCATTCCATTATTTCTTCTAGCCAAAGTGCCTTTGTTTCGGGTCTCCAATTGCTTAATGGGGTGCTAGTTGCGAATAAATTGTCAGATTATTCTACGAAGGAGGGTCGGGTTGCCTTCTTTTTAAAGTGGATTTTGAAAAGGCATACGATAAGGCGAGTTGGAATTTTCTTGAATTTATGATGAAAAGGATGGGTTTTGGGGAGATAAGTATGAGATGGATGGAAGTTTTAATTTTCTCTAGCAAAATGTCGGTTCTTGTTAACAGTAGTCCTTATGGGCTATTAAAGCGGTGTTGAGAGGTTTCGAGATTGTGTCGGATCTCGGTATAAATTACAACAAGAGCAAGCTTATTGGCATAACCATTAACTCTCGTTTCTTGAATGTAGCTACTTCCTTTCTCTCTTGCAAAAGGGAGGAAAATGAGTTTTCTTTTCTTGGTATCTGTATTGGTTCTAATCCTAGAAGGATAAAGTTTTGGAGTCCTTTGGTGGATAACATAAGGAAGCGTTTGAGGACTTGAAAATGGAGGTGGCTTAGTTTTGGAGGAAGAATTACTCTTTTGAAATCGGTGTTAGGTAGTTACCTATATTCACTTTTTCTTTCTACTTGGCTCCTAAAAAGGTTATTTGGGAGATTTACAAAATTCAAAGCAATTTCCTTTGGGGCGGGGGTCGGAGAAGAAGAAAAGTGTTCATTTAGTAAGTTAGGATGATGTTTGCGTTCCGATGGATAAAGGTGGGTTAGGTATAAAGATATTAGAAGAATTTAATTTGTCTCTTCTTTCTAAGTGGAAGTGGAGAATTTTAGAGGACTCAAACTCCATTGTGTATCGGATGCTTAAAGCTCGATATGGGTATATTAAGCTTAGGATGGTTATTGAAGGAGGTAAGCTTGATAATTATAGTTCATCGGTTTGGTGGTCGGATATTTTGTCTTTGGAGCAAAGGATGACCGGAGGTTTTTTGTTAATAATGTTTCTTTTCGTATTGGTGACGGTTTTTCTACGTCTTTTTGGCACTCTTTTTGGTTGGAGGAGGGCATTATAAAGATGTTATTTCCGTCTTTATTTTCTATTTCTTATTTACAGGATGTTTCCATTGCTTGTATGGGAGCTTGGATCGGTGAGGTGTGGGTGTGGAATGACTTGGGGATCCCTTTGGTCCCAAAGGGTTTGGAGGGTGAAGCGGCTTTGTTGAGAGATTTGTTGAATCACCACCGGCCAGTAGTGGAATCTCCACCGTCGGGTTGCCGCTTGAAGGACCGTGTGGGGTGACGTCCTTTGGCCGATTATTCTTTTAACGTTCCTTCTTGCTATAGTGTTATGGTTAATGGCCTTGTGAAGTTCGTTCCTCCTAGTCGTTATGATTTTGTTTCTCCTCTTTTATGGAAGGGTGAAATTCCGCTAAAAGTCAAAGATTTCGGATGGAGATGTTTCAAGCATAGGATTCCCACAAATGATTTGTTGTTGAATCGAGGTATTTTATCTTCTAATTCTAATCTTGGTTGTGTTTTTTGTGATGATGACTTCGAATCTCCCGTCCATCTTTTCTTCTTGTGCCGTAAGGCGGATGAGGTTTGGAAGGAAGTGGCTTTTTGGATTGGAATGACCAATTATAAGGAGGTGGGTTTCAAGGAGAGTTTTTGGAGATGGTATTCTTTTTGTAAATCCAAGAAAGTTAGTAAAGGAAAGGTGGGGTGTGTTTGGTTGGCAATTATTTGGAGTTTATGGCTTTTTAGAAATGGTATTATATTTAAGAACTCGGCGTGGAATTCTCGCGATGTGGTGTGGAGTTGTAAAGCTCTCATTTGGAGGTGGTCTTTTATTGGAAATATTTCCCATACCAATTGTAACTTTTATGAGTTTGACAAAAATCCTTTGTTTTACTAAAGTTAGGTTTCAATTGGTGGGTAATTTCTCCCTCGAGGTTTTCGCCTCGTCTTTTGTAATCTTGTTTAGTGAACTTTTGTTCCCATCAATATAACTTGCTTACAAAAAAAGAAAAGAAAAGATCTTTCAAAAAAATAGAAGATGAAAATAAAATTAAGGATGATTTGTAAAATTGTGAACGTTTTGAGATAAAAAGAGATATGTATTATTTTTAGGAAAATGCTAACGAGTGTTTCAACGACACTCATTAAAATTTTAAAATAGTAAAAAAATTGAAAATATGTTTATTTAATGCATTGAAAATTGAAATAGTCAATTTTTTTTAAAAAAAAAATTTTGTTATCTGGGAATCCTTAAAAAATGTCTCCGGAGCACTCGTTAGCAAGATTTTTTTATAGTGAAATACTTTCACAAACATGAGTATGTAAGAGAACGTTCATGAAGACCAATAGTAAATATTATATGTAAAAGTTACCCTACTTAGTGTCTTTCACTGTTGGTTTTGCTAAAGACATATTATAAAAGACTAAAGTTTTGTGATTGTGTAATAAAATGAGATGACGTAAATGGGCAAATATGCATTTATTATCTCTTTCTTACAAATAAAATGTATATTTATTTTTATTTAACTTTTTTTATAAAATAGAAAATAAAAAAACTACAAGGAAAAAAAAGAGATTTAACTCTAAAAAAAGTATAGTCATTTTCTTTTGACAAAAAAAAAACATTCTTTCAAAATAAGTAAAAAAAAAAAAAAAAAAAAACTTACCATTTTTAATTCATCCTGACATTTTCCTTTTCTTTTCCATAAACAAGGAATATGTACCATCTTACTTTAAAGATTGCCACACATAATAATTTAATCAGGCTCCAACATTATTAAATTTAAACAAATTCAATTCATCATTTTTAAATAAACTAAGAAAAACATCCAAATTTGTTTAATAAGAAACAAAGTCTAAATCTATCAATATGAAAATTCAACCAAAACTTAAAAAATCATCTAAAATTTCAATATCATCCAACTTTATCAATTGTGCACTATAGTTTAATATAAATTTTTTGGAGCATTTAGTAACTTGATTGATCAATTCATCTTCAAATCAGCAATCATCCTGCAAAATACCATATATATCATTACATGTAAAATAAAGTAACATTTTTTTTATAAAATAGATTTTAGAACAATTAGATCCTAGAATCTCTCAAACATACGCAACAAGTGATTCAAATATGTACTTACTTTATTTCTTGCCTTACAACTCTGAATTTTACTTTCATAGGACAAATTAAAATTAATTGAGTTAGAAACTATATTACCTGCATATGCTTAGCTACTTAAAAAAGTTCAGATGTAGAATTTGTTCTATCATCATCTTCATCATCTTTTTCTTCCTCCAAGTCAATAAATTTTTTTTCTCCTTGTTGCTTAATGCTAGAACATTTTTCACCTGAAACTTTAAATTAATTACAACATTTAAGAAATTTGAACTACGTTGAAACTTTTAAGAAATATAATAATTCAATATATTAATAATAATATGCATGCAATATTGTCTCATTAATCGCTTTTGATGACTTGTTCCCAAAATAGAATTCACCATATCAGTTAGATTCGAAGAAGCTAGCTGGCATTGTACAAAGTTTTCATTGTTCAGGAGGAATGCATGTTGGCTTATGTTTCGATTAAGTGATGATGAACCTGTACAAATATTTAGTCTTCTCTCGCATAATGTTCAGGGACTTTAATTTTAATATTTTGATCAAGAGATGATAAATATGTACCTGGCTGAGAGAGTCTTGCATATTGTTCAGACACTAAAATTTCATTAGAGACATTTCTTTTTCCTATGCTATCTGGTTGGCATTGAAAAACCTTTTCATTATTCTTGGGCAACGCATGTTGACTCGTGTTTCGATAATGTGATGATGAACCTGTACACATGTTTAGTCAGCTCTTGCATAATGCTCATGGACTTTAATTTTAATATTTTGATCAAGAGATAATGAATATGTACCAGGCTGAAAGAGTCTTGCATATTGTTCAGTGTCTAAAATTTCGGTAGAGACATTTCTTTTTCTTATGTTAGCTGGTTGGTATTGCGCAACCTTTTCATTATTCTTGAACAATGCATGTTGGCTTGTGTTTTGATTAAGTGATGATGAACCTGTGCACATGTTTAGTCATCTCTTGCATAATGTTCATGTACTTTAATTTTAATATTTTGATCAAGAGATGATGAATATGTACCTGGCTGAAAGAGTCTTGCATATTGTTCACTGTGTAAAATTTCAGTAGAGACATTTCTTTTTCCTATGCTAGTTGATTGGCATTGCCCAACCTTTTTATTATTCTTGAACAACGCATGTTGGCCTGTGTTTCGATTAATTGATGATGAACCTGTACACATGTTTAGTCAGCTCTTGCATAATGTTCATGGACTTTAATTTAATATTTTGATCAAGAGATGATGAATATATACCTTGCTGAAAGAGTCTTGCATATTGTCCATTGTCTAAACTTTCAGTAGAGACATTTCTTTTTCTTTTGCTAGTTGGTTGGTATTGCCCAACCTTATCAATATTCTTGAACAACGCATGTTGGCTTGTTTTTCGATTAAGTGATGATGAACCTGTACACATGTTTAATCAGCTCTTGCATAATGTTCATGGAATTTAATTTTAATATTTTAATCAAGATTTGATGAATATGTACCTGACTGAGAGAGTCTTGCATATTGGTCAGCGACTGAAGTTTGAGCAGAGAAATTTCTTTTTCTTTCACCATCAGAAGGTGGACTTATACCGATGGCTGGAGATGGAAATTTCCTTGGTAAAAAGGGATCTTTGCCAATTTTATAACCTTTTGGATTTGGATCATAATAATCTTTAGCTATACATTTTCCTTTATCAAGAGATTTTGTTTGATCAATTGGCACCCCAGTTAATGGATTAACTTGTTTAAGCACAACAGGCGCAAATTTATTTGTGACTAGTAAAGGATCAGGCACATGAGGTTCAAGTGAAGACGACATCTCAATGTCTGAGAAATCTGAATGTAATTCATCATCTATTTCAAATTCAAGAGAAGTTTTGCTAATGTCAAAACTTCTACATGATTCTTGATTCCATGTGTTTTTTAGATGACCCCTCTCCTTCTCTTGAATCAAATTTTGATTATGATTCTTTTGAGTATGATTAACATTAGTGGGATTTATCCAAGGAACATTCACATTAGAATCTGCTTCAACTTGTGCAAGTATATGAGAGGTAAAAAAAGCCTTACCTTGAAAACTATGATCATTTCCTACTCTTATAGTGAGCAAGTGTCCTCCAGGAATTACTCCATCAATAACCCCAGTGAATTCCATCCCTGGGTATAACGTTGACATTAAATCCCTTTCATGTCTTTGATTTTCATGTTGTGGCTGAAATATGGGAGAAACTATTGGCACATTTGTTTCTTTATGTTTAGTCATATTAGCAGGCTGATTTGGATTTCTTTCCCTTATTTTAGAATCGTCGAGTATAATGCATCTTGAATCTTCTTCACCTGGCTCTGGATATTTTCTTGGTCGACCCCTTTTATTGGTCTTACTACCATTTGAATATGAAACTTTCTTATTTTTTGAATTATCATCAGATTTATCTTTTCTATTATCTGTGTCATCATTTTCCTTTGATAAATTAATCATGACTACTTTTCTTTCTACAATAATATCAAATGAAATGTCAGAACAATTACATTCATTATTTATTTATAATATTCATAAAATATATTTATGAAATAGGAAATACTTATAATATTCTAACAATTTAATAGATGTATATACTATATATGGTTAAGATAATCACAACAAAAATTAAAAACCAATAACACAAGATAATAAGTAGCCTGATATAATCTATAAACTATGAATATTAATGGAAGATTAATCGAATTAGTTCAATTCATCATAACTATTAACAATAGATTATAAGATCCTTAGAAAAATCTTTTAGAAGTAGTAATTAAATTATCCCATTCAATGTAATTTATTCAAAATATATAATCTAGGTGAAGAGTTATTTACCTATTAATTTATTCAACATGGTTTAAATAATTAAGATATTTAAGAATATGGTAAATATTTATATTCAAGAAACTCAGGCTTATGTCTTTGTTGTATTTGCATTCATCCTATAATATTATAAATTGGTGTAAATTTCAACATTGAATTTAAAAATTTTATTTATACATAAAAAATTTAATTTAGAATTTAAATAAAATCTAAAAAAATATGGAGCAAAATTATGTATAAGCAATCACTTATCTGAAAATATTATGGAAAAAAAATGAAAAATTGAATTACAGTATATTATTAACATACAAAATTTATAAAATGCACAAATATACAAATATATCATGCATCTGATGTATAACTGATAAGATAAATTGTAATAAAATATGTATAATTCTTACTTTAGTGTGCAACTTTAGCAGCAACTTTCCATAAAACACCTGAGGAGACAAAATTCAAAAAATAAAATAAAATTTTATCAAGATAACAAATAAAAAATCTTTGATTTCATCATTAAAAACAACTCGATATACATATTTATCAATAGAATAATTGATGATTAAATTAATTAAATCATATGAATATTGAAACACATAAAAATTAAAGTTATTTTAAAGTAAACAAGAATGATTATAAGAGGAATCACTTACTGATTTGAGGGTAGTAGGGTAGGAACTGTCAAAACAAAACTAGAAGAAGAAAATAAAATTGTTAGTGATTTGAAAAATGGAGAACGATTTTAGATCAAAGTAGAGGTGTGTTTTTATACTATGGTTTTATTAAAGGTGGGTGATAGAAGACAAAACTCTAGTAATTATGCCATTATGAATTTTTAAAATAAAGCACGAAAAAAAGTAGGAAAACAATGAGATATGAAGAAAATTGATGAAATTAAATATTTTTTGTTTGACTTTTTTTATAAAATTGGAAAAAAGTAAACTATTATTTATTAAAATGGTATTAATATTAATGATCATTTTGTATAGGTTCTATTTGTTTCCGATTATTTAAAAAATATAATTTTTATAGTATAACATATTTTTTTCTAAAAAATATTTACAGTGAATTTTTTTAAAAAGCTTTTTACTATGAAATATTAGTTTAAATATTAGTTTAAATAGTTTTTTAAATGTCATATTAGCTATTCCATATTTTTACTATAATTTTTTTTAGATATTAAAATTTGAAAAAAAATCACTTAAATTTAAAGCTATTTTGAATAGTTTTCTACAAAAATTATTTTTAAAATTCATCTTTTTAAATAATTTAAATTTTCTATATTTTTTATTTTTAATAATATATATTTATGTTACTTGATAATTTATAAAAAAACATCTTATTTTTTTTAATATTTTAAAAAATATATTTTTAAAAGACAGAAGAAGGCGCCTATAATGCAAATATGGATAAATCATTTTATAAATTAACTTTAAATTTTATCTCTACTCTATGTGAAATATTGAACTTGATGCCCGAATATAAATATGAGACGATGGTGAGTAAATATATTCTAGTAACATAATTAAATTTTAATAATTAATAGAGAATTCAAGATCATTTTACAACTGCCCAAAAAAATATTTGAAGTTTATCTTTTTTGATATCACAAAATAAAATTCTTATATTAAACAAATACTTTAAGAACTGCCAATTGATTTAAACGTATAAATTCAATAATTTTACAGTATTTTATTGAGTGAAATAGAAAAATATATATATATTTACCTAAAGATATATATTTAATCTAAGAATATTTCAATATATAGACATTTTTTAAAATGTTGAATAAATTAATACGATAAATGACATAATAATCTATATAATTGGATGGCAATGCATGTGTTTAGTAACAAATATTTGTGTCTCCATTAACAAAAATATTTAAAAAATAAATGAGATTTCACTTTAAGAAAATAGTTTTTTTTGACAAAAAAAATTCTTTTCAAACAATTATATTTTCAGTCAAAAGAGAAAAAAATTAATATTATTTATTGCAATTCCAATCAATGCAGTCAAAATAGACACTAAATAACTATAGTAATAAAATAATATTTCTTATTTTTTTTATTTATCAATAACTTATTATTTATATAATCATGAAACAATTAAGTTTTCTTTTACTTAATGAAACAATTAAGTTAATGTATAGTCATGTTGACGTAATAAATATAAAATTGACTTTTAAATACATGTCAAATAAATATATAAAATAATAATATTATTAAATAAATTTACAGTAAAATATTTTTTAATCAAAAAATACATTACTTTATATATAAAATTAGCTTGTACATAATTAATTGTTTGTTGATATAAAGGTAATTAGTGCTGAACTTGATATATGTATTGCAATTTTAATATAATTAATTGTTTGTTGATATAGAGGATTTTTAACTTCAAAGAAATGCTATCTATTTCCTCAATTTTAATATATAATTGAGGGGTAAATAATTTAGAATACATGCTTCGAATTTTAGCAATTGCAGTTTTTTAATTTTTATTTCTTTAAAATGACGTCTTGATTCTATTTAAGATTTTGTTTAATTATTAAATATTCTATTCAATCAGTTTTGTAAATAATTGGGGGGTATTTGATACTCAAATTTTACTATAAAATAATTCTCTGACTAAGGTTTACTCTAAACCTAGCTAACTCACATATGTAGTCGCTCCATACTCGTAAATATCATTCTTTGAGATGGATTGCAAGAGAGAGAAATTTTGCTTATGTCTTGTTGTTCTTCTTACACCAACCTTTAACAAATCATTTTTCTATCATTGTCATCTATCTCACATAATGGTGTTATCGTTGTTCTTGTTGTTGTCGTTTCCACCTCTTGCCAATTATTGAAAAAGAAAATATTGTTTTATTTTGGAATAAATTTTCAATATTGTCAATCTAAGAAAATATTCTGTAATATATATTTCACTTTCTTCGGTTGACAATATTGAAAAATTTATTCTTAATCATCTGAGAAAATATAGTCCTTTATATGCTTAATGCAACAAATTAAAGAAATTGTTGAACGGTAAAAAATTGAAAAAGAAAATAATACATGTTACTTTCAATTAGGGGAGCTGTCCCCTCGCATATTTTGTATTTGTGAGGGGTTTTTTCCTCTAGTGAGGGGTTTAGCCCCTGACAAATTCGATTTATTCTTGTAGTGTACATTAATTGTTCAATGAACTTAAAAAGAGAAATTTGCTTATAATATAGGACGGAGTATCTCGGCAGATTTAGAAACCGAGAGAAAAAGTATCTATTTTATTATTTTTTTTATTATTTAAAAAAACTTCCTACCTCGGTTTCTCATTAATATCGAAGCCTTGAAGTTCTTATGGTATCACGCTAGAAGTACTTCAAAAGTCAGAAGACAAGAAGATGCTCTGCACCAAGCTGTTTGACTCTGATTAATTCAAACATTGTATCTACAAAGATCAGATCATATCAGAAGCAAGTACAAGATGGCAGGCTACGCTGACTGACAAAAGGAACGTTAGAAGCTATTAAAGGCAAAGTCAGTTAAAGCAGGAAAAGCAAGGCTCGAGGTAGTTGACAAAAGAGTGAAACATTAAATGCAATGCTATACGGATCACGCAACGCATTAAATGCTCCCAACGGTCATCTTCTCAAAACGCCTATAAATAGAAGTTCTGATGAGAAGCTGAACACACAACTCTTGCGCAAAAATACAGAAACGCTTTCAAATTCAAAAGCTCTCAAACTTCATCTTCAACCTAACATTACTAAGTGTTTTTCTATCCTTCAATTGGCATCAGAGCGCCGGTTCTAAGGTGCAAGCACTTAACTGTGTTTAGAAAAGATCCAGGAAGAGAAAAACACTAAGTCAAGATGGTTGAGACTCCACCACCTACATCTACATCTGGCTTTGCTGAGCAATACAATGGAAATGGTAACAATGGCTACACTAGACCACCAGTATTCGATGGTGAAAACTTTAAATATTGGAAAGATAAACTTGAAAGTTACTTTCTTGGATTAGATGGTGACTTGTGGGATCTTCTGGTGGACGGTTACAAACATCCAGTGAAAGCTAGTGGTGTAAAGCTGACAAGATAAGAAATGAGTGATGATCAAAAGAAGCAATTCAAAAATCATCACAAGTCAAGGACTGTTTTGCTGAATGCTATCTCTCACGCTGAATATGAGAAGATATCTAACAGGGAAACTGCCCATGACATATATGAATCATTGGAAATGACTCATGAAGGAAATGCCCAAGTCAAGGAGACTAAAGCTCTTGCCTTAATCCAGAAATATGAAGCCTTCAAGATGGAGGATGATGAAAACATTGAAACAATGTTCTCAAGATTTCAAACTCTAACTGCTGGATTAAGAGTTCTTGACAAGGGATACACAAAGGCTGATCACGTCAAGAAGATCATCAGAAGCCTGCCAAGAAGATGGGGTCATATGGTGACTGCATTCAAAATTGCGAAGAACCTGAATGAAGTCTCTCTTGAAGAGTTGATCAGTGCTCTGAGGAGTCATGAAATAGAGCTGGATGCTAATGAACCTCAGAAGAAAGGTAAGTCTATTGCATGAAAATCTAATTATAAAAAATGCACTAACGCTTTTCAGGCTGAAGAAGAAGATTATGAAGAATCAAAATTAGAAGAAGAAGATGAACTGTCCATGATCTCCAGAAGGGTAAACCAACTCTGGAAAAGCAAGCATAGGAAGTTCAAGAACTTCAAATGTTCTAAGAAGCTTGAAAAAGGAGAATCTTCTGGAAGCAGAAGATATGACAAGAAGAAGGTCACGTGCTTTGAGTGCAATGAGACAGGTCACTACAAGAGTGAGTGTCCAAAGCTTCAGAAGGAGAAGCTCAAGAAGAAGTTTCATAAGAAGAAAGGTCTTATGGCAACTTGGGATGATTCAGATTCATCAGAATCAGAATCAGACTCTGAAGGCAAGCAGGCAAACATTACGCTGATGGCTACAATTGATGATGGATCAGAATCTACATCAGAATCAGATTCTGAAGAGGTATTTTCTGAACTATCTAGAGAAGAGCTAGTTTCCAGTTTAACAAAACTTCTGGAACTCAAGGCTCATCTTAGTATCAAATACAAAAAGCTAAAAAAACTATTTGAATCTGAAACTAAGAAGCTAGAAGTGGAAAATTCTGAACTGAAGGAAAAAGTTTTAAAATTATCCAAAAATGTTGGATCTCCTTCTGACTCAGAAAAATCTATTCCTAGTCTGAACCATATTCTTAAAGAATATGACTTGAGCTTCAGGAAGTTCTTATCTAGAGGTATTGGAAGAAGTCAACTTGCCTCTATGATATATGCTGTTAGTGGAAACAAGAGAGTTGGCATAGGATATGAGGGTGATACCCCATACAAACTTGAACCTGTAGATGATATGAAAATCACATACAAGCCATTGTATGATCAGTTTAAGTATGGCCACTCCCATGATATTAGTCTCACATCACATGCTAAAAGCTTTCACATTACACACACTAAGAAGCATGCGACACAACCTAGAAAATATCATGTTGCTCAACATAAGGAATATAATGATGTACCTCCTGTTAATTATAATGCTAAACCCAAGTTCAATCAGAACTTGAGGAGAACTAACAAGAAAGGACCCAGGAAAATGTGGGTACCTAAGGAAAAGATTATTCCCATTGCAGATATCCTTGGCTGCAAAGAAGACAAAGGAAAGCATGTCATGGTACCTGGACTCTGGGTGCTCTCGACACATGACGGGAAGAAGGTCTATGTGTCATACCCCAATTTTTGACCTAAGATACCACCTCATATCATAGCATATGCATCATTTGCATCTCTAACAAATTACATAGCTTGTGTTTGTTACTTGTGACTCAGCAGGGATTTAATCAAGAAATCACTCATCAGTACAAGCAACAATCAACTAGGGTTTTGTTCTCCCTTCATCTCAAATGAATCATCTTCATCAACAATCAACATTTGGTCCTCAGAGATTCATTTCAACAAGCTCAAAGACTTTGAATCAACCAGATTAGGGTTTTGACTGAAGATAGCATACTCCTGACTTCTGCTCAGGATTTGACCTAATGACTTGGGACATGACCTCAAGACCCCAAGTACATCATTTTGACCTAATCCATTAGCTCAAGACATCTCCTACACAAGGATTGATCAACAGTGAAATTTCAAATCATCAGATTAGGGTTTTGAACTATCAGGGACCAAAATCAGGGATCACATTTGGGAAACCCTAAAAATCCCCAGGAAGTCAATCAAAGGTTTCAATCATCTTCAAATAATCCCTATGACAATATCCAATGAAAATTGTGTCTCAATTCAAGATCCACAGTCATCAATTTCATCAGGTCGACAATTAGGGTTTTTGACCTAATTCACCTGAACCACTGACTTTTTAATCAGGACAGGGTGTCACAACTCAAACCATGACTCAATATCCTCTAATGCCTCAATGTGATCCATTCATACCATTCATTTGGTGAGGGTAGCCTGTTTCATTTGAAATCTCCAGAAACGCGATTCGACTGAAAAAGTCAACTGTACAAGAACACCATTGACTTTTGAGGAATTTTGGTCAACCATGACTTTTGAAGTTTTAAATCATCAATATATAATATGAGAAGTCATTTGATCAAGAAAAATCAAGAAAATCAATCAAGAATCAAAAAGTCAAAAGTTTGACTTTTCATACTTAGAAATTTTTCTAAGTGTTTTTCATGGTTTTTTCCAAACTTTGGAGGGGAATAACTCAAAATTTCACCTACAAACTGAAAAAAACTTCCAACATGAAAGTTGTAGATTTTGATCCAATAAACAACTTTGACACATATAAATTTTTTCCATAAGATCAACCATTTAAGAGATATGGAGCTTCAAAGTTGGCATCTTTGGAAAATTTCACTTGAAACTTCATTTTTCTCAAAGTTCATGGATCTTTTTCACCCACTTCCTTAAGGATCTTGAATAAACTTTCAACTAGGGTTTTGAAGTGTGTAACATGAGCTTTCCAAAATGTCCAAGAGCATGAAAAAATATGGAGTGTAGCCATGGTTTTGAATTTTGACATTAGTGAACTTTTCACTTGAAATTACATGCCATTTTCACTAAGTTATGAACCAATTTGCCAAATGATCCAAGTAATGATGCATAGAAGCAATAATTGAATGATATTTTCTGATTTGAGATCAGAATGGAAGAGGATAAGAAGCTTGAGAAATAACCATGGTTAAGTCACTTTTAACCATTTGCATTTAATGTGAAAGATTCCTTTTTATCTCTTAAGCCAAATCATCATTCTTGATCAACTTGCAAGAGCTTTGTATTCAGAAACTTTGGCCTATAAATAGAGGTCCTTACCTCATTCAAAATCACACCAAAACCTCACAATTATAGGTTTTCTCTCTTCTTTCTTGAATTGCAAGTTTCATAGTTTTCAAAGAGGTAGAAAACTTAACCTCCAAATCCTTGAAGCTATGGCCAAAGTGATGATTCTAGCAAACCATAAACACCATATGGGATGTGTTTGAATCACTCATACACCCAAAAACACCTCAAAACTCAAAATCACTACCTCACTTCCATATTTGCATATATTGAACCTTATCATGCCAAAATCCATACCAAGCTATATCTGTCCAAACTAACACTTCCAACACCTCATATATATCACATATGAACTATCCCAACACTCATCATCAATCAAAAACTTCAGAATCACCAAGCTCGATTCATACTTGAAGCAACTGCAGATCGGGTTCCACCAACTGATCCAGATGTTTTCAATCCACTCCAAGCATCCAGACACCTTCCATATGGTCCATTGAAGCTATCCAAATCATCAAACAACTTCTGTAACACCTCTATTGCAGAATTCGAATCCCAGCTTGGCCGTTTTTGAAGGTAAGTGCTATGAACTTCAAACTCATACATACATGCATCATAAATGAAAAATTGAGTTGCTACCTTGTTTCTGCACTATCACTGATCAATAGCCCTCAATCAATTTCACAATTCATCAATTATACACAATTTCAGATTGGATCATAAGATTAGGGTTCTTCGTGTTCATCACAAAATTGATCACCTTAGAGCAAAAATAAATGAATTATGAGGGCACCATCATGATCCTTGTGAAAAACCGAGTGAGATAGACCCTTCACTTGATCAATTTGGTTCAGTTTCCAGAAAATTCAAATTCAAATGGGGATTGTGTTCTTGGCGCGTTTTTTTGTTCATCAGTTTTGAAATTTAGTTGGAAAATATATTTTACCAAGCGCGTATTACTAACAAGCCACAAGCGTGGCTCAGCTGGTTATTGTTTTGGTTGGTGACCTTAGGGTCACGAGTTCAAGTCCTCTAGGGACCAAACCTATTTTTTTACAACTAATTTTATTTCATTTTTTAACAAACTTCACCAATTAATTAAACCAATCAAAATTCATCATTTTCACTTCATTTTTTTTACACTCTTTATTTAATATACATATTTTGACAATATCAAAAAAAATCATCAAAAAATATTTATTTGATACATTTTTAAATAGTTTTAAAATGACTTGTTTTTAAGTAATTTTAATACTTTTAAATACTATTTTTCATTTGATTTTCAAACTTAATCACTTGTAAAATATATTTTGAAGCAAACCCTAATCATCTAAGTGTTAATTGAGGATAATCTTTTGTTTATCTTGATTAAGTTGACTCCTTTCAAAATTCAAACCATTTTAAAACGAGTGATCGCGATTCTTTTTCCAAATGATAAACCACTTCTTTTCGATTAAAACTTTTTAATTGATCAATTGATTTTCAAAACGAAGTGGGGCCTCTCGAATATTAGAGAGTGTAAGTCCCATTTCTTTTCTTTTTTTGTACAGTTTTTTTTAAACAATAAAACTTCTTCAAAACAAAATCTTTTCAAACAGTTTTCAAATCATTTTCAAAACAACCAAACTTCAAAGAAACAAAACTTTTCAATATACCACGGGCCTCCACGTAGGTATAAGTCCCAAGCCCCTTTTGTACATACCCATTCCAGTACATGAAATTAGGTATTTCATTGTACGCCTTTTGTACATATCTCAATCTGTTTTTTTAACTTTGAATAACCAAAAATGAAGGTTTTCTTTAAATCTTCCCAAAAATATACCATGGGCCTCCATGTAGGTATAAGTCCCAAGCCCTTTTGTAAATACCTGTTTACATAGCTTTGAATAAACTCAAGTGGACCTCTCCCCGAGTATGAGTCCCGAGCCCTGTGTATACAAATGGATCATGCTTACAGGTATATTTCCTTCATAAACTCCATTATATACACACATTTTGTCATATATATGTGCTTGTTCATACCTGTTCATGTTTGTTCATACTTGTTCATGTTTGTTCATATGTGTGATATGTGTGCTTGTTCAACTTAGTACAACCCTAGGTTCCCCATAGCCTCCTATTGGGCTTCGCGCAAAGAATCTCCACTAGTTTAGGTTAGGACATAGAGTATGGTTTCCCGGTGAAATCGCTCTAAGAGCTCAAACCAACTATACCATGCCTCCCCTTGGGCTTTGAACAAACGAGTGACCCTCCCATAGCCTCCTCTTGGGCTTACAATGCAAGGACCCTGGATTGTCCCTCCCATAGCCTCCTCTTGGGCTTACAATGCAAGGACCCTCGGATAGCCTCCTCTTGGGCTTCGTACAAGGACCCACGGGCTTCTTATAAGCATCCCCAACATCCAAATCAAATACCCTAGGAGATTAGACATTTTTCATCTCTATGCTAGGAGTATCTCTTCTATATCATCACAAACAATCAATCAATCAAAATCAAACTTCTTTTTGCCACAAGGCTGGCTAATCAATCAAATTTCTTTTTTTGCCACAAGGCTGGCTAATCAATCAAACTGTTTTACCACCGTACTGGATGATTAATCAAAGTTTTTTGTCACAAGGCTGACTTCATTGAAACTTTTGCCACAAGGCTGGCTGATTAATCAAAGTTTTTGTCACAAGGCTGACTTCATTGAAACTTTTGCCACAAGGCTGGTTAAACAAAAACATCTTTATCATTCTAAGCACCCTAAGTGGCATGGCCCTGGGCTTATAATGAAAAGATTTTCAAACAAAAATCAAACAGATGTATGTGATGATATAGATTAGATACATCTAGCATTTAGACGACATTTGTCTATTTTCCTTTGCTTCCACTAGCATAAGTGGGAACTACGATTGCTCTGACTTTCTCAACATCCCTTTGAGAATACGTAGGCACAAGGTCGATCCTTGGCGAGCAAAACAAAACAAAAAAAACCATTCAAACCTTAGCACCCGTAGACCCCGAGCTACAGATGCTCTGATTCCCTCTAAGGGATATGTATGCAGAGGATCGCGATGATCTTTGCGAGCATAATCAAACAAACACCTTAGGTCCCACCTCTTTCTCACAAGAACCTCCACCATAACAAGAATGGAATAAACAAAACAAAGAAACCTATAGAGTACTATAGATACGTTGGGTGCTAATACCTTCCCTTCGTATAACCAACCCTCTTACCCAAGATCTCTCCCCACTTTTAAGGTTATTGCAGCTTTTTTCCTTTTCCTCTTTTGGAAACAATAAAAAGTTTGGTCCGTATAAAAGAAAAATCATTTTTTTGAGCACTCGAGCCCAAAGAAGGCATCAGGTGTCTCATCCACAAAAAAAGAGGAACAAAACGATTTTTCGCCCGCGACAGAAAAATGGCGACTCTGCTGGGGACCATCTTTTTATTGTTTCCAAAGAAAGGGTTATTTCTATTTGTTTTGTTTTTATTTTATTCTTGTTACATGTGTGGTTCTTTGGTTCTGTTACATCTGTGGTTCTGTTACATCTGTGGTTCTGTTACAAGTGATACATTATGGACAAATCCTAACCCGGATTAAGAACACATAAGAATTAGGTGGAGGGTATAGTCATGTATGGCATACAAGGAGTTAGTCCTTAAAAAGTCAGCATGAGAATCCTTCCGCTCAGTGGAGGTTCCTTGTTTGTAGTATATGTTTAGCAAGTTCAGTTGCGAAGACATTATTGCTTTCATTGAACTGTAGAAGCTGAGTTGGCTGTAGAACCCCAACCCATCCTGGCCTTATTAGGACGTGGTGCAGAAACGATCCAGGTGAAGACTTGGATAGTTGTCATGCGGAGAACCACACTCAGACGAGTTTTTCTTGAGAATATTTCTAGCTCACAAGTTCAGTTGTGCAAGCCGGTAATATCCGAAAGAAAAATGTAGACTCTGACGTATCAGTAGAACATGTTTTGCAGGTGATAAACCCTAGTACTATCCCATGTTTGGTTCTCTGACCTCATGCTCGTGACGCTGGACCTTTGAACCTATGTGTACTATGTTTGAATTACCATGTTTGTAGTACCATGTTTGCGTTACCATGTTTGAATTACCGTGTTTGCTTTACCATGTTTGAATATGTGGCATCCATGCATCCATGCATTCATACATTCATTAAAAAACCCATCTTTTTCCATAAAAACATGATTTTTCCAAAAAAATTTAGAAATTTTCCTTGCAAACATTATAGGATTAAGTTATGGAGTGGGTAAAAAGGCATACCAAAAAGTACGATTTCAAAATGCCTAATGTGGAAAGGTTGAAAGAGTTAGCATCTTCTGTACAAGATCCTTCTGATTTTAGGAAAAGCCATGGAAAGCTTTTGCCTATCTTGAACACTCATGTTGATGAAGGACTTCTCAAAACTCTGGTTCAGTTCTATGATCCCGTCTACCGGTGTTTCACCTTTCCAGACTATCAGTTGGTACCAACCTTGGAAGAATATGCCGATCTTTTGGGTATTCCTGTATCTGACAAAATACCTTTCAATGGTTTGGAAGCCATTCCTAAGTCACCAGTCATTGCAGCAAGTATCCACTTGAAGAAATCTGAAATAGAAAGTAATTGGACTACCAAAGGAAACTTTCCGGGTTTAACTTCGCAGTTTCTAATAAAGAAAGCCTTTGATTTCATTGACACTGGTAGCATGATAGCTTTTGAAGCTGTACTAGCCTTGCTCATCTATGGGTTGGTTCTGTTTCCCAACGTCAACGACTTTGTTGATATCAACGCCATAAAGATCTTTCTGATTGGAAATCCTGTTCCGACTTTGCTTGGTGACATGTATTTCTCTGTCCATCATAGGAATCGCCAAGGCGGTGGAATCATTGTATGTTGTGCACCTCTTTTGTACAAATGGATTGTTTCACACTTACCTAAGTCTCCTACTTTCACGGAAAACCGAGAAGGCTTACGTTGGCCTCGAAGACTTATGTCACTTACTAATAATGATATTCATTGGTATACCTTGGCTCGCTGTGGCACAGAAACCATTGATAGTTGTGGAGAGTTCGCCAACGTACCTCTCATTGGCACACAAGGAGGAATTAACTATAATCCGGTCCTAGCCCGACGACAACTCGGGTATGCAAATTCAGTTAAACCAATGGGTCTCGCAGTGGAATGCTACTTTTACCGAGAAGGGGAGGATCCTCAAAGGTTGAAGACAAGAATGGTGAGAGCTTGGTACGACGTCCGAAGAAAAGAAAAAGGTGGGGAAAGAAACTGCATTGCTACGAACGCCTACACCAGCTGGGTGAAGAAAAGAGCAAAGGAGTTTCAAATGCCTTATGATTATGAAAAACCCATGTTCCCTGTGGTGTCTCAACTACACAACATTCCCATTGACACTACGGAAGAATACCAAGAGATTTTAGCCAAGATGAGGTCAGAAAAAGACGCTTGGGAAGAAAAGTTTCGTAAAACTGAGGAGGAAAATAGAAAGTTGAAGAAAAGAGTGAAAGATCACGAAGAAACTCTTTATTATCAAGATGGTTGGCTCATGAGTAAAGATGAGAAGATCCGTCAGAAAGATGCTGCAATCAGAAGATACATCAAAGAAAGCAAGAAGAATCTTGAAGCCTCGACAAGCAACGCTCCGATGCCTGACAATTGGAAGAATGTTGTTGACAAGCTGAGAGCTGAAAAGGCCGAGTTGAAAGCTTACTATGGGAAAGAAATCATGAAGCTCAAGCTGCACAACGCATTTGGTTCTTCGTCTGATGAAGATGTTTAGGATTTGTTTAGATTTTCATGTATCATTTGATTCTGTAAGGAGCTACGCTCCAATGTTGTAACATTTCCCATTATTTCAATAAAAGAATTGTTTGTGTTCAAATGTTTGCAAGGAAATAATCTTTAAAATGTTTGGAAAAATCATAAATTTCTTTTTGCATACATCATTCTGCATATCGAGTCTGTTGTATAGAGTCTTATCTTTTGGATCTTTCTCCAATAGATCGTCAAGCTGTCGCGTCTCAAAGTTTCTCGACCACGCTCGCAATCAGATCACAGATACAATACTCGTTCAAGCAGAAGAAGAGTAATGGAACACTCTGAACAAGAGAATATTGAGCTCCGAGGTACAGTGACCACCCTTCAGGAAAAGTTGGAAAGTCTCACTACTCTGGTTGACTCCTTGATGGCCGCACGGAATCAGCCGCCGCCACCCAACAGTCAAGCAACGGTAACATCTGAAGTCACTACTCCAGTTTCTACAGTTGCATTCGGTATTCCATCTTTCTCCATGCCAGAAGGTTGGGGCCCGCCTTTCAGCTTTGGTACAGGTTTCCGCCATAATTTCTCTGGGGTTCAAACAGCTACAACTGAAGCGCCTGCTGCACAAGGTTCAGCATTTATTCCACATTCAGGGGTAACTTTTTCCCAAATCACTATGGCACTTTCTCAACCCACTATGACAGTTCCGACCCCTACGGTTCACACTGTTCCTTATGATGGCAATGAGATTTATCATGATCAAGGTGATAGCACAAATCCGCGTAATCTTGTGGAAGATCTCCAAGAACAGTTCAACAAGATTCAATTGGAAGTCAAGGCTATTCGTGGGAAAGATTTGTTTGGAAAGAATGCCCAGGAGCTATGTTTGGTTCCCAGTGTACAAATACCGGCTAAGTTCAAGGTCCCTGACTTTGAGAAGTACAAAGGTAGTTCTTGTCCACAAAGCCATCTTGTGATGTATGCTAGAAAGATGTCTACTTATGCAGATAATCATCAGTTGCTCATCCATTACTTTCAAGACAGTTTGACTGGTGCCGCACTGAAGTGGTACACAGGTTTGGATAGCACCAACATTCGGACTTTCAACGATCTAGGCGAGGCCTTTGTCCGACAATACAAGTATAACTCGGATATGGCTCCGGACAGAGATCAGCTTCGGTCCATGGCTCAGAAAGACCATGAAGCTTTCAAAGAGTATGCCCAACGATGGAGAGAAACTGCTGCTCAGATTAATCCACCGTTAAAAGAGAAAGAGATGACAAAGATCTTCTTGAATACTCTCAGTCCTTTTTATTATGAACGCATGATTGCTAGTGCTCCAAGTGATTTCACCGAAATGGTAAACATGGGGATGCGTCTAGAAGAAGGAGTCCGAACCGGACGTCTGACTAAAGAAGGTGGATCTTCGAGTGGAACCAAAAAGTTCGGAAGTGGTTTCCCAAAGAAGAAAGAACAAAGTGTTGACATGGTGTCCCAAGGGAAGCCAAGAGGAAACGTCAATCGTCAACGACAGGTTGCTGCTATCACACCAGTCGTTAATACAACACCGAATCCGGGATTTACCCCGCAGTTTCAGCAACAACAGCCTCGACAACAGGCTCAGCAGTTAAACAATAATCAGAATCGTGTGCAAAGAGCTCCACAGTTCGATCCGATTCCAATGACCTACACAGAATTGTACCCTGCGTTGGTTGAAAAAGGTCTCGTTCAAACTAGAGCACCACCACCAGTACCTGAGAAACTCCCATGGTGGTACAAAGCAGAGGTCTCATGCCCTTATCATCAAGGAGCACCTGGCCATGATCTTGAGCATTGCATAGCTTTGAAATATGAAGTTCAGAGGTTGGTTAGATCTAATCTCCTCTCATTCAGAAATTTGAATCCAAATGTGCAAGCGAATCCGCTGCCCAATCATGGAGGGCATGTTGTAAACATGGTGTACGGATGTCCCGGTCCATACCGGGTCTATAATATCAATTACTCAAGAGCCGATTTGGTACAAATGCACGCTACTCTCTGTCGAGGGCAGAATTTTCGCCAGCATCAATACGGTTCCTGTAGAATATGTTGTGTGGATCCTCACGGGTGTTCGATTGTGAGAAGAGATCTCCAAGTTTTACTAGATAATGGTACTCTTCAGATCTACAGAAATAGGGATGAAAATGAAGTTAACATGATAGGATGTTATCCGCATGAGCTTTTAGTCTCAGATATCAACTCGGAAATGCCTACAGTTAACGTCATCGTTCCTCATTTCAATATGCCTGAGCGCATGGAAGTTACTTACAACAAGCCAAGGGTTCCTGTTGCTCCTCTGATCATTTGTCTACCTGGACCTGTTCCTTATGACTCTGACAAGGCAGTTCCATACAACTACAATGCAACAATGATAAAGAATGGACAAGAAGTTCCTTTACCAACTCTCTCATCTGTCGTAAACATCGCTGATGTGAGTCGAGTAACAAGAAGTGGACGTGTGTATACTCCACTACCTTCAAAGCAGCCTGTTACTCCTGCAACCGGACAAAATCCTGTCAATATACCAGTGGGGAATCCTGTGGAAACTCCTGTCAGTAATACAAACACTGATATTGGTCAATCCAGTGGAACCAATGTCAATCCAGATTTTGATGAAATTTTGAAGCTTATCAAAAGAAGTGAATACAAGATTGTGGATCAGCTTATGCAGACTCCTTCAAAAATCTCAATACTTTCATTGCTGTTAAACTCAGAAGCCCACAGGGAAGCCCTGATGAAGGTCTTGGATCAGGCTTTTGTAGATCATGATGTGACTGTTGACCATTTTGATGGGATAATAGCCAACATAACTGCTTGCAACAATTTAAGCTTCTGTGATGAAGAACTCCCCGAGGAGGGCAGAAATCACAATCTTGCTTTGCACATTTCTATGAACTGTCAGTCAGACTCTTTGTCCAATGTACTGGTAGACACCGGATCTTCCTTGAATGTGATGCCAAAGACGACTCTTGCTCGCTTGTCTTACCAAGGAATGCCTATGAAGTTCAGTGGTGTAGTTGTCAAAGCATTTGATGGATTGCGAAAGTCTGTTATCGGCGAAGTCAACCTTCCCATGACAATTGGTCCACATACATTTCAAATCACCTTCCAGGTCATGGACATTCAAGCTGCTTATAGCTGTCTGTTGGGACGACCATGGATCCATGAAGCAGGGGCAGTAACTTCTACGCTCCATCAAAAGTTAAAATTTGTAACAAATGGAAAGTTGGTAACAATAAGTGGAGAACAAGCCTTGATGGTGAGCCATTTATCCAATTTCTCTTTCATCAGTGCTGATGATGTGGAAGGAACTCAGTTCCAAGGTCTCTCTTTAGAAGACGAATCTTCCAAGAAGAAAGCATCAATCTCTTCTTACAAAGAAGCAGTAAAAGTAGTAAAAGATGGAACTACCACTGGCTGGGGGCAAGTTGTGATCCCTACCAAGAATGAAACTAGAGCAGGTCTCGGATGTTCACCAACATTCTCAAACTGCACCAAGAAGGATGAAACCCTTCGACCGATCAAAGAAACATTCATTAGTGGAGGATTCCTTAACCCAATTCCTCAAGAGGTTAATGTCCTTATCGAAGAATGCATTGAAGAAGGTCTACCTGATCCTGAAGAAGAATGGAAATGTTATCTCAATGACTCGGGATACATATCTCAGGAAGAACCATATCCTCCTTCAGAGAAAACAAGTGCTAAAGAAATTCCGCCTATTCCTGCAGAAATCTGGGACACCTTGGGACAACCCAGTGGAAAATTTGATTACATGGTGAAATACACTGCACCTGAAAGTTACAAGATTGCGATTGAGGATATCCAACCAACTGGATGGGGAGATTCCTTTGAATATGATAGTCAACCAGAAAAGGCTTATCAGCCCTGTCAATTTTCTCAGCAGCCTGAAATTACTGACTTCAATGCATCTGCCAAGGTTCATAATCCTGAAGGTGGTTATTATCACATAAATGCCATTTTTGAAGATGAAGGGGAAGATGGTCCCGCAACTGACTCAGAAAGTGTCGCTGACAATGAGTCTCTTCATCCTGAAGACTGGGAAATACATCCTGAAAATTCTGAAGATTGTGACTCGTCTTATGCTCTTCAAGAAGTAGAAGAAGACCATTTCAACTCTACAAAGAACAAGGTTGACAAACCAGGACCTTCAAATCCTGCTCGACCAGCGGTCAATGTCAATACTGAAGATAATTCTGGGGAGAACTTTCCTGAATACATAATACACAGAGGAGTTCGTTGCTACTGGAAAGCTGTCGACGTTTCGAATGTTGTTCGCCGCTCAAAGTAATCACCTCGCTGTTATTTTGACCTCCTGCCTTGCCCAAAGCAGAGAGATGTTTTATAGGGCTTTGCTTTTAAATGTTCCGCCCAAATAACTTTGTGTATAGGGCTTTGTTTTAAAAGTTTCCCTCTTTGTCCTGCCCAAGGCAAATGAGTTTGTGTTTAGGGCTTTGTTTCAAAGATGAATCATAAATAAAGTGTCATTTTGAATTCCCTACATTATGTGTTTTGTTTTTGCTTTTTTCTGGAAATGGTAATCCTAAAAAACCAAAATAAAATAAAAAAAACTTTTCAAAAAATCTGCATACACTCTTGCATTCATAAATTTTCTGAAATAAATATAAATCACATGTGCAGATTTACTATTGATAAACCCATTGAATGCAATAACCCTATGCCCTCTCCCAACTTTGAGTTTCCTGTGTTCGAAGCCGAAGAAGAGGAAGAAGAGGAGATCCCGGACGAGATCTCTCGATTACTTAAGCACGAGGAAAGAGCCATTCTGCCTCACAAAGAGCCTTTAGAAAAGATCAATTTGGGTTCTGAAGAAGACAAAAAAGAAGTGATCATTGGATCGCTGCTTGATGCTGATATCAAGAGTAAGTTGACAGACCTTCTCAAAGAATATGTGGACGTGTTTGCCTGGTCCTACCAAGACATGCCTGGGTTGGATACCAATATTGTTCAGCATTACTTGCCATTGAAGCCAGAATGTCCGCCAGTTAAGCAGAAATTACGAAGGACTCACCCTGATATGGCAAACAAGATCAAAGTGGAAGTTCAAAAACAACTCGATGCAGGTTTTCTTGTCACCTCAGAGTATCCTCAATGGTTGGCTAACATAGTGCCAGTGCCGAAGAAAGATGGCAAAGTCAGAATGTGTGTTGACTACCGTGACCTGAATAAGGCCAGTCCAAAAGATGACTTTCCCTTACCACATATCGACATGCTGGTTGATAACACCGCTAAGTTCAACGTCTTTTCCTTCATGGACGGGTTCTCCGGTTATAATCAGATTAAGATGGCTCCTGAAGACATGGAGAAGACATCTTTCATCACCCCATGGGGTACCTTTTGCTACAAAGTGATGCCGTTTGGATTAAAGAATGCAGGCGCAACTTACCAAAGGGCAATGACTACTCTCTTCCATGACATGATGCATAAAGAAATTGAAGTATATGTGGACGACATGATAGCCAAGTCCAGCACAGAAGAAGAACATATTGAATACCTTTTGAAGTTGTTTCAACGACTAAGGAAATATCAGCTTCGCTTGAATCCTAACAAATGTACTTTTGGGGTTAGATCTGGAAAACTCTTGGGTTTCATTGTCAGCCAAAGAGGTATTGAAGTAGATCCCGACAAAGTCAGAGCTATTCAAGAGATGCCTGCACCAAAGACTGAAAAGCAAGTAAGAGGATTTCTCGGACGATTAAACTACATCTCCAGATTTATCTCTCAAATGACTGCTACTTGTGGGCCAATTTTCAAGCTTCTCCGCAAAGATCAAGGGGTTGTATGGACTGAAGATTGCCAGAAAGCGTTCGACAGTATCAAAGAGTACCTGTTAGAACCACCAATATTGATTCCTCCAGTTGAAGGAAGACCACTAATCATGTACCTTACTGTGTTAGAAGAATCCATGGGCTGTATGCTTGGACAGCAAGATGAAACCGGTAAGAAGGAGCATGCCATCTATTACCTGAGTAAGAAATTCACAGATTGTGAGTCTCGTTACTCCATGCTCGAAAAAACATGTTGTGCTTTGGCTTGGGCTTCAAAACGTCTCCGCCAGTACATGATCAACAATACTACTTGGTTAATCTCCAAAATGGATCCGATCAAGTATGTCTTTGAAAAGCCTGCATTAACAGGAAGGATTGCCCGATGGCAAATGCTGTTATCTGAATATGACATTGAATACCGTGCTCAAAAAGCGGTCAAAGGAAGCATTCTCGCCGATCATTTGGCGCATCAACCAATTAATGAATATCAATCTCTCAAGTTTGACTTTCCTGATGAAGATGTCTTGTACTTGAAAATGAAAGATTGTGACGAACCGTTACCTGAAGAAGGTCCTGATCCTGGATCAAGATGGGGCCTAATTTTTGATGGAGCAGTAAACGCTTTTGGCAATGGAATTGGGGCAATTATCATCACTCCCAAGGGTACTCATATCCCGTTCTCCGCCAGACTGCTATTTGATTGCACCAACAACATCGCAGAATATGAAGCTTGTATCATGGGTCTCGAAGAAGCCATTGACTTAAGGATCAAGATCCTAGACATATATGGAGATTCAGCCCTCGTGATCAATCAAATCAAAGACAAATGGGAAACTTACCACCCTGGCTTGATTCCCTACAGAGACTATGCAAGACGTCTTTTGACTTTCTTCAATAAAGTTGAATTGCATCATATACCTCGAGATCAGAATCGAATGGCAGATGCCTTGGCTACTCTATCTTCCATGTTCAAAGTCAATCATTGGAACGATATGCCTACAGTCAGAATTATGCGCCTTGAAAGGCCCGCTTATGTGTTTGCGACTGAAGCAGTCATCGATGATAAACCGTGGTTCCACGACATCAAACGCTTCCTTCAAACTCAAGAGTACCCGCTTGGGGCATCAAACAAAAATAAGAAAACTCTAAGGAGGCTTTCTGGCAGTTTCTTCCTGAACGGAGATGTGCTATACAAAAGAAATTTCGACATGGTTTTGCTCAGATGCGTGGATAGACACGAAGCAGACATGTTAATGCATGAAGTACATGAAGGGTCCTTTGGAACTCATTCAAACGGGCATGCAATGTCCAAAAAGATCTTAAGGGCAGGATACTATTGGTTGACAATGGAATCTGACTGTTATAAACACGTGAAGAGATGTCACAAGTGCCAGATCTACGCAGATAAGATCCATGTGCCACCGACTCTACTCAACGTTCTCTCATCTCCATGGCCTTTCTCCATGTGGGGTATCGACATGATTGGAATGATCGAACCAAAAGCTTCAAACGGTCATCGTTTCATCTTAGTAGCAATTGATTACTTCACCAAATGGGTCGAAGCAGCATCTTACGCCAACGTTACAAGACAAGTGGTTGTGAGGTTTATCAAGAACAACATCATTTGCCGATATGGTGTTCCCAGCAAGATCATTACTGACAATGGTTCGAACTTGAACAACAAGATGATGAAAGAATTATGTGAGGAATTCAAGATTGAGCATCATAATTCTTCTCCTTACAGACCAAAAATGAACGGCGCCGTTGAAGCTGCCAACAAGAACATTAAGAAGATTGTCCAGAAAATGGTCGTCACTTACAAAGACTGGCACGAAATGCTGCCATTTGCTTTACATGGGTACCGTACTTCAGTGCGTACTTCAACAGGGGCAACTCCCTTTTCTCTAGTATACGGCATGGAAGCTGTGCTCCCCGTAGAAGTTGAAATACCATCAATGAGAGTCCTCATGGAGACTAAGTTATCAGAGGCTGAATGGTGTCAAAGCAGATACGATCAGTTGAACTTAATCGAAGAAAAACGTATGACTGCTCTATGCCATGGACAGTTATACCAAGCAAGGATGAAACAAGCCTTCAACAAAAAGGTTCGACCTCGTGAATTTCAAGAAGGCGACCTCGTGCTTAAAAAGATCTTGTCTTTTCAACCAGATTCTAGGGGCAAATGGTCTCCTAATTACGAAGGCCCGTATGTTGTCAAAAGAACATTTTCTGGCGGCGCCATGATTCTTACAACCATGGATGGTGATGAACTACCGCATCCTGTGAATGCTGATGCAGTCAAGAAATACTTTGTCTAAAAAATACAAAAGAACAGCTCGGTAAGTCGAAAACCCGCAAAGGGCGACTTAGGCAAAAATGAGCGTCTCGGTGGACTGAAAACCTGAAAGGGCGGTCCAGGCAAAAATTAGAGACAATAAACAGAAAAATTCGTCCTGGTAGATTGAAAACCTGAAAGGGCAATCTAGGCAAAAATTAAGGAATTATGACAAAGTAACTGCATCAGTCCGTACTTCGTCATCTGAGGAGTCATTTTCATCAAAGGATCTTCAAACAAATCATTGTCAATCTGAAGCGACAAGCACAGTTGGAACTCAAATTTGTTGGGGGGAATAGTGGTTATTGCTTTCAATGTAGCCTTTTCCGCATAATTACCATTTCCAACTTTTGTAAATACTCCATGGAATCACGCCTTTAGCTGATTACCATCCTATTAAATAAATTTGAGCCTTGTGCCCATTTGTTTGCAATCTTTAATTTCTTTCAGCTTGCAAAATGACGCTTTAATTGTGTTATTCACTTTTGAAACAAAAAGAAAAAAAGTTTTAAATGAATTTACTTTTCTTTTTTCAAAATAAAAGCGAAACTTTCCTTCGAGTTGTGAACAACGGAAGGAACGTCAACAGCTATCCCCATAGGATGAATCAAAGATTATGATAGGAAAAGCTCTTCTATCCCCAGTGAAGAAGGTCTTTTATCCCCAATGAAGAAGATCTCCAATCTCCAGTGAAGAAGTTCTTCCATCTCAATAAGAAAAGATGCTTATCATCCCCAGAGAAGATTAAAGCACGCAGCACCATTCATCACCTGTGTTATCTACACCGTGTTGAAGAACATTTGTCAAGTATCTGGTTGTATTGCGACGTCGGTCCTTCTCCAGTATATACTCCTCTGTCTGTCAGTATTGTCAGTATGCATGCTACATTCATGACATTCATCATTCATACATATTTGCATCATTTATGCATTCTTGCATTTTTCAATAATCACTTGTTTAGGATATATCTATCCTCAAAAAGAAAAAAGAAGCAGGTATGGGCGTGTCATCTCTCTAGTAGGTTGTCACCCATAAGCAGAAAGAACATCTTCTTTCTCCAGTTCCCCACTGAGATCATTCCTCGTGGAAGAAGGTTGCTTTAGTTTTCTCCTCTCAAAACAAAGGAGAAAATTCCCATTCGAGTTCATTCCTCATTGGGTACAAAGTCTTGTTTGACTGTTTCTTTCCAATTCATTCTTGGTTAGAACCCTATCTTTACCAGAAATTCAAATCCCGATTCCCCAAACAAAGTCGTGAAAAATAGACAATAAGCAATAGCCTCATCATTTGAGCAGCTTATGTCTCTTTCAAAAGCTTTTTCCTCTCAAGGAAATCAATCATGAAGATCATTTGACGATCAGGGCCTTATTACTGTTCACAAGGCTGAATAACCAGTAATTTCCCTAGCAAAGTCTCCAAGATCGTTTTATCACTCGGCTGATAAGTGATCATGTCTTCAAAACCGCTGTCACAAGGCTGATAGTCGGTAACCTTTCGTTCTGGTTATATTATTAACATGTCTATCACAAGGCTGATAGTCGGTAATATTAACCGAACCTTTGAAACTCTTTTTACCATGTCAAGTCTATCACCATGCTGATAGTCGGTAATACAGTTTCATACCTTTCACCTTCGCATTATTAAACAAGTCTATCCCCATGCTGATAGTCGATAATGTCGATAGGTAAGTTTTTCTTACAAAGCTATCATTCCCCGGTGAAGCATACACTTGCTTTCCCGAAAAAGACAAAACGGATTCTCTTCCTAAAACGGATTGAGACATCCTTCCCAATCTCTTTTCCCCAGCGGAGTCAGTTCTTGACGTTCCCTCGGTGAAGATATCCTTGCATCATTCGCAATTTTGGTATCTTAGGTCCAAAATTTGCGTCTTCTGATATTTAAGTCTCTTCCACCAAAAAGATTTTCAATCTTCATGTCTCAGGTTGAAGAAACTTAAATAGGGGCATCTGTCATACCCCAATTTTTGACCTAAGATACCACCTCATATCATAGCATATGCATCATTTGCATCTCTAACAAATTACATAGCTTGTGTTTGTTACTTGTGACTCAGCAGGGATTTAATCAAGAAATCACTCATCAGTACAAGCAACAATCAACTAGGGTTTTGTTCTCCCTTCATCTCAAATGAATCATCTTCATCAACAATCAACATTTGGTCCTCAGAGATTCATTTCAACAAGCTCAAAGACTTTGAATCAACCAGATTAGGGTTTTGACTGAAGATAGCATACTCCTGACTTCTGCTCAGGATTTGACCTAATGACTTGGGACATGACCTCAAGACCCCAAGTACATCATTTTGACCTAATCCATTAGCTCAAGACATCTCCTACACAAGGATTGATCAACAGTGAAATTTCAAATCATCAGATTAGGGTTTTGAACTATCAGGGACCAAAATCAGGGATCACATTTGGGAAACCCTAAAAATCCCCAGGAAGTCAATCAAAGGTTTCAATCATCTTCAAATAATCCCTATGACAATATCCAATGAAAATTGTGTCTCAATTCAAGATCCACAGTCATCAATTTCATCAGGTCGACAATTAGGGTTTTTGACCTAATTCACCTGAACCACTGACTTTTTAATCAGGACAGGGTGTCACAACTCAAACCATGACTCAATATCCTCTAATGCCTCAATGTAATCCATTCATACCATTCATTTGGTGAGGGTAGCCTGTTTCATTTGAAATCTCCAGAAACGCGATTCGACTGAAAAAGTCAACTGTACAAGAACACCATTGACTTTTGAGGAATTTTGGTCAACCATGACTTTTGAAGTTTTAAATCATCAATATATAATATGAGAAGTCATTTGATCAAGAAAAATCAAGAAAATCAATCAAGAATCAAAAAGTCAAAAGTTTGACTTTTCATACTTAGAAATTTTTCTAAGTGTTTTTCATGGTTTTTTCCAAACTTTGGAGGGGAATAACTCAAAATTTCACCTACAAACTGAAAAAAACTTCCAACATGAAAGTTGTAGATTTTGATCCAATAAACAACTTTGACAAATATAAATTTTTTCCATAAGATCAACCATTTAAGAGATATGGAGCTTCAAAGTTGGCATCTTTGGAAAATTTCACTTGAAACTTCATTTTTCTCAAAGTTCATGGATCTTTTTCACCCACTTCCTTAAGGATCTTGAAGAAACTTTCAACTAGGGTTTTGAAGTGTGTAACATGAGCTTTCCAAAATGTCCAAGAGCATGAAAAAATATGGAGTGTAGCCATGGTTTTGAATTTTGACATTAGTGAACTTTTCACTTGAAATTACATGCCATTTTCACTAAGTTATGAACCAATTTGCCAAATGATCCAAGTAATGATGCATAGAAGCAATAATTGAATGATATTTTCTGATTTGAGATCAGAATGGAAGAGGATAAGAAGCTTGAGAAATAACCATGGTTAAGTCACTTTTAACCATTTGCATTTAATGTGAAAGATTCCTTTTTATCTCTTAAGCCAAATCATCATTCTTGATCAACTTGCAAGAGCTTTGTATTCAGAAACTTTGGCCTATAAATAGAGGTCCTTACCTCATTCAAAATCACACCAAAACCTCACAATTATAGGTTTTCTCTCTTCTTTCTTGAATTGCAAGTTTCATAGTTTTCAAAGAGGTAGAAAACTTAACCTCCAAATCCTTGAAGCTATGGCCAAAGTGATGATTCTAGCAAACCATAAACACCATATGGGATGTGTTTGAATCACTCATACACCCAAAAACACCTCAAAACTCAAAATCACTACCTCACTTCCATATTTGCATATATTGAACCTTATCATGCCAAAATCCATACCAAGCTATATCTGTCCAAACTAACACTTCCAACACCTCATATATATCACATATGAACTATCCCAACACTCATCATCAATCAAAAACTTCAGAATCACCAAGCTCGATTCATACTTGAAGCAACTGCAGATCGGGTTCCACCAACTGATCCAGATGTTTTCAATCCACTCCAAGCATCCAGACACCTTCCATATGGTCCATTGAAGCTATCCAGATCATCAAACAACTTCTGTAACACCTCTATTGCAGAATTCGAATCCCAGCTTGGCCGTTTTTGAAGGTAAGTGCTATGAACTTCAAACTCATACATACATGCATCATAAATGAAAAATTGAGTTGCTACCTTGTTTCTGCACTATCACTGATCAATAGCCCTCAATCAATTTCACAATTCATCAATTATACACAATTTCAGATTGGATCATAAGATTAGGGTTCTTCGTGTTCATCACAAAATTGATCACCTTAGAGCAAAAATAAATGAATTATGAGGGCACCATCATGATCCTTGTGAAAAACCGAGTGAGATAGACCCTTCACTTGATCAATTTGGTTCAGTTTCCAGAAAATTCAAATTCAAATGGGGATTGTGTTCTTGGCGCGTTTTTTTGTTCATCAGTTTTGAAATTTAGTTGGAAAATATATTTTACCAAGCGCGTATTACTAACAAGCCACAAGCGTGGCTCAGCTGGTTATTGTTTTGGTTGGTGACCTTAGGGTCACGAGTTCAAGTCCTCTAGGGACCAAACCTATTTTTTTACAACTAATTTTATTTCATTTTTTAACAAACTTCACCAATTAATTAAACCAATCAAAATTCATCATTTTCACTTCATTTTTTTTACACTCTTTATTTAATATACATATTTTGACAATATCAAAAAAAATCATCAAAAAATATTTATTTGATACATTTTTAAATAGTTTTAAAATGACTTGTTTTTAAGTAATTTTAATACTTTTAAATACTATTTTTCATTTGATTTTCAAACTTAATCACTTGTAAAATATATTTTGAAGCAAACCCTAATCATCTAAGTGTTAATTGAGGATAATCTTTTGTTTATCTTGATTAAGTTGACTCCTTTCAAAATTCAAACCATTTTAAAACGAGTGATCGCGATTCTTTTTCAAAATGATAAACCACTTCTTTTCGATTAAAACTTTTTAATTGATCAATTGATTTTCAAAACGAAGTGGGGCCTCTCGAATATTAGAGAGTGTAAGTCCCATTTCTTTTCTTTTTTTGTACAGTTTTTTTTAAACAA
Source organism: Vicia villosa (assembly GCF_029867415.1). Lineage (NCBI taxonomy): Eukaryota > Viridiplantae > Streptophyta > Magnoliopsida > Fabales > Fabaceae > Vicia > Vicia villosa. The sequence goes on from NC_081183.1 coordinate 124,008,832, forward strand.
TAAAACTTCTTCAAAACAAAATCTTTTCAAACAGTTTTCAAATCATTTTCAAAACAACCAAACTTCAAAGAAACAAAACTTTTCAATATACCACGGGCCTCCACGTAGGTATAAGTCCCAAGCCCCTTTTGTACATACCCATTCCAGTACATGAAATTAGGTATTTCATTGTACGCCTTTTGTACATATCTCAATCTGTTTTTTTAACTTTGAATAACCAAAAATGAAGGTTTTCTTTAAATCTTCCCAAAAATATACCATGGGCCTCCATGTAGGTATAAGTCCCAAGCCCTTTTGTAAATACCTGTTTACATAGCTTTGAATAAACTCAAGTGGACCTCTCCCCGAGTATGAGTCCCGAGCCCTGTGTATACAAATGGATCATGCTTACAGGTATATTTCCTTCATAAACTCCATTATATACACACATTTTGTCATATATATGTGCTTGTTCATACCTGTTCATGTTTGTTCATACTTGTTCATGTTTGTTCATATGTGTGATATGTGTGCTTGTTCAACTTAGTACAACCCTAGGTTCCCCATAGCCTCCTATTGGGCTTCGCGCAAAGAATCTCCACTAGTTTAGGTTAGGACATAGAGTATGGTTTCCCGGTGAAATCGCTCTAAGAGCTCAAACCAACTATACCATGCCTCCCCTTGGGCTTTGTACAAACGAGTGACCCTCCCATAGCCTCCTCTTGGGCTTACAATGCAAGGACCCTGGATTGTCCCTCACATAGCCTCCTCTTGGGCTTACAATGCAAGGACCCTCGGATAGCCTCCTCTTGGGCTTCGTACAAGGACCCACGGGCTTCTTATAAGCATCCCCAACATCCAAATCAAATACCCTAGGATATTAGACATTTTTCATCTCTATGCTAGGAGTATCTCTTCTATATCATCACAAACAATCAATCAATCAAAATCAAACTTCTTTTTGCCACAAGGCTGGCTAATCAATCAAATTTCTTTTTTTGCCACAAGGCTGGCTAATCAATCAAACTGTTTTACCACCGTACTGGATGATTAATCAAAGTTTTTTGTCACAAGGCTGACTTCATTGAAACTTTTGCCACAAGGCTGGCTGATTAATCAAAGTTTTTGTCACAAGGCTGACTTCATTGAAACTTTTGCCACAAGGCTGGTTAAACAAAAACATCTTTATCATTCTAAGCACCCTAAGTGGCATGGCCCTGGGCTTATAATGAAAAGATTTTCAAACAAAAATCAAACAGATGTATGTGATGATATAGATTAGATACATCTAGCATTTAGACGACATTTGTCTATTTTCCTTTGCTTCCACTAGCATAAGTGGGAACTACGATTGCTCTGACTTTCTCAACATCCCTTTGAGAATACGTAGGCACAAGGTCGATCCTTGGCGAGCAAAACAAAACAAAAAAAACCATTCAAACCTTAGCACCCGTAGACCCCGAGCTACAGATGCTCTGATTCCCTCTAAGGGATATGTATGCAGAGGATCGCGATGATCTTTGCGAGCATAATCAAACAAACACCTTAGGTCCCACCTCTTTCTCACAAGAACCTCCACCATAACAAGAATGGAATAAACAAAACAAAGAAACCTATAGAGTACTATAGATACGTTGGGTGCTAATACCTTCCCTTCGTATAACCAACCCTCTTACCCAAGATCTCTCCCCACTTTTAAGGTTATTGCAGCTTTTTTCCTTTTCCTCTTTTGGAAACAATAAAAAGTTTGGTCCGTATAAAAGAAAAATCATTTTTTTGAGCACTCGAGCCCAAAGAAGGCATCAGGTGTCTCATCCACAAAAAAAGAGGAACAAAACGATTTTTCGCCCGCGACACTATGTTCCAATACCTGGTGCTTAAATCTGCTGGAGAAGTTAAGTTTGGAGGAGATCAGAAGGGCAAGATAATTGGCTCAGGAACCATAAGTACTGGTAACTCTCCTTCTATAACTAATGTTCTTATGGTAGATGGATTAGCTCATAACTTATTGTCCATAAGTCAATTAAGTGACAATGGTTATGACATAATCTTTGATCAAAAGTCTTGTAAGGACGTAAGTAAGAAGGATGGCTCAATCCTATTTACAGGCAAGAGAAAGAACAACATTTACAAGATTGATCTTCAGGATGTTAAGAATCAGAAGGTAACTTGTCTTATGTCTGTTAGCGAAGAGCAATGGGTCTGGCACAGAAGATTAGGCCATGCTAGTTTGAGAAATATTTCTCAGATTAACAAACTAAATCTGGTCAGAGGACTCCCTAATCTGAAATACAAATCAGATGCTCTTTGCGAAGCATGTCAGAAAGGGAAGTTTTCCAAACCTGCATTCAAGTATAAGAATGTTGTTTCTTCCTCTAGGCCGCTAGAACTTCTGCACATTGATCTGTTTGACTCAGTCAAAACAGCTTCTGTTAGAGGGAAGAAATATGGATTAGTCATCGTAGATGATTATAGTCGCTGGACATGGGTAAAGTTCTTGAAACACAAGGATGAGTCTCATTCAGTGTTCTTTGAATGCTACACTCAGATTCAATCTGAGAAGAGTGTAAAATCATAAAGGTCAGAAGTGATCACGGTGGCGAATTTGAGAACAGATTCTTTGAGGTTTACTTCAAAGAAAATGGTATTGCCCATGATTTCTCTTGCCCTAGAACTCCATAGCAAAATGGAGTTGTAGAGCGAAAGAATAGGACTCTACAAGAAATGGCCAGTACCATGTTCAATGAGACCAATATGGCTAAGCATTTTTGGGCAAAAGCAATAAACATTGCATGTTATATTCACAATAGAATCTCTATAAGACCTATTCTTAATAATACTCCTTATGAACTGTGGAAGAACAGAAAGCCCGACATTTCATATTTTCATCCTTTTGGATGTGTTTGTTTTATTCTGAATACTAAAGATCATCTGAGTAAGTTTGATTCTAAGGCACAGAAGTGTTTCCTTCTTGGATATTCTGAACGCTCTAAAGGCTACAGAGTATACAATACTGAAACATTGATTGTTGAAGAATCAATCAATATCAGATTTGATGATAAGCTTGGTCTTGAAAAGCCAAAGCAGTTTGAGAATTTTGCAGATATAGATATCTCAATTTCAGAAGCTGAAGAACCAAGAAGCAAAGTATCAGAAGCTGAAGAACCCAGAAGCAAAGGATCAGAAGATCAAGTTGCTGCTTCTTAAGAGAATCTCAGAATTTCTGAAGAGCCAACTGTCAGAAGATCTTATAGACTCAACTCTGCTCACTCAGAAGATGTCATTCATGGAAAGAAGGATGATCCTATCAGAACTAGATCTTTTCTGAAGAATATCAATATGGATCTTTGATCAGAATGAGAAGATGAGAAGTTCTAACTCTTTCAGAATCAAGGTTAAAGCAAAATAGTTGTCACCAACTTTTCTAGAAGTTGAACACGTGTTCACTCTATTTGGACAAGCATGCGTGCAACTGATGAGACGCCTCCCTAGGTAACTGTGCTAATCATTTCAAATTTCATGTTATCCCACCTAACGTCATTCATCATTAAATGCATTTGATTTTTCTTGATTCTTTAAATGTTCATTCTCATAATTTCATTGCATTCTTTTTCAAATCAGTCTCTATATAAACTCCCCTCATCATATCATTTTCTCTTTTACGCATTCTTTCTCTCTCCTGTTTATGCACTTCTGCAACCTTTTTGCCCTATTTTCTTACCCTAAAAGAAAGAAACCCAGAAATCTCAGTTGTGCAACAATGGCTGCTTCTTCATCACACATTGCTGATTCTTCTTCTCCTCCTCAACAACATCAACAAGAAGAAGAATAACTATTCTTTCCACCAGTCACGTGTTCGATTCCTCGGGAAGATTTGGAAGTAATTTGTGAGTTGATGGTTGACGTTGATAATCTTGAAGAACCTGAGTTCCATGTCAGAGATAATATGGTCTTTCAAGAATAGTCATCGTTGTTTCGTGAGTTCTGTGGACCAGTCTATCCTGACTTGGTAAATGAGTTCTGGGCTTATGCTTTTGTCATTCCTAAAGCAGTTGTATCTTATGTTCATGGAAGATTCTTTGCTATCACTGAAGATACCTTGAGAATATTGTTTGATTTGAAAGAACCTGTTGGTGCTTTTGAACTTTCTCGTAGAGCAAACTGGGCAGATGTTCTTGCTGAACTATACCCAGATGTGACGAAAACCAAGAATGTCAAGGATTTGAAGGACATTTACAAAGTGTGGACAAAGATTCTTCTAGGATGTTTCTATCACAGAAAATCAACCTGTTCACCAAACTTCATAAACAAAGACCAACAATATATCATGTATTGTATTGGTACTCAGAAGAAGGTTGATGCTCCTTACATCATTTTCAATCATATGTGGAATGCTGTAAGAGATACTAGAGATGAGAACAGAACTAAGAAAGGCAATGTTATTCCTTTTGGAAGAATCATTACCAATCTTCTGGTTCAAACCAAGATGGTTGAAAAACTGGAATCTGATGGTGTCATCAAGGATCTTGTCACTGTCACTGGAAGCATCTTGAATGCTAACACCTTAAGAAAGATGAGTCTTATTCGAGCTGTTGAACATGCTCCACAACCTATTCCAGGAGTTAGAGACAGAAGAGGCCCTGTTCTAGCTGAGTTTGAAATGTTCTTCAGAAAAAAACTATCAGAAGTTGAGGTTAATTATCTTAATGGTCTCAAGAAGGGTAATGCAATTGATGCTCCTATTGGAGTAAGTCGCCAGAGGCCTTCTACTTCCACGGCTGGAGTATCAGAAGTTGTTCCAGAATTTGTCCCACAAGCTTCTTATCTTCAGGAAAGAAGAACAAAGCGCAAGCGAGATCTTCTTTCTGTCAGTGAAGAGAAGAGTAATCAAGAAGAAGCTGCTGCAGAAGTTGATGAAAATGTTGTTGTTGAAAATGAGAATATAGAACAAGAAGATGCTGAGAAAAAGAAGAATAAGAAGAAGTCAAAGAAAGAGAAGAAAGAAGTTGTTGAGAAAAATGCTGAGAAGGAAGTAGAGAAGAAGAAGAAGAAAAATAAGAAGAAGAAAAAGAAAATTGTTGAAGTTGAAAAGAGGTCAGAAGAAGAAGTAATTCAAGAAGAAGTGAATAAGGAAGAAGAAAAGAAGGAAGCTGCCAGAAAGAGAGAAATTGCTTTAGAAAAGGTAAAATCTGTTTATGAGAAGAAGAAGTGAAAGGCTATGGAAGATGATTCTGAGAGGCCCCAGAAAAAGAGCTCTTCGGGTATTCATGTTTCTGAACCTAACTCTGTTTCTGTTTTAAATTCAGAATCTGTACCAACAGAAGTTCCTCAACCCTCTCAACCAGATATTCAACCAGAAATAGCCTCCACCAGATCACCTTCACCCATCAAAGTTCTCACCCCTTCTTCTTCACCCATTACCAATGCTGTTTCTGACCAACCCTTTGATACACTTGTCCTTGATATTCAACCCCTTCAAACTCTCTTTCCCCCTCAAACAAATATCTCCATTTCTCAACCTCCTCCTCATGTAAACCATTCCCCCATTGCTAACCCAGTTACAAATAATTCTCCTAAATCAGAATCTAAAAGTAATGGTTCTTTAGAACAATTGTTTCGTGATTGCAACTTCACTCATAAACCCCGTCCTGAACCTGAGCTTGTTGTGCTAGACGCTGAGTCAGAAGAAGTAGAATCATCTCTCACTCTTGATAGAGAACCTCAACCCTACTTCTTTCTGAACCCAGATTCTGCTATCACCAAACTCAAATCCCGCTGGGAATTTTCTGTTGGTGTACGTTTTGAATTGTTAAAGCTAAAGATGCAGACAGGTTTAGAGACATTGAAGGCAGCACATCATGCCCGGATGGATGATGTTGAATTGAGAAATCAATGGAGGATCTTCAGAAGGAAGATGAACTCTGAGTTTCTGAAGCTTCAGAAGGCGTGTGAAGCAGAAGCTCTAGGTCATCTTGGATTTCTAAGATCCTATGAAGAATTCTGGGTCAGTCATCTCAGGGGCAGGTATTGTTTTGAAGAAAAAGAATTCATTGATGAGCTTGCAGAAGATGTGTCTGACCAAGTGCCTTGTCTTGCCATGGTTGTGTGGAAGCCTCACTATTCTGTTATGATTGGAGATTTTCAGTCATTATTCAACTGGCTAAGGGAGAATCCCTAAAAGAATGCACTAGATATGGTATATCCTGCTGTTGAATATCCATCAGAAGTTGTTGCTCCTACACCTCCAAAGAATCTGGCTGAGATTCTTTAAGCTCTTGAGAATGAAGATTCTGATATCCCTGCTGCAGAATATGTTGAAGATACTTCTATGTCAGAAGCTGATGCTAAGAAGCAAAGTGCTGAGAATCATCCTGCTGAGAAATTTCTTGTTCAGGAAAATCAAAGTGATGTTCTCATGATTGATGTTGTTGTTGAGCATGCTATTCCTTTGGATGATAGCTGTGAAGCTTCTTTTGATGAACCTTCTCTTCTGGTGAACTCCATGAAGGCTCTTCAAAAGAATCAAGCTGATCTTGCTTCTCGTTTGGATAAGCATGAAGATACTCACAATGAGTTTCTCTCATTCATGAAGACGCAGTCTGCAAGCACTTCTGAGATTCAAAACCTTCTGGCCAAGATAGTCTCTAAGCTAGGCTAGTCATAGTCTTTTGGTCTTAGTTGTTTCTTGTTTCTTGCATCTGCTTCTATACTTCTGTATCTTCTGATATTTTGTTGAATCAATGAAATATTATCTTCTCTCATATTGTTTGTTTTTCATCTGAATCTTTTATATGCTTTTTGATGTTATGACAAAAAGGGGGTGAAAACGTGATAATTGATTTGATTTATTATATCAGTTGCTGGGATTAAGTCTCAACATTCCTAACAATATTTGCAAGTTCTATGTCTTTGAGATTTTTGCAGGATTGAAGATATTCTGAAAAAGCTCAACATGAGAAGCAAATACATAAGGAAAAGCAATTCTCTAAAGAAACATGTTCTTGGTATTTGAAGCAAGCTTAGTGCTGTGAAGCTTCAAGATCAGAAGCAAGAAGGAAGAATGTTCTGATATTCTCGTGGCAGAATATGCTCTAACAAATTCTTATTCCTCATATGTTCTGATACATATTCTTTTTAAGAACTTATCAAAGTTTGCTCTGATAGTTTTTCTAGCATTGCTCTGATACATGTTCTTTCTTAAAAGAATGTTCTGATTCATTCATGCTCTAACTTTTGTCGTCTAGTTTGTTTTGAAACATTTCAGGATGTAAAGATGCTCTGATGATGCTCTGGTACATTCAAGAATGTTCTGATACAATCAAGCATGCAATGATTCAAGAAGAAATTCAAAGCTCTAAAGCTGTCCTATGGAAGCAAGAAGCAGAAGCTCTGAATGATCTGAAGTTCTAGGCAAATGTGAACGTCTCGACTGAAATGGAAAATACTCATGGAAGTCTTTTATTTATAAATTCTTCTAGTATTTATTTCAGGGGGAGATTGTAAATCTGAGGGGGGGACATATTCACACACTATGTTCATATGCTTATGCTATAACTGTGTAATTGTCTTTAGTCATCTGATATTTTGATTGCACATTCATATCAATTATATATGTTTTTGTCATCTTCAAAAAGGGGGAGATTGTTAGAACAAGAATTGTTCTGATCAATATTCTTAGTTTTGATGATAACAATGTATATGAATTTTGTATAAGACAATGTGGTACTCTAATCCTATGCATTTTCCATTTCAGGAAATATATGATGAGTATGCACAATTCAGCGCAAGAAGCACTGACTCAGAAGGTTCAAGTATGCAACATCAGAACATGCTCTCGCAAGACATCAGAAGATGGCCAAGCAGAATCAGAACATGGTCTATTGAAGCATCAGAAGAACTTGAGTTCAGAAGCAGAAGCACTGAAGTTCTTATGGTATCACGCTAGAAGCACTTCAAAGTTAGAAGACAAGAAGATACTCTGCACCAAGCTATTTGACTATGATTAATTCAAACGTTGTATCTACAAAGATCATATCATATCAGAAGCAAGTACAAGATGGCAAGCTACGCTGACTGACAAAAGGAACGTTAGAAGCTATTAAAGGCAAAGTCAGTTAAAGCAGGAAAAGCAAGGCTCGAGGTAGTTGACAAAAGAGTGAAACATTAAATGCAATGCTGTACGGATCACGCAACGCATTAAATGCTCCCAACGGTCATCTTCTCAAAACGGCTATAAATAGAAGTTCTGATGAGAAGCTGAACACACAACTCTTGCGCAAAAATACAGAAACGCTGTCAAATTCAAAAGCTCTCAAACTTCATCTTCAACCTCACATTACTGTTGTAATATCTTAGTGAGATTTAAGCTTAGAACTTAAGAGAAATATCACAGTTGTGATTATAGCTTATTAAGAAGCATTGTAATACTCTTGTAAGAATTTGTTTACATTAATTTGTAAAAGGTTCCTAGAGTGATCAAGGTGTGATCAGAATACTCTAGAAGACTTAGAAGGTATCTAAGTGGAAAACCATTGTAATCAGGTTGATTAGTGGATTAAATCCTCAGGTGAGGTAAATCACTCTAAGGGGGTGGACTGGAGTAGTTTCGTTAACAACGAACTAGGATAAAAATCATTGTGCAATTGTTTTTATCTTAAGAGTTTTTAAAATCACACTTATTCAAACCCCCCCCCCCTTCTAAGTGTTTTTCTATCCTTCATATTCTACCTCGATTATTCGTATAATCGATAGGTAAAGTTGTGTGTTATATATAAAATATGTAATTGCAACTGTTGGAATTCGAATACATGTGTAGTACAATTTAGACAAAAATATCCTTTTTGGTCCTTTATGTTAACCTCGGGGTTCATTTTGGTCCCTTAATTTCTAAAAGTGTCATATTAGTCCCTGAACTCTTCAAAATGTGTCATTTTAGTCCTTTTTGTCACATTAGCGACAAAAAAACTCAAAAATTGGTCGTTAAATCAGTCGCTAATATGATAAAAAGGACTAAAATGACACCTTTTGAAGAGTTAAGGGACCAATATGAGACTTTTTGAAGTTAAGGGACCAAAATGAATCCAGAAGTTAACATAAGGGACCAAAAAGGATATTTTGCCTATAATTTATCTTTTGGTGCAACATCTATGGAAGGATCAAATGAAAAATATTTATGACGCCATTCGTTATCTTGTATTTGAAACAAAAGTAAAACTTTTTTCGCAATTGAGGTGAAATGTGTTTTTTTTTCTAGTAGTGACATAGCACAAAAACAATATGCAACTTTCGAAAAAAAATTGTAAATATGGCTTTGCCAAAAAACATTTATGCAATAACCATGTTTTTCAACAAAAATCTCTAAATATCCATGTTTTTGAAATATTCACCCAAATGACCAAGTTTCGTTTTTCTTTATAGTGGAGGCGCCACCTCATATGGCGCATGCATTCAAAAATCAACGTAGGCGCCAACGAGGAGACTGCACAGGAAAAGAAGAGAGGGGTGTTTCGGTTTGAAGAAGTGTGGGCCAAAGATGATAGAGGTGCTGATTGGGTTAGACATTTGTGGAGGAATACGACAGGGGGCTTCACGCAAAAGTTATCCAACATTCAACAATTGAAGCACTCATTCAAAGATTTAAGAACAGGGAAAGTGGCTAAGGACATCAAGAGAATTGAAGGACTTCTACAAGATGAAAGCAGATGGTCGGCTGATAACTCTGAAATTCAGAAGTACAGATCCCTTGAGAGGAAGAGAAATAGGTTACTCAAGATAGAAGAAATCATGTGGCGGCAGAGAAGTAGAGCATTGTGGCTGAAATATGGAGACCGAAATATGAAGTTTTTTCACAGGAAAGCTGATCAGAGAAGAAGAACGAGTACCATCAAGAGATTGAGGGACCACAAAGGCAATTGGTGGAAGGGATAGGCTCAGTCCGAAAGAATCCTCATTGATTACTTTAAAGGTATTTTCACAACTTCTAATCCAACTAACATTCTTGATGTGTGCAGTTCCTTGAGTGGAAGGCTGAATGATGATCATAAGAGAAGATGTAGCTTACCTTTCACTGAAGACAAAGTCAAGGAAGCTATTTTTTCAAATGCATCCAACTAAATCCCCGCGACCGGATGGATTACCAGCCTTATTCTATCAAAAGTTATGGATTATTGTTAGGAAGGACGTGAATAAAGCTTCCCTAGACATACTCAACAACCAAAAGGATCCCTCTGCAATCGATTCAACCTTTATTTCCCTCATTCCAAAGAAAACGAATGTGATGTCGCCCCATGAGTTCAGACCCATCAGCTTATGCAATGTGATAATGAAAGTAGTCACTAAAGCTATTTCAAATAGGCTTAAAGTCTTGCTGCCAGACATCATCAGTGAGGAGCAGAGTGCTTTTGTCAAAGGAAGGTTAATAACAGATAATGCTCTTATAGCCATGTAATGTTTCCACTGGATGAAAAATAAGAGGAAAGGGAAAAAAGGTACAATGGCACTGAAGTTGGGCATGTCTAAAGCATATGATAGGATTGAGTGAGAATTTGTTTGTGCAGCCCTGGAAGTTTTGGAGTTTCAGGATTACCTAATCCAGCTTATCAAGAGATGCATTTCTACTATTTCGTATCAAATTCTTATCAATGGGCAACCATGTAGAAAGTTTGTTCCCCAACGTGGTCTGCGGCAGGGAGATCCACTCTCACCGTTTCTCTTTATTATTTGTGTTGATGTTTTGTCCGGTTTGCTGAAGAGGAAGGCTACCTTTTTAGAGATCCATTGTGTTCATGTTGCTCGAAAAGCCCCGATTATCACTCACCTCTTTCTTGCAGATAATTGTTTGCTCTTGGCTCGAGCTAATGAAGAGGAAGCAGGTGCAATTTACAAAATACAGTTTGAGCATCTAAAAACACTTTCTTAACTAGCCAATGTACAATCTGGTTTGTCATGTAACAAAACTCCAATTTAACATATTAATAATATGCAATTGGTAGCTTCTTTGTTGCCATTCCCACCAATAAGAACCCGCAATACAATTGGTACCATATAATAATAAGGCAACATTTTTTTCTTTTTGGAAAAAGTCAAATGCATTAACAAGATAAAAGTGAAATGCATTAACAAGAAAAAAAACACAAGATGAGCTATTAGTTATAGAAAAACAATCAAATTGCCATGGAAGGACATAATCGCCATTGAAACTACTCCAACACCAAAAAAACAAGAGAATTATCAAATACACAAACAATGATAAACAAAAATATTGTCACCTCTAACTCTAAAGACTTGCAATAAATTGTCACAGAATAGCCACCATGTCCTCCAAACAACCCAACAAACTTTAGAAACAGACACTCCAACGCCCTAGAGGAGAATATGATCCAACACAACCAAATCCAATCCATCTATAAGAAGTTCCTTAAGCAAATCACCAACTCAACCCTATAACAGCTACACTAGAACCCAAAAAGAATGCAACTCTGAGCTAAAATCGACTCCAATACAAACTACACTGAGGTGCTGCTACTCCAAAACAACTACAGAACAGAATACCTACAGCTTGCAACGATACTGTGAAGCCCAAACATAAAAAAAATGCAGAAGCAGTCATGGCGGTCGTGAAAACAACAGCAACAACAACCAAAAGACTGGAAAAATCCTGCACAAAAAATATGATAAAACATTTGCCTGACCCGAAATTTCACTCTCCCGCTATCTACAGAATCGCAACATCTACTGCCTCAATACGACACTTCTACCGACCCCGAAACATACCAGAATTATTCATCCATCAAACCAAGGCATGCCCTTGCCCTAGGGTTCGCCCACCATTGCGAGATGTTATCTACAATATTATGTTTTGAGTGTATCCATTTCCAATAATAACTATAGCTTCCTCGACCCTCTTTTATAAATTTAATTCCTTATCTTGAAATACATTGTGATTTCTAGCTTTCCAATTGCTCCACATACACGCAAACCAAATTGTGCCAACTCGCAAAGAAACACCCTTACCTCTTCCAAGCAGAACTTCAAACTGATTGAAATGTGAAAGCCTGTCGTTATGGAACACACGTGCAAATAAAAGACACTAAAAAATAAATGTGAAGCCGATTCTTCAATCCCACACTCACCCACATAAAGTAATGAACCTTCCCCAATTACATCCCTCCTAATAAAATTATCTTTTGTGCTTAATCTATTTTGGAACAATCTCCACTCTAAACATGATATTTTTTCCACCTCTTCAAGCCACATTTGATGAATGTTTATCCCGACTAATAAACTCTTGTTGAAATTAACCTTCAGACCTGTCATTGCTTCAAAAAGCAACAAGTTTGCCTTTATTATCTAGATATTTGACCACCTTTTTTCTCCAATAACTAAGGTGTCATCAGCAAAGTGTAAATGAGTGAATCTCTCTTCTCCTTTCTTGAACTTGTAGCCACTAAATTTTCCACTTTCCACTGCTTTCCTCATGAGCATATTAAACCCTTCAGCTGCTATAAGAAACAAAAAAGGTGATGGAAGATCTCCTTGTCTTAATCCTCGTTTCATCGAAAACTCCTTAGTTGGACTTCCATTAACAAGCACTGACATTGAATAATAGGACATAACTTAATCAACATTCAGAAGTGGTAGAAAATTCAATCAATAATAGTAGAAAAATTCAGAATGAGAAAACTTTAAGAATTTGAAGTTAGGTAGGTACACATTCAGAATTACATCCAGGACAAGAACACATGTGTTACATTTGAAATAAGTGACATTGAAATGTTTGAGTTTGATTGTTAATTTAATATTTTTGGTACTAAATTTGATTGGTAATTTAGTATAAGTAGTATATTATATGGAATATGCTAGGGAAACGAATAATAATAATCAATGTAGCAAAGCAAGGTTCTTCATAGTGTATGTTTTTTTTAGAGAAAAGGAAATGCTTAGATTAAACAGAAGCCAGAAAGGCATTACAGAAATGAGCATCCTCCAAGGGAGGTATAACTCCAGACCAAGTCTTGGTACCAAGCAAGTTACCTACTTGCACCATGTGCTGCGCACCAGTATTACCGTTCCTACTCAAGAAAGTTACAACAGCATTGTTAAAACTACGTAGCAATTTCCTACAATCATCCACAAGCAATTCAAGGCCAGCAGAATATGAAATTCCATTGAAACAATCGACGAAAACTAAGGCATCTGATTGAAAGACTATATTATCAAGCTTATGATCCAATGCCAATTGCACTGCCCATAGCAACCCCATCAGTTCAGCCGTAGTAGCATCCATAAAGCTGGAAATTCATTGACAAAACGCTGTTATGATATCCCCATTGGTAGATTTGATCATTCATCCAAGCGAGACAACTCCGCCTTCGAAGCACCCTGCATTAGATTGAACAATCTAAGAGGAGTTTGTAGCCATTTCGATAGTCTGCTCTGAATGCTTGCTTTGTTTTGTTTTCCAGATAGAATTCCATTCCACCACCGAATCCATAACATCGTGGGCCAGAAGTTGTGGGTTTGGAACAACATTCTTGAAAACGAGATTGTTCCAAGCTTGCCAAATGCGCCATAAACTAGTGCACACCATCTATGCCAGCCATGGGTCTTTCAACTCTAGACATATAACAATCCAATCAGTCACCTCTAAATCTGTTGGAACCCTCACACCCAAAGGAGGTGAGAAGAAGACTCGTTTGGAAAAATCACAATCGATAAAAATATGACGACTATGTTTAGGAAAGGAATGAAAAAACGAGCAAGAATTGTCAGCAACGATCCCTTTTTTCCGGAGATTGCATTTGGTGGGAAGGATGTTCCTGATAACTCTCCACAAGAAACTCTTTATCTTTTCAAGAAGTGGACCTTTCCAAAGTTTCCGCCAGTGGGAATTGTTAATTATAGATGAGCGACCAGGCTCATGGTGCTGATGCTGCGTGTGGAGTTGGTGATAAGCCGTTTTAACGGAATAATCTCCTTTTTCGAAGTTCCAATCAATCTGTCCTCGGGAAAGGATCTTGAAATAGGTATGCTGAGAATGTGTTTTGCATCAATTTCCATAAATGTTTCTTGGACCAGATTTACCTGCCATTGTTCCAATTCAGTGACAATGAAATCAGATACTTTTGCTTGGTGATCTATAGAATTCTGCAAGACTGAAGGTTTAAAACCAAGAATGGAAGGCACCCAATTATCCTTCCAGACACAAATCTTCTCTCTATTCCCAATCCTCCATCTTGCTCTATCAACAACCACTTCCTTTGCACTCAAAATACTATGCCAAGCATAACTGGGCTTAAATCCCACTGGAGCCTCAGAGATTCTACACCTTGGGTAATATCTTCCTTTGAAGAATATTTCAAGAAGGGAGCCATCTTCTTGCAAAAGCCTCCAAAATGGTTTACCCAACAAGCTAGCATTGAAGTCTCTAATTCCTCTAAACCCCATTCCCCCACGCCTTTTGAATAAGCCATCCAATCCCAACTCATCCAATGTATTTTTCTCTCCCCTTCCTTGGAGCCCCACCAAAATCTTGCTAAAATGGCCTCTATCTCCTTGCAGCAATTCTCAGGTAATCTATAGCAGCTCATGATATATGTTGAGATTGACTGCACCACTGCTTTAATTAAAACTTCCTTACCAGCTCTCGACAAGAATCATTCCTTCCAATCTTTCATTTTTTTCCAAACTCTACCAATAACTAGTGAGAAAACTTCTTTTTTCTTCCTACCAAACACCACTGGCAGGCCTAAATATTTGGAGTGGCTTCCAATAGCTCCGAATCCCAACCTCCTATGCAAACATTCTTTTGAGGACTCAGTCACATTCGCACTAAAAGAGACTTCCGATTTATCGTAGCTCACCACCTGTCCCGAAGCTTGTTGGTAGATTTCGAGAGTTTGGAGGATAGAATCTGATTCCGCTTCATTGGCTCGAGCAAAGAGCAAACAATCATCTGAAAAAAGAGGTGAGTTATAATTGAGGCTTTTCGAGCAACAAGAACACCATGGATTTATAAAGAGGTAGCCTTCCTCTTCAGCAAACCGGACAAAACATCAACACAAATAATAAAGAGAAATGGTGAGAGTGGATCTCCCTGCCGCAGATCACGTTGGGGAACAAACTTTTTACATGGTTGCCCATTGATAAGAATTTGATACGAAACAGTAGAAATGCATCTCTTGATAAGCTGGATTAGGTAATCCAGAAACTCCAAAACTTCCAAGGCTCCACAAACAAAATCCCATTCAATCCTATCATATGCTTTAGACATGTCCAACTTCAGTGTCATTGTACCTTTTTTCCCTTTCCTCTTATTTTTCATCTAGTGGAAACATTACATGGCTATAAGAGCATTATCTGTTATTAACCTTCCTTTGACAAAAGCACTATGCTCCTAACTGATGATGTCTGGCAGCAAGACTTTAAGCCTGTTTGAAATAGCTTTAGTGACTACTTTCATTATCACATTGCATAAGCTGATGGGTCTGAACTCATGGGGCGACATCGCATTCGTTTTCTTCGGAATGAGGGAAATAAAGGTTGAATCGATTGCAGAGGGATCCTTTTGGTTGTTGAGTATGTCTAGGGCAGCTTTATTCACGTCCTTCCCAACAATATTCCATAAGTTTTGATAGAATAAGGCTGGTAATCCATCCGGTCCCAGTGCTTTGGTATGATGCATCTGAAAAATTGCCAGATGTGCCATTGCATGAGTGAAGAGCAACAGCGTCAAATGAAAATTTTTGGGCAAAATCTAACCTGCATAGTTGAAGGCTATACCGAAGAATTTGAGACTAATTTTCTTGAGCACATGAAGCTCTACCATCGATTTAGCCGTGTGGCTGCGACTGTAGTGTATAATGAATATATAAATTATAGAAACCATGTTCATATGAACTCCACCGAGTGGGCTACACTTACTGAGTTTGTTAAGTACTTAGGTCAAACTAGAAAATGTAAGGTTTAAGAAACACCCAAGGGATGGTTCATTACATACATATATAGAGATTCATAAACCCTTTTCAAGGAGAAGATGGAGAATAAGAGAATCAAGGAAGATTTGGTAGATGAAGAAAAACAAGAGAAGGAGATCCAGAAACAAATTGAAAGGGCTGAGCAATTGATGCTGCTATCTAATCCCGAGTCTGATCAGCCTTCACAGGTGGAGACTACAAGGGAACTAAATGCAGAAGATGGAATTAAGATAGGATTTTCTCTTGGGTCATCTGCTAAACCTATAGCTAAGGATAAAGGCGAGACATCGAGGATGGCGTTTGATGAAGAGAAATATGAGGAAAAGAATCGTGTAAACAATTTGAAAAGGAAAGAAAGCGGCGGTGGAAAATCAACTCTTGATGAAATGTTCACGGAAGAAGAGAGGAAAAAGGAAAAAAACAACAGGAAGGATTATTGGTTGCATGAGGGAATTTTTGTTAAGGTTATGAGCAATGTCTTGGCATAGAAGGGATACTACAAACAAAAAGGTGTTGTGAGGAAAGTGATTGACAAGTACGTAAGTGAAATAGAAATGTTAGAAAGCAAGCCTGTGCTTAGAGTTGATCAGGAAGAGCTTGAAACTGTGATACCACAGGTTGGGGGACGTGTAAAGATAGTAAATGGGGCTTATCGTGGATCCCTTGCTAGGCTGCTCGGGGTGGATACATATCGATTTTGCGCTAAAGTGTAGATAGAGAAAGGCAATTATGATGGTAGGGTGCTTAAAGCTGTGGAATATGAGGACATGTGTAAAGTAGCCTAGTGAGTTTGATTTAATGATGATTTTTGTGATTCTGTTAATTTGCAGGAGTTGGAAAGTTGTTGTTATGTATTATGCGGAAGCTCTAGACTCTAATGTCATCTCTATAACATAAATTAAACCATGGCAATTATCTTTTCTTCTATTGAATAAAATTCTTGGTTGGTGTAATTTAGAATTCTGATTTCTGGCTATAATTATGCTACAAAAGTGCATGAAAGGCTGGTGACTGCCAGTGCCATTGTATCATGTTTGATTGTAATTGTTATTCAGTTTTATTTTTGAATTTTATTGGTTAGTAAAAAGAGCTCTTGTGGGTTGACTGCTGGTACCATTAAAATAGGATAATACAATGTAGCCAAACAATTGACAGCAATATATTGTAGGTGTTATATTCTGGTAAACTATAAAAGAAATTTCACTAAGTCATAGCCTTAGCTTATTTTAGACTCGATCAGGGTATTGTTAGAAAATGAATAACAATAGCTTTGCACTAAATTAAACTCATAGCCATGTGCAAATTACAAAATACAGTTTGAGCAGCTAAAAACACTTTACAATCTAGTTTGTCATGTAACAAAACCTCAATTTAACATGTTAATAATATGAAATTGGTAGCTTCTGTGTTGCCACTCCCACCAATAAGAACCCGCAATACAATTGGTACCATATAATAATAAGGCAGAATTTTTTTCTTTTTGGAAAAAGTCAAATGCATTAACAAGAAAAAAGTCAAATGCATTAACAAGAAAAAAAAGCACAAGATGAGCTATTAGTTACAGGAAAACAATCAGATTGCCATGGCAGGACATAATCACCACTGAAACTACTCCAACACAAAAAAAAAGATAATTATCAAATACACAAACAATGATAAACAAAAATACTGTCACCGCTAACTATAAAGACTTGCAATAAATTGCCACGGAATAGCCACCATGTCCTCCAAACAACCCAACAAACTTTAGAAACATACACTCCAACGTCCTAGCAGAGAATATAATCCAACACAACCAAATCCAAACAATCTATAAGAAGTGCCTTAAGCAAATCACCAACTCAACCCTGCAACAGCAACACCAGAACCTAAAAAGAATGCAACTCTGAGCTAAAACCGACTACAACACAAACTACGCCGAGGTGCTACCATCCGGTCCCGGGGTTTTGGTTGGATGCATTTGAAAAAATGCTTCCTTGACTTCGTCTTCAGTGAAAGGTAAGCTACATCTTCTCTTATGATTATCATTCAGCCTTCCACTCAAGGAACTGCACACATCAGGAATGTTAGTAGGAGTAGAAGTATTGAAAATACCTTTAAAGTAGTCAATGAGGATTCTTTTGCACTAAGCCTGTCCCTTCCACCAATTGCCTCTATGGTCCTTCAGTCTCTTGATGGTATTCGATTTTCTTCTCTGATTAGCTTTCCTATGAAAAAACATAGTATTTTGGTCTTCGTCTTTCAGTCACAACGCTCTACTTCTCTGCCTCCATGTGGTTTCTTCTATTTTGAGTAACCTATTCCGCTGCCTCTCAAGGGATCTGTACTTCTAAATTTCAGAGTTATCAGCCGACCATCTACTTTCATCTTGTAGAAGTCCTTCAATTCTCTTGATGTCCTCAGTCACTTTCCCCGTTCTTAAATCCTTGAATGAGTGCTTCAATTGTTGAATGTTGGATAACTTTTGTGTGAAGCCCCCTGTCGTATTCCTCCATAAATGTCTAACCCAATCAGCACATCTATCATCTTTGTCCCACACTTCTTCAAATCAAAACACCCATCTCTTCTTTTCCTGTTGAGTCTCCTCGTTACTTATCATGATCAGAAGCACTGCGTGATCGGAGCCATGATGAGGCATGTGGAAAACTGCAGTAAGTGGAAAGGATTCAAAAAAAGATATGGTTGTAAAACTACGATCCAGCCTGCATTGAATATTATCCGCCCCACCTCTACCATTTTTCCATGTATAGGGATAGCCTACAAAGCCCAAATCCTGCAAACCGCACACCTCCAAAGTGTTCCTATTCCACATGAATTGAGATTGGGATCGTTTGTTGCTGCCAATCTTTTCATTGTGTTGAAGCACGTCATTAAAGTCACCAAAGACAATTAGGCGATTGCCAAGCTCCTGGCAAATGTTTCAACCAAGTTCCAAGTATCTCTTTTATGATATTCTGTAGGGAAGCCGTATACACTTGCAAAACACCAATGCATATCATCTTCACCTTTCCTAATGCATTCTCCCCCGATAAAATTAGGGGAGAAGGACTGAATTTGAATGTCTAGCTTCTCTTTCCATAGAAGACCCAAACCTCCATATCTCCCTTCCAGTACCCTTACAATCAACTGTCAGACAACCTTTGAACCCCAATTTCATCACAATCTTTTGCATTTCATCTTCCTTTAACCTGGTTTCCATGAGAAAGGTCAAAGAGGGGTTCTCAATATGAATGAGCTTTACCAGGGCTCGAACTGCACGAGGGTTCCCCAGGCCGCTGCAGTTCCAATTCATAAGTTTCATTGGTCTAGGCGGTGTTGGTTTTCCAACACCACCTCTAGTAAAGAAGTTGTTATTGTTGGGTTAGTACTATCATGCTTCCTCTTTTTCTCACCACTAATACAATCCTCAATTGATCCTTCAGTAATCATAACGTCCACCAGTTGCCTCTTAGTGCTTTCGATCAACTTCTCTTTCTTCTGATTGCCGGCTGGCTTCTTACATCTCTTTCTTCTAACCCATTTCTTCCTTTGGACCATAGAATTTTTTTCTTGAGCCCTTTCTTGATTTGCTTCTGCAGAAATAGCCATTGCTCCGAAAGACTCCGCTACCACCTCGATGTCCAGATTCTTGCTTTTTGACATTTCTTTTTGACCAAGATCTGCTCCAGCTTTCTCACCCGAGTGTTTGGTTTGCTGAACTTCTGCTCCTTCCATAGAAGCTTTACCTTTTGAACCGCATCTGCTTTGACTGGTGGACGACGGAAAGATATTTTTGTTGCATGTTCCGAAACTTGAAACTTTCTTCTTCTGGTCCTCATTCATTTTTGGAAGCGGTGAGGCTCTGAGCCATTGACCATACGACATGTCTTGTTCATCGAGTTCCTCGAAACCCTCCTCCGTAAGTTCCTCTAAGGATTCGCAATCCTTCATCTGGTGCCCTAATCTTCCACAAACAAAGCAAAAGGTTAGTAACCTCTCGTATTAGAAATGAACCCTAAATTCTCTCAAGGCAGTTACGAATCCTCGCTTATAAAAAGAAGCTGAATCAACATTTGAGGGTTCGACAATTTTCACCCTAATTTCCATACAGTTTAGAGCTATTTTTTTTGTTCCAGTTTTTCTTCAAGTTCCCAATCCAGTTTATGCATTTGATTTCTACACTAGAAATTAAGTGACCTTTAGTTTGATTTTTGGACTTCCAGAACTAGTTTAGGTTTCTACTGTTCATGCAATTTTTATTTTCCTGCAACTGTTTTTTAATTTGAGAAGATAAGAAGCAAAAGCCTACCGGTTTGTGGAGGATTGCGACTGATACTCAAAGTTCTATTTCAAGTTCAATTTAATTTCTAGGCTTTTAGAAATTTTTATGCTTTACAATTTAAATTTTATATCCGATAATATGTTTAAATTTATGTCTTCTATTTATTACTCTGAATCTGTTATGAATATCATGTCTGGCTAAATTTATTAATTCCGGTATGTAATCTTAAATCTAAGGGATTCGGTAACGAATTGGCATAATTTATTTCATAATCAATTCTCTTTTCTGGTTCGATTCTTATTATTAATATTAAAACTGTTTTATTACGAGAGTAAACGGCAATATAGAGGGTAAAATTAATAAGAACGAGAGTTTGAGATTTTAACTGGACAGTGAGAATGAGACATTAATTTTGAATACAGCGAGAGCGCTTTAAAATTAATTGAACTCTATTTTTTTTCAAAAAGTATTTTTGGGGTTTTAAATGACACAGCGAGGGCGATCATCTAGGTCCAACTATATAGTCGGAATCAATAAACACGAGAGTGTGAGACAAAGATTTTTAAACTGATAGTTTTCATTGAAAGAAATTTTGTGACACTTGAATCAGTGCCAATAAATTACCGAACCCCTGAAGTTAGATACATTACATACCGGTGTTTGCTTATAATTAATTTTAGACTTTATGTAATTACTTCACCCCCTTTATTCGTCAACCGAATATTATTAGCCTTAGATTTACACCGTAACGTTAGATAACGGTAGATTGATTTTTGGTCCTTTGGGTTCGATAATCTTTAAAGCTATGCGATACGATTGTGCACTTGCAGTCACGAATCTATAAACATACTAAGTTACGATCAAGTTTTTGGCGTCGTTGTCAGGGATCAATTAAGTCAATATTGTAACTCCGTTGTTTCTCCGTACAGACTAAGGCGACATTTTTCCTTTCTTTGAACGATTGTATGCCAAATACTCGTTTACAAGGAGGGGGATTAATATAACGAATCAACGTAATCAAACGTTTTGTTAACGTAAGACGTCGAATCCATGATCTTCCTGAAGTAGACCCAATTCCAATTCCCGAAGAGTTGATTCCCACTCCTGGAGAACGAACTCCAAAACTAGACATGGCTGCACTAGTTAATCGCCCTTTTAAGGAGTACGCTGCTCCTTCTCGATCTGAACCACACTCAAGTATTGCTCCCCCTTCCATCGAGGCACACAACTTCGAGCTTAAACCTTCATTGTTGCAAGTCGTGCAACAAAATCAATTTTCTGGAAGCCCTATGGATGATCCAAATCTCCATTTATTCGTGTTCCTGCAATATGTCGATACAGTACAAGCTAATGGTGTTAATCCTGAAGCAATTCGATTACGTATTTTTCCCTTTTCTCTAAGAGATAGAGCTAGAGCATGACTCCAATCTTACCTTCCAACTCCATAACTACATGGGACGAACTGAAGAAAGTCTTCTTAGCAAGATGTTTTCCACCTAGTAAAATTGCAATGCTGAGAGGCCAAATCAAAGGATTTACTCAAAAAGACAACGAATCACTTTTCGAAGCTTGGGAGAGATAAAGAACATGCTGAGACTTTGCCCACATCATGGACTTGAACCATGGCTAATCATCCACACCTTCTATGGTGGTATCCTATATAACACCGTGTTATCTCTAGACGCTGCCGCTGGTGGTGCATTAATGGACAAACCATATAATGAAGCTTATCAACTCATTGAAAACATGGTGCAAAACCATTATCAATGGGGAGGAGAACGAGCCTCTGTGGAGAAAACTCAAGCCAAAGGAGGGATGTACGAAGTCAGTGGCATAGACCACTTCAATGCTAAAGTAGATGCCCAGACTCAAAAGATCGAGAGTTTAGCAATGACCCTCGCAGCCACTGTGGCTGCCATAGCTCCAAATTGCGAGTTATATGGAGTACCTAGACATATCGTTTTCGAATGACAATTGCTAGCTGGAATACCTCTTGACTAAATGAACTACGCTCAAGGAAACCCGTATTCTAACACCTATAACCCAGGTTGGAAAAAGCATCCAAATTTCTCCTATAAGAATAACATTGCGTTATACGCACCTCAAGCACCTCTTGGTTTTCAAAAGCCAAACCAAATTGCACCTCAAGCCGCTCCTCAAGCACCTCGTAAGTCCAACCTTGAGATAATGATAGAAAACTTTGTTGCTTCTCAAACGCAATAAAATAAGGAGTTTATGAACCAAAACGTACACACCTCTGAATTAGTAAAACAATTAGCAACCAAAGTAGATGCCCTGGCTACACATAACAAAATGCTAGAAACCCAGATTTCTCAAGTAGCCCAATAACAAGCAACAACTAGCGCTCCAGCTGGAGTATTTCCTAGTCAACCCCAACCTAACCCGAAAGGTCATGCTAATGCCATTACATTACGAAGTGGGACTAAATTAGACGGACCAGTAGATCCAAGAATCCTAACTAAACCGATGTCTCAACAAAAAGAAAATGAAATCGAAAAGCAAAAAGCAAAAAGCAAAAAGCAATGACGAACTGAATAAACCTACTGAACTAGAAACCATAGGTGGAGATGAAGCTGAAAAGGAAAAACCATAAGTACCTCCGCCACCATATAAGCCACCTATCCCATTTCCTCAGAGATTAGCTAAATCAAAGATCTAAAGACAATTTAAGAAATTTGTAGAACTTCTGAAGCAATTAAACATAATAATACCCTTTATAGAAGCCATAACACAAATGCCATCATAAGCCAGATTTCTTGAAGAGATACTGTCTAACAAAAAGAAACTTGAGGATAACGAAACAGTGATGCTTACTGCGGAATGTAGTGCTATTATCCAAAACAATATGCTACCTAAGATGAAAGACCCTGGTAGTTTCTTCATACCCTGTGTGATAGGAAAATTCGTCATAGACAAAGCACTATGCGATTTAGGAGCTAGTGTGAGTTTGATGCCTCTTTCAATCTGTGAAAAGTTACAACTAGGCGAACTAAGACCAACTAGAATGTCTCTACAATTAGCTGATCGCTCTGTGAAGTACCCTGTAGGTATGCTAAAAAACATTCTCGTTAGAATAGGTCAGTTCTTTATTCCCACATATTTCATCATAATGGACATTCAAGAAGACTCTAATATTCCAATCATACTAGTAAGACCTTTCTTAGCCACTGCTGGTGCTATCATCGATGTGAAACGAGGGAAACTGACTTTTGAAGTAGGAGAAGAGAAGGTTGAATTCATTCTTTCCAAATTCCTTAAAGCTCCCACAATAGTAGACACATGCTGTTTTATTGACATCATCGATGAATGTGAAATCCTAAGAATTCTTATACCGCCTATTTTTGAAGACGATAACTGGCGTGGGGAATACCAAGACAACCACCTAAGTGAATGCCTAGCGCTAACTCCTAATCCTATACCTGGCCCTAAGAAACGTGCTGTAGAACTTAAAACATTACCAAATGATCTAAGGTATGAATTCCTAGACGAAGAACTTAAACGACTTGTCATAGTCAATGCTGACATAGAACGAACCGAAACCGAAAAGTTACTCAATGTCCTAAGAAAATATCCAACCGCACTAGGCTATAACATTTCAGATCTGAAAGGAATAAGTACTTCTATCTGTATGCATCGCATTTTTCTTGAAGAAGATTGCAAAACCTCTAGAGATCATCAAATACGAATCAATCCCACTCTAAGCGATGTAGTTAAGACGGAAATTCAAAAGTTGTTAGAAGCCGGAATCATATATCCTATATCTGACAGTAAATGGGTTAGTCCTGTGCATGTCGTACCTAAGAAAGGAGAGTCACCGTAGTCACCAACGCAAAAGGCGAATTTGTAGCACAACATACTCAAACTAGATGGAGAATGTGCATTGACTATAGGAAGTTAAACAAAGCCACTCGCAAAGATCATTTTCCTTTACCTTTCATAGACCAAATGCTCGAGCGCTTGGCCAAACACTCTCATTTATGTTACTTAGATGGTTACTTAGGATTTTTTCCAAATTCCTATCCACCCCGATGACCAAGAAAAGACCACATTTACATGTCCTTATGGTACATTCGCTTATAGACGAATGCCATTCGTACTTTGCAATGCACCCGCAACCTTCCAGATATGCATGATGGTAATCTTTGCTGATTTCCTGGATGGAATAATGGAAGTCTTCATGGACGATTTCTCTGTCTGTGGAGAAAGTTTTGAAGGATGCTTAGCAAACCTGGAAATGGTACTCCAACGATGCATGAGCGTCAACCTAATACTCAATTGGGAAAAATGCCATTCGAAGATGCAGAACCAAATATTTTCTAACATAAACAAGGCAGACGTTCGCGTTTTCCAACCCTAGAGAAGGTACACCTGGATATATATAAATATATATATATATAGGTTTGATTTTATCGCTCTCGCAGGCACCTACTCCAGTCTTCGATGATGAACGGGCAAAATTTTGTACGCTCCTCTATATTTGTTTGATTCCAGTTCTTGTTACAACAACTCAGTGAAACAAAAGTTAAACTATGACAATACAATTTATCTTTTTCCTTGCTTCATGGTTGAACTCGTCAGAAACTAGCTACCACCACTATTATCCTTGATCTTCACCAAGATCTTGATTTTCAATCTTTGATGGAGTTCATTCTTGATAAACTCATCGATCTTCACTAAATATCGAAATTATAAGCCTTGAATTCTTATCTTCAACAGGTTGATAAATCAACATAAAAACTTCATAATAATAGAGAAGAGCTCCTTCTCTTTTTTCCTTCAAAGAAATTCACTTATTTGAATCTCTTCAAGATCAGTTTATGCTTGAAAGCTAAATACTTCAAATAAAAGACTAGACCTATACTATTCCTTCACAATCAATCATCACACACATGATTATTATGTCAAGTTGTGGATCACGTGATCGACACCATCTCTAAAACGTGCCACTCACATTGTTCTATTGCTTAAACACATCCTTTAGGTACATCTCAATCCTTAAACTAAATTATACTCATATTTCTACACGACACAGTGTAGCTTATTGGTTATAAGCTAGTGTTGGATCAAACTCAGTAGCTGTCGAAGTATTCTAGTTTATTAGTATGTTAAAGTATGCTAGTTTGCTAGCATGTTTAATTTAGTATGTTAGTAAATGCTAGAGTATTAGTTTTTTTGTAAATAACATATTCTACCTCAATATGAAAGTGACGTGGTTGATATTCAATTGTAAACACTTTTCTTCTATTTATAAATGAAACAGGAATCTAGTTTTACTATTTTCTGATCGTCTCTCTTCCCTCTTTTCTCTTTTTGATTTTCTTGTTCGTATAGAAACCTCTCATATGCTCTGTTATTAGAATTGATTCATAACAACAAGTAATTTTAGGATGCAATTCCCACATCAACAGAGCTTCAAACTTTTGCTAAAGTTGTGGAAGATGTCTGATGGCAACGGAAAACCAAGAAGCGACATGTTTTGTCTTACTCTTCTGTCGAAGTAGAATATCGTTCTATGGATATTACTTTATGTGAGCTTAAATGGATGAAAGTTCTTATGCACTCACTTGGTGTAGCGTGCTCTCAATCCATGAGACTTTATTGTGATAGTCAATCAAAATGTCATATAGTTATCAAATTCCTTTTCCATGAGTGTACAAAACACATTGAGATATTGAAATTGAATGTCATTTTTTATGTGAGGAACTCCTTAAGAGGAACATTTCGACTCATCACGTACCCACAAAATTAAGCTAGTTGACATTTTTGCCAAAACATTCTTAAAATAAACAATTTGACTATTTTTTAAATAACTTAGACATCCATAATCTTCATGCTTGAACTTGAGGAGGAACATAGGTTAAGGTATCATTTATGTAAATTTATGCTAAAAGTTGTATATACAAATTCAAGATACATAGCACATGTTTAGTATATTAAATTTACGAGTAAATTTTACATTGAGAAAACAATATACTTAACCTAAGTATGACAGAGTGACAGCCAGCACTTAACCACAAAAAGAGGATGAGCAAATTGGCATGAATTATCTCTAAATAAAAATGGTTGGACATGTTAATTTTGTGTAGGATTCCTATAGAATAAGAAAAATGTCTACATCATCAGGGCTGTTTTTGAGGGCGTGCAAGGCGGGCTACCACACATAGCTTGAATTTTTTTACGATTAAATTGTAATTCAATAAGGCCTCATAAATCTTTGTTAATGTTAAAACGAGGTTAAATAGGGCCTCTAATTATTTTGTCATAGTTGAATCAAAATTAATCTGCACAGGACCTCCAAAATATTGAGACGGACTTGTACATGATAGAGCTCTTAATTTCGATTTGGACCACCTATTTGAACATGTCAATATATCTTCTATATGTTTTGATCAGTTTTAATTTAAGCCAATAATACTTATTAATAATAACATGGAAAAGGATGGATATTCCAAAAGTTTCAAATTTTGAGATTACACATTTAAATTTAAGGACAGGGAAAATGATGTAAATTTAAATATTGACTACCCATAATTATTTTTTGATGTTTTAAACGATATCCTTTTTCTATAAGTAAGAGATATTGTGTTAGGGATATGATACCTTGGATTAGTAGGACAAGGGAATCCTCCTTAAGAAGAGATAAAACTAAAATATAATTGTTTTATGATATCTTTCATTCATGGAATTGAGTACAATATATAGGCATGAGGTACTGAATATTCTTGCACGTTAAGGATAAAATCCCTTAAACTTAGGAATGGAAAATAAAGAAATCTAGTACAGCAATAGAGGAAATCTAGTACATCTAATAAATCATAACAAAGTTTGGAAGCTTCTTCCTTCTTTGTCTTCTTGTGCAGGTGGAAATACCTTGTTTTAGTCTTCAAGTCTCTTGGGCCTTTTAGTGATTCTCTTGGGTCTGTTGAGAGCAATTGTTGAAGGGCCTTTTTCCATGGCAGAGTTGGACACTGTTTCTGTAATTGGGCTAACAACCCTTGGTGCTTCAAAAGACACCTTGTCCTCAAGGTGATAATCAGAACAAATGGTATCCCAAGTCTCCCAACTAGTGTCCTCTAGAGATAAACCCGACCACTGTATCAAAACCATTTTTGTTAGAGGAGTGGTAGAAGGGTCGAGTTTTGTGTTAAGTATGGCTAATGGTGTGATGATTGGATGGTGGTCAATAGAAATGGGAGGTATAGTAGCAATAGAAGGAATGGGGCCATGGTGTAATTTGAGAAGTGAGCAATGGAAGACTGGGTGAATTTTACAATTGGGTGGCAGGTCGAGTTTATATGCGACTTTCCAATTTTTGAAGGATCATAAAGGGTCCATAGAACCGTTTGGAGAGTTTGGTATAAGATGTGGGGGAAGCTGTTTTCTGTCTATATGGACGAAGGAGAACATAAACATAAGAGCCTTCTTCAAAAGTGATGTCTCTTCGGTGTTTGTCGGCAGTATTTTTCATGGAAGTTTGTGATTTGAGGATTTTTTCCCTTAGTTTGGTGATAAGCTGTTGGCGGTTACTTAGTAAGACGTCTACAGCTTCAAGTGGGGATTGACCTTGGATGTATTATGGTATGGATGGTGGTTCCTTGCCATAAATGATTTGATATGGAGTGAGACCAGTGGTAGAGTGTATAGAAGTGTTATGGGACCTTTCAGCCAAAGAAAGGTAGTTGGACCATTGAGAGGGTTTGTGGTGTACAAATGACCTGAGGTATTGTTCAAGAACTCTGTTGAAAACCTCAGTTTGGCCATCGGTTTCCGGGTGATAGGCGGTGCTCATGCGCAACTTGGTTCCACAAAGTGAGAATAGTTCACGCCAAAACTTGCTTATGAATAATGGGTCACGGTCAGAGACGAGACTTCTAGGAATGCCATGTAATTTGCACACAGTGTCAAAAAATATTATTGCAATTTTGTGAGCAGTAAAATTAGGAAGCAAGGCAGCCAAATGCACTCCTTTAGAAAGGCGATCAACTACCACTAGAATGGCAGAGTGTCCTTTGGAGAGCGGTAAGCCTGTGATGAAGTCAAGGGAAAGATCCTCCCAAATGGCCTGAGGGATTGGCAGAGGTTGTAGTAGGCCTGATGGTTTCTTTGTTTCGTATTTCACTTGTTGGCAGGTGGTACAATTTTTGATGAATTGTTGTACTTGATCCCTCATGTTTTCCCACCAAAAATTAGCTTTCAGTCATGCTAAAGTTTTGGCAAATCCCATGTGACCTGCAGTAGGTGAGCTATGGAATTCCTCAAAAAGTGTGTGACAGAAGGGAAGGGAGTGATCCAACCAAATACGCTTATTGAACAGAATGAGGCCTTGGTGTATTTTGTGGTTGGGAAATTGGGATGGTGTTTGGGAAATTTGATTGTATAGAGAGGTGAATTGGGTGCTAGCAGCCAATGCTAGTTTGAGTTGCTCTAGGAAAATAAAATTAGGCATAGAGAAAAAAGATGCGTACCTGAGATTGTCTCTGGAATGCGAGAAAGAGCGTCTGCGACGATGTTGGATTTCCCTGTCTTGTACTGAATCTGGTAATCATATCCCATGAGTTTGGTTAAATAGATTTGTTACTCAGGTGTTTGTATGGTTTGTGTGAGAAGTTATTTAAGGCTTTGGTGGTCAGTGTAAATTGTAAAGCGATGACCCAGCAGGTATTGTCTCCATTTTTTAACCACAGCAGTTATAGCATGGAGTTTGCGGATATATGTGGAAGATCGCTGAAGTCTGGGACAGAAAGGCTTGCTGCAAAAGCAATTGGGTATGAATTTTGTATTAAAATTGCGCCCATAGCAAGACCCGAAGCATCTGTCTCAAGGTAGAAGGGTTGTGTGAATTCTGGGAGATTTAAGGTGGGTGCAGAGGTTATGGCCATTTTAAGAGCTTTAAAAGCTATGGTTGCTTCAGGGGACCATTGGAAGGCATCCTTGCGAAGTAGAGCTGTGAGTGGTGTAGCAATCGATGCATAACCCTGAATGAATTTGCGATAGAATCCTGTAAGTCCTAAAAATCCTCTTAGTGCAGTGATGTTTTTAGAGATTGGCCAGTCAAGGATGGCTTGGATTTTTGATGGTTCGGTATTAACGCCTTCAGCAGAAACGATATGACCTAAATAAGTCAAGCTGCGTTAGGCTAATAGGCATTTTGACTGTTTCAGGAAATATTCTCCTTGTAGGAGAGTGGTGAAAACCTGTTCGAGGTGTTGGAGGTGATCTTCCAAAGATTGGCTATAGACGAGGATATCGTCGAAGAACTTGGTGACGAATTTACGCAGAAAAGGTTGGAGAAGAGTGTTCATCGCAGCTTGGAAGGTGGAAGGTGCGTTGCGGAGGCCGAATGGCATCACACAGAATTCGTAGTGTCCTTGATGCATTCTAAATGTTGTCTTTGGTATGTCAGGTGGATGCATCCGGATTTGGTGAAATCCTTGGCGAAGATCGAGTTTAGAAAACCAAGATGCATGGCCAAGTTCATCCAGTAATTCTTTGATAGTTGGCATAGGAAAACGGTCTCGTACAGTGATGGCGTTGAGTACACTGTAGTCAACGCAGAAGCGCCAACCTCCATCCTTTTTTTTTGACAAGAAGCACTGGTGATGAGAAAGGGCTTTGGCTTGGTTGGATGAGTTTGGTGTCAAGCATGGTCTGGATTTGGTGTTCGATTTCATTTTTCTGGAAATATGGATAACGATAGGGACGGGTGTTTATGGGTTTGGAGTTGGGAAAAAGGTTGATGTGATGATCAATATAACGTTTGGGGGGAAATTTTGGTTGGGAGTTGAAGAGTTTGGAGAATCGGATAAGAAGAGAGTGGATTTTAGGGTTTGAGTGTGACCGAATTGGGTCGGGTTGTGGGTTCGGTTTGGTGGGTATGATTTGGATTTGGAACAGTTCAACGGTGGAGTGGGTTTGGATAAGTCTTTTAACTTGTTAGGCTGAGGCAGGGGATATTTGGGCCTTTTTTCTGCAGTTAGGGTAATGGGTTTATTGTGGTGTTTGAAAGACAGACTAAGAGTAGTGTAGTCCATTAACACATGCCCAATAGCTTGTAACCATGGGGCACCCAGAATAACGTCGGCGCCGCAAAGAGGAAGGACGTAAAAATCAACAGAAAATTTTTCCGATTGTAGAGAAATGGAGATACCTGCGCAGAAGCGATTGCAATCGAGTGGGGTTGTATGGACTGAAGGGAGCTCAAGGAATTTGGCAATTCGATCTTGTACGAAGTTGTGTGTACTACCGCCATCGATCAATATAGTGACTGGGTGGTTTGAAATTTGTCCGTTGATACGAATGGTGGAAACGGCGAAGCATCCTGAAAGGGCATGTAAACTAATCTGGGCTTCGTTGATGGGGTCATTCTCAGGGGTGGTGTCAGAGTCAGCATATGTGGTGGGTTGGTGGTCGAATAAATCTGGGATGGAATCTGGCGGATCTTCGGTAATGAGGAGGAAGAAACGCCCTTTGCATTTGTGTTGGGGAGTGAAAGTTTCATCACAATTATAACACAAACCCTTTTCGCGTTGGGAAGCCATTTCTTCCGGGGAGAGTTTGCGGTAATTGAGTTTGTTGGATTTGGGATTGGGTAAGAGGGATGGTTGGCTAGTGTTTTGTGGTGGGTTGAAGGAGGAGGAAGTCGTTGGTTGCGGTTTCGATTTGAAGAAGCGACGACGTTTGTCAATTTTGTCCTCCTGTAATTTGGCAAGGGCGGTGGCTTCAGTTAAGGTGAAAGGGCGGAGTGCTTGTACCTCTCTGCGGATTTCGGGAGAGAGTCCAGAGATGAAGCAACTTAGAAGAAATGTTTGGGGAAGACCGACAATGCGGTTGGCTAGTTTTTCAAATTCGGTGAGGTAAGAGTTGAGAGATGATTTCTGGGTGAGTTTGAAAAGGGAGCTTGAAGGGTCGTCGTAGTAGGATGGAGCAAAACGAGTTTCCAGTGCCTGTAAGAAACCAGTCCAGTTGGTGATGAATCCGTTGCGAAACATCCATTGATACCAACTAAGAGCAGGTCCTTCCATGTAAAATGAAGCGACGGTTAGACGCTCTGGTTCCGGTGTTTAGTGATAGTCAAAAAACTGTGAGATTTTGAATATCCAGCCAGGAGCATCAGTGCCGTTAAACTTAGGTACGTCGATTTTCATTCGTGGTAAGGGGTAGGTAAGGGTGGGGTTTGTATTTGGTGTTGGTGGTGGTGGTGGGTTGGTGGTGAGAGCTGCAAGTTAGTCAGCAATGGAGTCGATTTTGGATGAAAGGTCATCCAATCTTTCTACATTAGTGGGAGCCATGGGAGGGGAGTAAGAGCAACAAATGAAAGCACCAAATTGTTAGGGATATGATACCTTGGATTAGTAGGACAAGGGAATCCTCCTTAAGAAGAGATAAAACTAAAATATAATTGTTTTCTGATATCTTTCATTCATGGAATTGAGTACAATATATAGGCATGAGGTACTGAATATTCTTGTACGTTAAGGATAAAATCCCTTGAATGGAAAATAAAGAAATCTAGTACAGCAATAGAGGAAATCTAGTACAGCTAATAAATCATAACAAACGTTGGAAGCTTCTTCCTTCTTTGTCTTCTTGTGCAGGTGACAATACCTTGTTTTAGTCTTCAAGTCTCTTGAGCCTTTTAGTGATTCTCTTGGGTCTGTTGAGAGCAATTGTTGATGGGCCTTTTTCCATGGCAGAGTTGGATACTGTTTCTGTAATTGGGCTAACATATTGTGAAGAATTTTATAACATCACAGAGGAAAAAAATTCAAGAATGGCTGGGAAAATTAGCATTCTACTCTTTTTGGAACAAAGAGAATTCTTGTCTGCATCATGATTGAGTGAGAATGGAATATATTGTATACCATTTAAATTGGATGAGACTATTGGAAGAGAATTCTTGTTTGCATCATGATTGAGTGAAAATAATTTTTTTTTTTTGTATTTTTAAAAATAGATTTTCTAAAACCGTTTTTTAAAATATTATAAATTTTTTTATATTTGTTTTTTCTAAAATGAAACACTAATTTTGATATCTTATAACATAAACATACATAAGTGAAGACCAAAACTTAGTCAAAATCATAATTTTTTCAAAAAGTTGTATTTCAAAAATGATTTTTATGAAAATCTATTTGAAATAGCTTCAAAAAAAATTTTCATTTGAAGCTTCTATAAAAAGTTTCTTTGTAAAAATTTTATTCACAAAATTTAGTAATACTACAAAAATCATTTTTTTAAAAAAACCAAAACAAATGGGCCTTACAAGTTACTCAATTGTATCAAAAGAGTTGTAATTCTACTTTTTATTGATATATTTTACTATAGAGTAGACTATGGCGTTTTTTTCACGTATTAAAAAATTTCAAACTCAGTTATAATTGTGCAGAGACATTAAATGCAGAATCACGAGTTTAAATTTGTGACATTCCACTTATTGATCTATAAAAAAAATTCGCAATGTGTCAACAAAAATTTCGTTAATAAAGTTTCAAGAGAAATTTATTTAAGTGCGATATTTGAGCAGGATCACTTTCCACTCTCAAATAGACTCTTCCACAATTGACAAAGCTGGCTTCTTTATTTAAGCTTAGGTTTTTGAAGAAGACATTCATCAAAGAGTTTGCATCCAATTTAGGAAAAGAACCAAATTAAAATATTAGGTAGCATTTGAATTGTTGATATCATTCAAATCAAGTTAATAGACCAGAAAGCACAATTTAGCACAGGCATAGGTAAAGTGGATCATAATCATTAAACTTCTTTGAAATTGGCACATTGAGATGCCAAGTTTATTTCTACAAATCAACTAAGAAAGAAATAGACAGACTTTAAAAGAACAATTCTTTTGCTGGAAAATTGAATAAACTCTACTTATAAAAAACAGAAAAACTAAAGTGTTTAAATTTGACTCGTTAGTTTAAGAGCGCAAACCAAATCTACTACTATGCTACACTACAAATGCTCACCTCTCCCCCTCTGCTAATTGGGCTTGGCTATTTCTAATGCAAATGTTATTTTGTTTTGACGGGCCCAAATGAAAAACCTACCTAAAACCAATCAAATTGATTCAAACACCCCACACATTTCAATAATGTCAAAATAATTTTTCTTATTATTTATCTTTCAAAATATATTGTTTGAAAAAATATTTACTTTCAAAAAACTAGTAAAACGCAAAAAAATTGATAGTGTTATTAAAAAATTTGGTAGATTTTTTACTTATCCAAAAGAAAAAATATGCATTTTTATAGGATTTTAAAAATTCAATATGAGTTTTTATCAAATTGTTTCAAATAATAGGTAAATGGTTATGTTTTACAAAAAATTTAAAAATCTGGTATACCGGATATTTCCTCCACCACTAAAAAATTTGATTGTTATTTAAGCATGTCATCCTTAAATGCGTAAGAGGTGGATGAATTTTTTTACAAATTTTATCTATTTCTTCACCACTGACTTGAGATGTTTTACTTACATGTTTTATATGAACTTTTGAAAGTTTTAACTGATTTATGTTATTTATGAGTAATTCATTATATGTTTTAACAGACAAATATTTTCCTCTCGGACCTAAGTGTTATCATGAGAACAATATATTGGGAGACTTCATGCTATTATTGTTACTGTTCATTCTAATACAAAAAATGGCGAAGAGGGAGAAAAAAACAAATTGATTATGGGCTGTGAGAGACGAGGAAACTACAAGAACCATATATTGTCTCAAGTCACTCGTAGTAGAAGAGTTAAATGTACATTTAAGTTGTAATCTGCGCCAGGTGGTAGCGGGTGGAACATAACAGTTAGATGACGTATTAACAACCATGATCTAGTTAAGGATGTAATGGATCGTGGCATATTATGCCGTCTAAAACCGAATGAAAGATTGTTTGTGAATGAAATAACAAATACCACATGACATATTTGAATGCCATTGAAGTTGTATTCACATCCTCATTCATCTCTTGTGTGTATTTCATACTTCAAAAAATGTTAGTTTGAAGTGCAAGGAGTATGTCGAGGCTAATAGGCAAAAACAAGTTACAGAATTATGGAACAAAGTCGTGTATTTAAATATGATGCTTGAGTTTGAGCGACACTTGCAGCATTTTGAGGTAGCATGTGTACGCCCGTTTTTAGTTTGCGTGTTTTATTTAATTATGTCGTGCTATGATATGTGTTTTGTTTCACTAAATTATGTGTTAATTAAGTGCTTGTGCAATATTGGTGTTATTTGTGGGGTTTTATCGTAAATAATATAAGTTAATAAATTGGGAGAGTTATTGGGCTTAAGCTAGAATTAGTAAGTGTAGGGTGTGATTTAAGGCCCATTAGTAATGAGAAAGATAGTAAGTTAAACAAAACAAGGTTTTTAGGGGTTTTAGACTTAGAAGCTCATTTTGGCAAAGTTGTGAAAGAAGAGAAGAGTAGAGTGAAGAGAAAGAGGGGAATCTCAATATTGAAGCTAGAGTTGTTTTCAATCCAAACCTAAGGTAAGGGTGGGATTCTTTCATGCTAAAGGGATGTATGATGATGTTTTGGGTGAGATTTAATTGTATGTTGCATCCATGGAAGTTGTGTGTAGAGATGTTAGGGTTTATGAACAAATGCTTGATTTGATGATTTGAAATGTGTTTAATTGATGTTTGATGATGTTATGATGTTATAAGACCCATAATATGTGTTGCATTTGTGGTTATGACAGGTATTCTATTGCTGTTCGTGATGGTTGGTGTTTTCCATCTTGATAGGGTTGAGTTTAGGGGTTTTGGGATGGGTTTCGTATGTTGTTTTCTGTGTTTGGAATTTTCTGAAAATCGCCAGTTCGCACCGCAAACCTTGTTGGCGCCGCGAACCCCTTGGCAGAAACTTGAGAAAATTGGATTTGCTCAGTTCGCGCCGCGAACCCTTGTTGGCGCCGCGAACTGCTTGGCAGAAACTTAGGAATATTTGATTCACTCAGTTCGCGCCGCTAACTTTGTTGGCGCCGCGAACCCTGTTTTGCAGAACTTTTTCTAAACTTGGAAATGATGTAACTTTTGAACCGTAACTCCTTTTTAAGTGCCGTTTGAACCTACGTGAAGCCCTAATTGATGTCTTTCCATTAAATATGCTTAGTATAACTTTGAAAACTCTTGGAATCTTCTTGAATTGGATTTTGTTGACATTGGATACCGGAATTGATTATGTCGTTTAAGTTGATCATGTCGTTTACGTAGATTATGTTGTTTGAGTCGATTATGTCGTTAAGTGTGATTGTGAATGTGCATCATTGAGTCACATTCATTGCATTGTTTGAGACGGCCCTAGTGGCAAATGTTTGAGACGGCCCTTGTGGCGAATGTTTGAGACGGCCCAATGGCAATTGTTTGAGACGGGAGTTTTACTCCAATGGTACCACATGCATTTGCATTGTTCGAGTTGCATAAGTAAAGTCGTATGATGAGTCGTAATTGAATATTTGTGTGTGCATAACATGAATGTTATCTTGTGTCGATTGATTGTTGTTTCGTTGAGCATATGTGATAAATGACTGTGTATGCCTTAATTGAGATTGATATTATTGTTGTCAGTAAGATGTTGAATGATGTGAATAGTAGTAAGTGATACATGTTGAGAAGTGGTGACCGATGTATGATTATTTCTCCGCTTTGAATATTATTATACACTTCTTTATAATGAATGATATCTCACCCCTTTTGTTTGAATGTTACCCTCTGTTGGTAACGTGCAGGTAATGACGCGGAGTAGTTGTGTACCTATAGCTCGAGTCGGTGTGTGTCGATGCTCTGATACGTAACACTCGGGGAACGTTGGATTACTTGTTTACGTTTTGTTTCTTGTGTTTATCTTTGTTAAACTTTGTCCTTATGTTATGCTGAGACTTTTTAGATGTATCGTGCCGTGTTTGGCCGTGATATTATGAGTTGTATTGTTGTTAACATATGATTTTTCCGCTGCGATGCAAGTATTTGATTGGCTGACAATGATTAATGATTTTGATATCGTTCTCCTACATGTGTGTTATGTATCTAAGTAATTGAGTATGATATACGTATGTGATTTTGTTGTTTAAAATGTGACGCTCCGAATCATTATGTTCTATTTGCTTGAAATTTTGAACTCTGATATTCCTGTTGATTGCGGGGTAGATTTGGGGTGTTACATTAGTGGTATCAGAGCAGGTCGGTCTTGTCCGGCCATGTGTCGTGTCGTAGTGTAGTCTAACAAGCGTATATTGTTGTTTGTGCTGATTGCTTTTGTGTTGTAGTGAAGACTTGTGATGGCTGGGAGGAACGATGTTGCGATAGCTGCTGCTTTGGAAGCAATGGCTCAAGCTTTGGAGAACCAACCGAATGGTGGAGAGAGTGCTGCTTCTCGGAGTTTGGCTACCTTCCAAAGAGAGAACCCTCCTGTGTTTAAGGGAACTTATGATCCTGGTGGCGCATTGACATGGCTTAAGGAGATTGAGAGGATTTTCCGTGTCATGGATTGCACTCCTGAACAGAAGGTTCGGTATGGGACTCATATGCTAGCAGTTGAGGCAGATGATTGGTGGCTAGAGACCCGTAGGAGATTGGAAGCGAGTGGTGAGGAGATCTCTTGGATTGTGTTTCGCATGGAGTTCTTAAGGAAGTACTTTCCTGAAGATGTCCGTGGTAAGAAGGAAATTGAATTCCTTGAGCTAAGTCAAGGGAACAAATCTGTTGTGGAGTATGCTGCTAAGTTTTGTGAGTTGGCAAAGTTTTACCAACACTATGATGGGCCGAATGGTGAGTTTTCCAAGTGCATTAAGTTTAAGAATGGGTTGCGTCCGGAGATTAAGAAAGCAATTAGTTACCAGAAGATTCGTATCTTTGCTGATTTGGTTGATTGTTGTCGGATCTATGAAGAGGACAACAATGCTCATTATCGTGTGATAACTAAGAAGATGGGAAAGGGTTATCAAGGTCGTGGTAAGCCTTATGAAGCTTCGAGTGGAAAGGGAAAGCAGAAAGCGGTTGAGGGTAAGAGAACTAGTGGGGAGATGCTCCTGCTGGTATTGTGTGCTTCAAGTGTGGCAAGGTTGGTCACAAGAGCATGTCGTGTAATGTTGATGCTAGAAGATGCTACCGTTGTGGGAAGTTTGGTCATGCATCATCTGATTGTACGCATAAGGATATGGTGTGTTTCAACTATGGTGAAGAAGGCCATATTGGAAGCAAGTGTCAGAAGCCCAAGAAGGAACAATCTAGTGGGAAGGTGTTCGCCTTATCGGGAACTCAGACCACTAGTGAGGATTCACTCATCAGAGGTACATGTTTCATTAATAGCATTCCTTTGATTACTATTATTGATACCGGTGCTACACATTGCTTTATATCTGCTGATTGTGTTGATAGATTGGGCCTGGTGTTATCTGCTATGAACGGAGAAATGGTTGTCGATACTCCGGCTAAGGGATCGGTGACTACTTCTCTTGTGTGTCTTAAGTGTCCCGTGTCAATTTTCGACAGAGACTTTCTTGTTGATTTTGTTTGCTTGCCGTTGAGAGGTTTGGATGTGATCTTGGGGATGAACTGGTTAGGGCATAACCATGTTCACATTAATTGTTTTGATAAGTCCATGAGGTTTTCTTCTCCTGAAGAGGAAAGCTTAGAGTTGTTATCGGCCAGACAGTTTCGTTTGTTGATGAAAGAAGATGTTCAAGTTTTCGCGTTGGTTGCTTCGATGTCTGTCGAGAATCAGGCTGTAGTAGAAAGGTTGGAGGTAGTATGTGAATTTCCTGAAATTTTCCCTGATGAAATCCCTGATGTTCCGCCTGAGAGAGAAGTTGAGTTCTCTATTGATCTTGTACCTGGTACTAGACCTGTGTCTATGGCACCGTACAAGATGTCTGCTTTAGAGTTGTCTGAATTGAAGAAGAAATTGGAAGAGCTGCTTGAGAAGAGGTTCGTGAGACCTAGTGTGTCACCGTGGGGAGCTCCAGTGTTGTTGGTTAAGAAGAAGGATGGAAGTATGAGGCTTTGTATTGATTATCGTCAGCTGAATAAGGTGACAATCAAGAATAAGTATCCACTTCCAAGAATCGATGATTTGATGGACCAATTGGTCGGTGCTAGTGTGTTTAGCAAGATCGATTTGAGGTCGGGTTACCATCAGATTAAAGTGAAAGATGAGGACATGCAGAAGACGGCTTTCAGAACATGTTATGGACATTATGAATATTCTGTGACGCCCTTCGGCGTTACTAATGCACCTGGAGTATTTATGGAGTACATGAACAGCATTTTCCATGAGTATCTGGATCGTTTTGTGGTGGTGTTCATTGATGACATTTTGATTTACTCTAAATCAGAATCAGATCATGCTGAGCATTTGAAGTTGGCATTGCAAGTCTTGAAAGAGAAGAAGTTGTATGCTAAGTTGTCCAAGTGTGAGTTTTGGTTGAAAGAGGTTAGTTTTCTGGGGCATGTCATCTCGAGTGATGGTATTGCCGTGGATCCGTCTAAAGTTGATGTCGTGTTGAGATGGGAAACTCCTAAGTCGGCTACCGAGGTTTGAAGCTTTTTGGGATTAGCCGGTTATTATAGAAGGTTCATTGGAGGTTTCTCTAAGTTAGCCCTTCCGTTGACTAAGTTGACTTGTAAGGGTAAAGCTTTCGTATGGGGTGTTTCTTGTGAAGAGAGCTTTGTTGAGTTGAAGAAAAGGTTGACGTCGGCACCGATTTTGATATTGCCTAATCCGGAAGAATCGTTCGTGGTCTATTGTGATGCTTCAAAGATGGGTTTAGGAGGTGTGCTCATGCAAAATGGTAAGGTTGTTGCTTATGCATCAAGACAGTTGAGAGTTCATGAGAAGAACTATCCTACACATGATTTGGAACTTGCTGCTGTAGTGTTCGTGTTGAAGATTTGGAGGCATTATCTTTATGGTTCTAGATTTGAAGTCTTTAGCGACCATAAGAGCTTAAAGTATTTGTTTGATCAGAAGGAATTGAATATGAGACAACGAAGGTGGTTAGAACTGTTGAAAAATTATGATTTCGGTTTGAATTATCATCCAGGAAAGGCCAATGTTGTTGCCGATGCTTTGAGTCGCAAGACTTTGCATATGTCGGCAATGATGGTTAAGGAGTTAGAATTAATTGAGAAATTTCGAGATATGAGTTTGGTATGTGAAGTGACCCCTAAGAGTGTTCGATTGGGTATGTTGAAGATTAACAATGATTTTCTGGATAGTGTCAGAGAAGCCCAGAAGTTGGATGTGAAATTGGTTGATTCGATGATTGAAGTCGATCAAGCTGAGAATGGTGATTTCAAGTTAGATGCGCACGGTGTGTTGAGGTTCTGTGTCGGATTTGTATTCCTGATGATGTGGATTTGAAAAGATCTATTCTTGAGGAAGGTCATAGGAGTAATTTGAGTATTCATCCCGGGGCTACGAAGATGTACTAAGATTTGAAGAATTTGTTTTGGTGGCCTGGAATGAAGCGTGACATAGCTCAGTTTGTGTATGCATGTTTGACTTGTCAGAAGTCGAAGGTTGAACATCAGAAGCCTGTTGGTTTAATGCAATCGTTAGAAGTTCCTGAATGGAAATGGGATAGTATTTCCATGGATTTTGTGACAAGTTTGCCGAATACCGTGAGAGGACATGATTCGATTTGGGTGATTGTTGATAGGCTTACGAAGTCGGCTCATTTCATACCTATTAACATCACTTATCCGGTTCCGAAGTTGGCGGAAATTTATGTCCGTGTGATTGTGAAGTTGCATGGTGTTCCTTTGTGTATTGTTTCGGATAGAGATCCGAGGTTCACTTCAGATTTTTGGAAGAGTTTGCAAGAGGCGTTGGGTTCTAAGTTGAGGTTGAGTTCGGCATATCATCCTCAGACCGATGGTCAAATGGAGAGAACGATTCAATCTTTGGAGAATTTGTTGAGATCGAGTGTTCTTGAGCAGGGAGGTACGTGGGATACTTATCTTCCATTGATCGAGTTCACATACAACAATAGTTACCATTCGAGTATTGGAATGGCACCTTTTGAGGCGTTGTATGGTCGGAGATGTAGGACTCCGTTATGTTGGCATGAATCTGGCGAGAGTGTAGTACTTGGACCTGAGATTGTAAGAGAGACTACCGAGATGGTTAAGTTGATTCGGGAGAAGATGAAGGCTTCTCAGAGTAGGCAGAAGAGTTACCATTATAAGAGGAGGAAGGATTTGGAATTCCAAGCTGGTGATCATGTATTTTTAAGAGTTACGCCAATGACTGGTGTGGGAAGAGCCTTGAAGTCGAAGAAGCTAACTCCTCGTTTTATCGGACCATATCAGATTTCCGAGAGAGTTGGTAATGTGGCGTATAGAGTGGCCTTACCGCCTAATCTTTCGAATTTGCATGACGTGTTTCATGTGTCGCAACTTCGGAAGTATGTTTCGGATCCTTCGCATGTGATTCATATGAACGATGTGCAAGTGCGGGATAATCTCACGGTGGAGACTATGCCTATAAGGATTGAGGATCGTGAGACGAAGACGCTTAGAGGCAAAGAGATTGCTTTGGTGAAGGTCGTTTGGTCGGGTGCTACCGGTGAAAGTTTGATGTGGGAGTTGGAGAGCAAGATGCGCGAGTCGTATCCTGAGCTGTTTATTTGAGGTAATTTTCGAGGACGAAAATATTCTAAGTGGGGGAGAGTTGTAACGCCCGTTTTTAGTTTGCGTGTTTTATTTAATTATGTCGTGCTATGATATGTGTTTTGTTTTACTAAATTATGTGTTAATTGAGTGCTTGTGCGATATTGGTGTTATTTGTGGGGTTTTATCGTAAATAATATAAGTTAATAAATTGAGAGAGTTATTGGGCTTAAGGTAGAATTAGTAAGTGTAGAGTGTGATTTAAGGCCCATTAGTAATGAGAAAGATAGTAAGTTAAACAAAACAAGGGTTTTAGGGGTTTTAGACTTAGAAGCTCATTTTGGCAAAGTTGTGAAAGAAGAGAAGAGTAGAGTGAATAGAAAGAGGGGAATCTCAATATTGAAGCTAGAGTTGTCTTCATTCCAAAACTAAGGTAAGGGTGGGATTCTTTCATGAAGGGATGTATGATGATGTTTTGGGTGGGATTTAATTGTATGTTGCATCCATGGAAGTTGTGTGTAGAGATGTTAGGGTTTATGAACAAATGCTTGATTTGATGATTTGAAATGTGTTTAATTGATGTTTGATGATGTTATGATGTTATAAGACCCATAATATGTGTTGCATTTGTGGTTATGAAATGTATTCTATTGTTGTTCGTGATGGTTGGTGTTTTCCATCTTGATTGGGTTGAGTTTAGGGGTTTTGGGATGGGTTTCGTATGCTGTTTTTTGTGTTTGGGATTTTCTGAAAATCGCCAGTTCGCGCCGCAAACCTTGTTGGCGCCGCAAACCTCTTGGCAGAAACTTGAGAAAATTGGATTTGCTCAGTTCGCGCCGCGAACCCTTGTTGGCGCCGCGAACTGCTTGGCAGAAACTTAGGAATATTTGATTCACTTAGTTCGCGCCGCGAACTTTGTTGGCGCCGCGAACCCTGTTTTGCAGAACTTTTTCTAAACTTGGAAATGATGTAACTTTTGAACTGTAACTCCTTTTTAAGTGCCGTTTGAACCTACATGAAGCCCTAATTGATGTCTTTCAATTGAATATGCTTAGTATAACTTTGAAAACTCTTGGAATCTTCTTGAATTGGATTTTGTGGACATTGGATATCCGGAATTGATTATGTCGTTTAAGTTGATCATGTCATTTACGTAGATTATGTTGTTTGAGTCGATTATGTCGTTAAGTGTGATTGTGAATGTGCATCATTGAGTCACATTCATTGCATTGTTTGAGACGGCCCTAGTGGCAAATGTTTGAGACGGCCCTTGTGGCGAATGTTTGAAACGGCCCAATGGCAATTGTTTGAGACGGGAGTTTTACTCCAATGGTACCATATGCATTTGCATTGTTCGAGTTGCATAAGTAAAGTCGTATGATGAGTCGTAATTGAATATTTGTGTGTGCATAACATGAATGTTATCTTGTGTCGATTTGATGGTTGTTTCGTTGAGCATATGTGATAAATGACTGTGTATGCCTTAATTGAGATTGATATTATTGTTGTCGGTAAGATGTTGAATGATGTGAATAGTAGCAAGTGATATATGTTGAGAAGTGGTGACCGATGTATGATTATTTCTCCGCTTTGAATATTATCATACACTTCTTTATAATGAATGATATCTAACCCCTTCTGTTTGAATGTTACCCTCCGTTGGTAACGTGCAGGTAATGACGCGGAGTAGTCGTGTACCTATAGCTCGAGTCGGTGTGTGTCGATGCTCTGATACGTAACACTCGGGGAATGTTGGATTACTTGTTTACGTTTTGTTTCTTGTGTTTATCCTTATTAAACTTTGTCCTTATGTTATGCTGAGACTTTTTAGATGTATCGTGTCGTGTTTGGCCGTGATATTATGAGTTGTATTGTTGTTGACATATGATTTTTCCGCTGTGATGCAAGTATTTGATTGGCTGACAATGATTAATGACTTTGATATCATTCTCCTACATGTGTGTTATATATCTAAGTAATTGAGCATGATATACGTATGTGATTTTGTTGTTTAAAATGTGACGCTCCGAATCGTTATGTTCTATTCGCTTGAAATTTTGTACTCTGATATTCCTGTTGATTGTGGGGTAGATTTGGGGTGTTACAGCATGTGCTGATATCTCTTCATTTGTTGATTATATGTACCAAACATGTTTGACACCCTATGAAGAAAAGTTTATCGCCGCATGGACTAACCAAGTCACTTATTTAAGGAACAAGACAACAAACATGTACATTTTATAATCTTGTGAGTTTAATATTATTACTCAAATATTTATAAATTTATTTATTACATCTTTCTTTAATATTATTTTATAGGGTTGGGTCTGCTCACTGGAGATTTAAAAACATGTTGAATACTAGTCGAGGAGATTTGTGCATATACTTAAATGCAGTCAACACCAAGTTGAAGTTGCAACTAGGAGAAATTAGAGTATCATTTCAATACGGTTTTATCAACATTGAGCATTAGTATAACACTCCATTTGACTCAAGATTGCACTGATTTGTCTCAAGACACTGTAATAAAACACATTGCAAAGGAGTTGGGAAGGGTTAAAAGAGTTGGTACTGACAAAGATGCATGTGGATACTTCATTTAGATAACATATGGGTTACCTTGTGCATGTGAACTTGCAGATTTTCAAATACATGGTTATCGTATTCCATTGGAATCCATTAATATTTTTTTTAAGGAAATCACACATTGAAGATTATGAAGTCATTGAAAAATACAATGGGACACAATTGGACTTAGACGAAGAATGTGAAGAGTTGAAGAGGTATTTTAACTCCTCGGTTATTGTTGGCCATAAGATGATGAAGGAAAAGGTGTGTGAACTTACATATACATGTACAACTTCTATGTGTCCACCTCAAGTGCGCTACAAGCCAAAAAATAGAGTTAAGAAGTATAAAAAGGAGAAAGAGAGTGATGTGCATCAAGATCCTTCGCATTGGGAGTATGGTGATGTCTCGTAGAAAATTCAAATGTCCAAGAGATCATATAGTAAAACTCCATCAAGTCAACTGTCTGGAAAGTTTTCAAGACATCTTTACTTGTCAAAATTTCCTATTTTCTTGCAAGACTATATTGAAGATATTATAGATATAGAGGCTGATGGAAACTGTGGTTTCCGTGCTATTAGAGTTTTACTTTGATAGGGTGAAGATTTATGGTTATTGGTTCAGACACAACTAGATGGTGAAGTTTAACAATGCAAACATTTGTATTCCAAAGTGTTATATTATACAATTGTTGATGCAGGCATAGCAGCAAGCAACAAAAGATTTAGAAATATTTATCCGGGAATTATCGTGTCCACAGAGAATGGTGTAGAATGCCATTCAAAGATTTCTATAGTTTCGAACTCAGGTTTGAATGAGCAAAAGTATAAAAACGGAAAAGTAAATATCAACACAAAAGAATTCATTCTTCAGAAAGAAAAGACTTATCAAGCTTTGCATATAATCTACTTCTCACAAACTTAAACTTATCGACCAGTTATACTCAATCTATGAT
Source organism: Vicia villosa (assembly GCF_029867415.1). Lineage (NCBI taxonomy): Eukaryota > Viridiplantae > Streptophyta > Magnoliopsida > Fabales > Fabaceae > Vicia > Vicia villosa. The sequence continues at coordinate 124,053,202 of NC_081183.1, forward strand.
ACTCGTCAATGTCATCACGTATCTCTCACATCAGTGTCCATCTCTGGAGCACCTACGATATCAACTCACAACCAAGGTTATCTCTAATGCAAAGTAGCAAGAACATGCGTATTCTCGCGTCGGCGATCTCTCGTACACCGCTCAAACACGAAAGCATTAAGTACACATGTCCACAATGAATGTTAGCTCTAAATCTATCTCTAGAGTTCAGAAACTAACAGATAATCATCCTAGATAAAGATTCAAGAAGTTTATCTCTAAAGCAACCCAAATCCCGAGCACAAAGTAAAAATCTAAGACAACAATCAACACAGATTTGTAAAGCAAGTTTTATATAACACCATGGGCGAATAATATACATGAGTTCAAAGTAAATACATAAACAAAACCCAACTATAAGAGAAAACACAAAGAGGAAGAGAAATGAACCAAAAATTTCCCGGTTTGTCAGCTCTGTTTGATGATCAATCCATTTTTAGTCATCCAAATGTAAGCTCCATAGTTGTTTTCTAACCTAATCTAACCTGAAAATGAGAGTGATGAAGTTTGGGAGAAAAAATCCCCAAAACCCCATAACCTAACTATGTTACAAATGAAAGAATATAAAGAAAAATCTGCGCAGGCTCGCTAAGCGAGCTAGGCTGGCTAAGCAAGCTACGCAAAAATATCTGGTACAGTGGACTTGGCTAAATGGATTGAGGTGGCTAAGCGAGATTCTGGCTAAGCGAGCTAAGCTGGCTCAGCGAGCTCAGAAAATAATTTTTCTCTGTTTCACATTTATGCAAGCACGGTTGAGCTTGGCTTAGCGAGCTTCTGCATAATTTCCATTTTATTGCTCAAAAACCGCGAAATCAAAGTCGTGCCTTCGACACTTTATACCTCGAGGTTCCGATATACATAAATACCTATAAAACAAATGAAAAATGGATAAAGAACATAAAATGAATCATACTCAAGTATATGAATATTTACACAAAAGTTGATATTTTATTAAAAATACGGAAAGAATAGAATCAATAAGTGACACAAATATATACTCAAAATAACGATATTTTGGCACTTATCAACAATCTCATAAGTTAGGAGTTTAATGTGAAACTCTAGCTTGGATGTTCAAGATCGTGAGAAACAGATGATGATTTCTGACATCAGTTACTCTATTACTTAAAGATACAATGTGATATTGATTTAGTTGTCTAGTAACCTTAACATCACTTTCTTCCCACATTTGGTATCTCTATATATGTTTTTGAGTAGACATAAAATTATTGCAACTGATTTTGCTAATAATATTCATTAGGTTCAGGTGAAGTTGAAACCTAATTTTCCATTGCCCCTCGTCACTGACCACTGGATAGAAAATTGTAGTGGTGCAAGAGCATGAGAAACATCGTATGCAAGACGTATAAGGCATTGGAAAGAAGAAGTCAAGAAGTCAATATAATATGTATTGTAGTGCTATTTTCGTATAGTTAGGATCATACTAATAATTTTGTAAGTTTTGTTTATGTTATAATAATGTGATGCTAATTTTCATATAATGCAATGTTAAGTTACAAAAATACGGTTATGATTTTGACATTTTGCCATCTCTTTCTCTTCTCCTCACTAAACACAAAAAAAAGTAAAAACTTTATTGTCCTACCGAATTTTTAAAAAAGCCTGGTAAAAAATTATAGTTTTATATTGAATATTTTAAAAACTATGGTAAAAATGCATAAAAAATCTTGATTATATTGGATATTCCTAAACATCGGGTATAACTCAATAAATTTTATACCAACAATTTTAAAAATTCATAAAAATACTTGTATTATGTGGAAAACTAGATTTTTAGGAAAATATCAGATAAATTATCATAAATTGAATAGAAAATGCTACTTAGTTGTAAGAATATGGTATTTTCCACCAAAATCTATGAGCAAACACGTTTTTTTAAAAAAAATTGAAATTTATTGATTTTAATGATTTAGGAGTATTATGGTAAAATTGTTGAGTATGTGGGGGGGGTGCCAGAATCAACTTTGGGGTGGGGCATGTAGATTTTTTGGCCAAAACACATCCATTCAGATCAAAGGGTGATTCTCCAATTACAGTGAAAAATTACTTAACATAAATTTTTCTTAGGGAGTAAATTTTAATTAAATATATTTTTGGTGCAAAAGAGAGAGAAGGGAGGAGAGGGAGGAATTTTAACTAAATATTTATTTGGTTTAGAAGGAGATGAGATAAATTTTAAAATATATGTACTATTTTACCCTTAAAATCATTCAACACTCATATTAAATAAGAATATATTTTAATAAAAGTAGTTTTGAGTAAATTTCATCAAAGAGAAACTTGTTCATTCGTAAAAACATAAATAAACAAACGTAAAATATACAATATTCTAAGTATTCAAAAACATATTAAAGTGCCGATGAAATATTAATAAACATCATAGAACCATTATAAGATGAATAATCAGATGAGTCAAAGACCATTTGCATTATCACTTCTTTGCATGCTTCAATGAACACTTAAGAATCATTATAAGTTTGTCAACATCTTTTATAAGAATGCAATATATCTTAGGCAATAACTTTGTGTTATACCCATACTTCTTTAATACACTCCATGTTTCTTCGCTTAAAATTATAGGCAAATCATATTTTTAATGTTCTCTCATTATTTCATTTCCTTATCTTATTGTTACATTTCTCTCTAAGTGCATCTGCAACAACATTCATTGATTTTTTAAAGCTCAATAGTTTCATTGTATGTCTCTTTGTTCTTAACTTCTTTCAATTTCTTTCTTTGACTACCACTTTCTATGGGTGATGGACCTGGTCGTTGTGTTTCAGGACCATCAAAGTTTTCCAAATTCACCTTATTATGACTATGATGGTCATCAATGTCTTGGATAGTTTCAACAAAGTCTTCAATAGTGACTGATGACCTTTGTCACATTGAATCTTTTAAAGTTCCAAAATCATCTCCATCAACTTAATTAGGTTCATAAAGTTTCACCGTCTTCTCATAATTTCAAAGTGATACATTTTTCTCCCTTTTGATACTTTTGGTTTTGAATAAAATAGTATAATTAATAAAATTTATACAATTGTTAATTAATAAAACATTTTAAAAATAAAACATTCATTTAAAGTTACCTCAATCAGAACATAACTTCTCCTCAACGTCCCAAAAATGAGTAGTTGAATTCTAAGAAAACTCGCTTATACAACCTTAAAAAATGTCATAATATTTAGTCAAGTTTCTTTTCAAATTTTTCCAATGGTTTTTATCTCCACCTTTTCAACTTTGTTCCTAAATCATTGATTTCAATTGTAACATTTGTGGATCTATGTACTTGCAGGTATGAAGAATGCAACAACAAGTTGACTTAATTTTGATGTTGACAACACTCTTAAGGAGAGTCTTCATCAGCCTTATTGTTCTAGGATATGATTGTTCAAGTCGTGATACTTGAGATGTTTATCAAGTGATGGTGTTGGGTATGTTATTCAAGTGATGGTGCTTGATTAAGTTGAAGCCCAAGTATCATTTTTGAGCTTGGAGATTTTTCCGTTTGCACCTATCTATGAAGACAACACCTTATGTCAAGCGGTGTTCGATGAAGTTAGAAAAGATATCTGATTAAGTAGTTTTCATGTTAATGGAGTTTATTATGAAGACTTATCTCAAGTCTCATTAGAATAAGATTCAATGTTCCACTGAAAGTGTGTAAAGCTATCATTTAAAAGATGCTCTTGAAGATCAAGTAATCTCTTTGAAGTCAGCATGATGTTGGTCAAACAAGAGTCAATTAAAGACTTCATCTTCAAGGTTCTCTAGTGGTTTGACCTCTCAACTCTGATGATAATCAACTTGAAGATATATAAATCCTTATCAATCTAAAATATTCAAGGTTCTTGTATGATTCTAAAGTCTATTATGATGATGCCAAGACTTGAAGCTTCAGAGTTATAAAAGAGAGGAAGGGTGAAAGCTCGTTTGGTCGTGTGAGTTTGAGAGGTTAGTGTCTTGTAAAGACACAAGGGTCTTTCTGGAAATACAATGGAAAATTTACCCACACTCAAAACCTTTAAGAAGCCTCTCATATTTTATTTAATCCACCTAATTTTTTTTACAACCTAGCCAAGTACCTAGCATCTCATATTTTATTTATGGAATTTTTTTTACAACCTAGCATCTTTTTTATTGGAAGATCATTTCAAACTAAATAATCGATTAGACCAAGTACCTAATAGATTATTTTCTCTTAGTTGAATCTAGAATCGATTGGGGGTCAAATAATAAATTAATTCTTTTACATAATCGATTAGTTGACTTTAATTTTCCACGAAATGTTTCCAACTTTATGCCATATATTGGCCTTTAAATATAGAGATTATCTATCATTTTTTAGATCCAAAAAATTATCTTTGATCTCACTTTCATTTATCTCGTAATTTTTACTAAATTTCTCATTTTAATCACATATATTTAGTCATAGTAATTTGATAATATTCTTGAGTCTAAGTTAGAATCTTTGTTTTGGGTTAGGGAAAATTTGTAAATTTACCAAAAGTGTATTATCTTTTGAGTAAATATTTCTTATGTAGGAAGTTGTTTTTGTCGTGGGTGTGCATTAGCGTCATGGCTGGTTATTTTCCAATTTTTAGGTTGCTTTAGTTGTACGCCAATGACATATGTGACAACCTCCCCCCCACCCCCCGAGTATTTGCAATGGGACTTTTATCCCTATAGTTGTATCACAGACTCGTCGTTACCTTTCATTATCACAAATGAAACGATGATTTAGTGGACAATTTCTTTATTTACTTAAATTATTATAATATATCATGATCTCTTTTTATTTACAATAAAGGGGATCCAAATTTAACATAATCAGGTGGTCCTGCCACCGATTGTTTGTTGTGGGATCGATGGTGGTTATTCTCAGTCTTCCCCAGATTAACCACTTATGTTCACTAGTGATGACTAGTGTTCTTTCCTAGTCAGAGGCTGAATAGCCATATCCTTAAGATGCCTTATTAATGAGGCTACATTGATCTCCATTTCTCTAGCGTCACATTGTTTCCGATCTTGATGTAAAGTCTGGTAAATAATCGTTACTTTGGAAAAGTTGGTGCTGATTGTAACTGGCTCATCATGAATGTTGTGGCATTTCAGCTTAAGATGAATTGGAAAGCTACTGTGTCCAGTGTTTCTGCAAAGGGCCTCCCTAGGATGCAGTTATAAACACCTCTTCAGGGAACGACTAAGAACTATGAGTCAATAGTCCTAGTGTCTCTTCCTTCCCTTAAGGTTACCATCAGGTCTATGTTCCCATATAAGCGGGCTATTGTGTCTTTGAATACCTTAAGGTATTTGTAAGGCCATAATATTTATTTCTTCAAGCCCATTTTTTTCAAAGAGATCTAAATATATAATGTCACAAGATCTTCCGCCATTGATTAATATCTTGGAAACATCAAAGTTGGCGATGGTTTCTGTGATTAATAAGGGAAAAAATTCATTAGTGATCCCCCAACTTTCTGAATGTCTCACTTGGAACCCAAGAATCAACCTTTTCGGATTAGTGAATGACATGCTTCCTTTATCCTTATTGACGGCCATTTGCTCAATAATTTTTCTCTTCATCGTATTCTTAGACGGGTTACTCATCTAAGGGGTGCTCCCTGTTAAGAGGGAGACATACAGGAGCTTCCCCTAATTTCTTTCGTTTTCCCCACTATCCTCTCCTTTACCTTTTTCGTAGGCCACAACTTCCACAATATTATTGGGGTTTTTTATTGAGAGAATCCTCTCAGACCCTCTTACAATCTCTGGTGTATCTCAATCTCATATTGATCAATTCCCCAATATCATATTTCAAATTGATGTAATAATTGGAGTTATGGTCATTAATCTTGTGGACTTTTCAGTTCGAACATGTTCTCTAACTGGACACAGGTTTCTTATTCCAGCTTCCTTGAATTTTCTATTAGCACACTCTGTTAAAATCCCTTTTGGCAAGGTTTTCAAGGGAGTGTAGGAGTCAAAATTTGGACGGAGACTTTGTTTGTTTTCCTCTCTGAGTCGCCCAAAATATTTTTTTGACGTTCGATTAGTTTTGAAGTTACCCAGTCCCCGGTTACCTCCACTGGCCAATAGCTTCTCTTCATAGTTAATGTAAGGTTGCACCCTACTTAGCAAGTTTTTTAGGTTGTAGGCCTCCTTGAACCCTAACTTTTCCCAAAATTTATAATCCAGTCGAAGGCCTTTCTTAAAGATTCATAAATTTAGGCTCTCATCTGATCCTCCAACTGCTACTTCCACATTTGTGAAGCGGTCGATATACACGCACATGGTTTCCTTTTTTCCTAGAGTATCTGCACTAAGAGCGGCCATGGTGGTTAGTTGTATTTTCTTGGTGGTGAAATGGGCGGTGAAAGCCCTGCATATATCAGACCATGAATATAAGCTTTTGTTTGAGAGGAACTTAAACTAGGCTTGAGAAAACTCCATTATAGTTAGTGTAAAGAGTTTGAAACTCACGTCTCTGTTGGCATGGTACTATTCTAATCATTAATCCACATGTTTGACGTGCTCGTCAGGGTATTCATTCCCATTGTAACTCTAAAGATTCAAGGGCTTCTTCAGAGGCTTTGTAATTTTACCGTCCAATATATGGGTAGTCAGAGGATTCATTTTCCTTGGCTTCACGGGGGCCTCTCCTTCATTCCATTCTCTTCTCCTAGCCGAGGGGTTTAAGGGGGTGTGTGTCTTCCTCTCCTTCCTTTGATATTGGGGGAAGGAGTACGACACTCGTGTCCTCAGTGGTTCAAGGATTTTGGGACCTTTTAAGGATCCTTTCTTGGCTCGACGAATTTATGTGAATCCGCCTCCTGAAAAATCTTATTCTTCAAAATATTTTTGTGTAAGACCTCTTCGATCCAAACTATCTTGTCTGCAAAAGCCTGGGAGTTTTGTTGCTGAATAATCAAGTGCATATCATTCAACAATTCACTGGCTCATTGTCAGCCCAGATTAGCTTGCAAGAGCTGGAAACCGGAAAATGCCCCGTGTCTAGTTATCGTAGGTGATAATATAAGTATGAAAAAGGGTTGCTATGTGGAAATGTAGAGCAGATCCGAGGAATTGAGGGGATCAAAAATTTCCATGATCTATCCAAGGCTAGAAAAAATTTGACGGCTGAGGATCGAAAGGAGTAATTGTTACGACTTGGTCATTCGTCCTTTGATTAGGCGAATGAGAATTTCCACCCGCTTCGTAGGCTGCACCTCCTTGTCATTAATGGCGTAATTAGTGGATTTCGACGTGGCCCTCATATGAAGGATAAACATGCTATATTTTGTGAGTAGGTTCATATGTGTGATAGGGAAAACAAAATCCACATGTTCTAAGCCTTGTTGTTTTACAATTTGAAATTGTAGTTATCATCGGTATCATTTTAGTTTTGATTGTTTGTCAAATTTTGTGTATATGTTGAAGGTGCGAGAAACACAAGAAAGGGGAGGTTTGAATTAGGTTGCACCAAATGTAATATTTTTGCAACTCAAAACACAAGTTTAACAAATGAATAAATATAAAAGGCACTGTTGTTTTTATCCTGGTTCACTATTAACAAAGTTATTCCAGTCCACCGCCAAGGTGATTTTTCCTTCTCAATAAGGACTTAATCCAATATAACCAAACCGATTACAGACCACCATAATGACCACAACTAATGTCTTCTTGAGAATTCTGACTAACACTTAGTTTCCCAAGGTATTGACCATAATAAGCTTATGATCAACCTTGCTGCCAATCCCAACAAGTTCAGTTGATCCTTATCATGAAACCACTATGACCGCAACCAAAGTCTTCTTAAGAATTTTGACTAATACTTAGTCTATCAAGGCATCTATCAACCAACATTGATTACAAGTGTGTATATAAAGATGCTTCTAGCATCGCAACCAAAGCTTCCTTGCAAAGTCACGATCAGAAGCTCTTGTACTAACGTTCCTTAGAACCGTTACAGAAGTAGCATTATAGAATCTTGACTTCCATTGTAACACAACACTAGTATTCTTCAAGAGTGTTGAGTTTAGAACCTGGTGACGTCACACGCCTTCTTACTAGAGTGAGAACCTGCAAGGAAAAAACCATACACTAGAAAGAAACAGTTAGTGTATACAACTGTTCTTTAAGATAACATGTAAAGTTATCATCAAAACTTAAGGCCATATTCAGAACCAATCTTGTTCTTATATATGTATCATTTGATTTATCGCATGTTTGTAATTTGTCAATTATGTGTATCTGCATTATCTATTATAATGTATGCTTGTAAGTCATTGGATTCATTTTGTATTCTTTGTGCTTTTGGCTATGATTAGTATTGTACCTTTGAGAACCTCTGCATTCAATATTTTAGTAGTTGAGTCCATGAAAATGTTCCTTTTTTAGCCTATCAATTTGATTTATATTAATGTATTGAGTATTGCTTGAATTACAAGTTATAATGCTTCAATTAAAGGCTGTTGTGTAGTTTGATTCGAATCAGGCATAATGTGACTTGAATCACGAGCTCAATTGAAAGTAAGGAATTGTCTTTACCTGTTTTGAATCGACTTATGAAAGAATGTTATTCGAATCCCAGATCTCCTTGACTCTAATCATGAGGTATAAATGAATCGAATCATGACTTCATTCCCTTACTTCCCAACCTTTGATTCAAGTCATTGTCCATTGGTTTCGAAAATTATTACTTCATGATTTGATGAAATATCATTGGTTCTTTGTTTTTCTAGTGTGTCTACCCACTAACACCCACTTTTTCATCTCTTCTTTTTCGTGTCTATGATATATAAAGAGTGTAAACCAATCATAAAAGTTAATGATGAGAAGTGTGAAAACATAATCTCTTGTAACACCATTGTGTGTTTTTGTGGTAGAACATATCAAGATATGAGAGTTGATCAATTATTGATTGAATTGATCAATCTCAGGACATTCACCAAGAACCTAGAAAACCATTTTTCTAAGAACATTGGGAGAACCAAAGTGTGCGTTCTTCATTCACCAACACCTATCTCCTTATTGATCACTTGTGATTAATCTCCTAGAATGTGGATCTTGTGAGTTTTAATTATGTGTGTGAGATTATTCATATATTATTCATTATCTTTAACCTTTGTCAAGAACCATTGTTTGGGATCTCCAACTCTAAATATTGAGTGTGAGAGGTACACTAAAGGTACATTAAGGAATTTAATGTTTTTCTTTGAAGCTATGTTTTGTGTAACAGGTGGAAGGATAGTTTCTTAGACATAGATTATGGTTGTGTGTTGTTCATCAAGAGATAAGAGTTTCTATATACTCCATTGAAGACTTTGGTGAAACCATGTAAAGGTTGTTGCGGGACAAAGTTGGGAGCCGTCCAATTATTTTAAGAAAATGACAATTGTTCAAACAAGTCTTCGTCAAATCCGAGGAAAGGATGTTGCAGAAATGGATCTTGGAGCAAGTTATAGTGGATAACAAGATTATTGGATCAAGATCGTGAGGATCTTAAATGTAGCAGTTGAGTATTTGCATCAACAGAAAGAATTATCATTTCATTTATGTATAGGCTATTGCAACAGTGTTCGGGTTGATGATATTTCGTTGTATCAAAATATTTATACATTATCTTTTGAAATAGTGGAAAACCTGATTATTTTTCAATGGTTTTAAAGCATTGAAGAATGCAGTAGGTGTCTGTGAGGACAATAACACCGAACTAGTATATATCTTTGTGTACTTTTTCTTCTTCTTTATTTCTCTTTAATTTTCTCCATTTGTTACGTAATTGTTGCATCATAGCATCGTTTGTATGTCATCTAGATTAGATCATACTTATAGCGGATTATTGTGTTAGCATAGGTTTATGCTATATCAAACATATTGAATTGCCTTTAAATTCAATTATGATTAAAGCCTTTCTGTGTTGAGTATTTAAATTGTTTGGATCTAGCAACTTACCTTACTAAGAGTGATTATGTCGATGGATCATTACTCTAGTGATATCATTGAAATCTCTGATTTTGTTTCAAAGAGTGGTTGAAGTTATTTTAAAACGGATCGGTTTATTCAACCCCCGTTTAGAGTGTTTCTTATCCATATTCTTAACCAACACACTTTATCGATTTTGGGTTTTTGTGCAATGGGTGTTGCACCCCAAAATTTGCCCTCTTTCTCTGTGCCATAAGTTATGAAGGACGTTTATTTCGTCGATTGAAATTTGAAAAAAAATAATAATAGTTTCTTATATGTGGTGCAAGCAATCGTTAATTCACTGAGATTCATGGAATTTCATGTCAAGGTGTTCTTATGTGCTTCAATTGCTATCTTCTTCAAGGATTCCTTAAGACATTATTGTCATGTTGAATTGGTGCTGAATGCGAATTATGGCATATAAAAGTGAAACGGCAATCAAGGTTGTTGTTCGTAGCTTTTAATGTAAGAAATATGGTTCATTGATTAAGCGAAGATTTTGTTAAAGTGAAGTTCATTCGAGTAAGGTTTTGGATTCATTATAATTCAAAGATTGGATTAAGGTTCTAAGTATGCTGAGATAGAATTCATTTTGGTTTGTTTGGAATGCGATCTACAAAGTTAAAATTCATCATTTATCATTCAAAGTTACAAATCCATACAATGTCCATTACAAAAAGCCCCTTTCAAAATTCACTGCAAAAAATTCAAATGTCCAAAGTCATAATACAAATATCCCAATATTCACGTGCATCTGCTTCCAGCTTCAAACCTTGGTGTTCCAAACTATTCAAGACCTTTCGCCAAAATACCGTAACCTTGATCCAATCTTCAAAACGCTTCGGATAACTCATAGCCCCGCATCAATATCCTCAAGCTACCTGCATCTACACATCAAAACCGGTTGCCCAATTCAAAGCAAAAACCAAGCTGCACAAGTGTGCACTCAAACCGCATCGCTCCGCCACAATATCCTGCATCCAAATAAACTGAACCGCAATATGGTGTTAGATGAAACCGGTTCAATCAGAAGAAAATAAATTCAGAACCACAGATAAACTGAATAACATAACAGAAATTGGGGGAGGAAAATATCGGTAAGAGAATGGAAACGAAACCGTAAAAAACTTCTTCATCTTTCTCTCTCGATCCGGGATTCATTATCTCCAACCTTCTCTTAACACTATCCTCCCTCTCTGAATTCTTCAACCTCAAATCACATCTTCACTCTCTCCATTCACCTTGAACAACAGAAAAATCTCAAGAAAACAACAGAAAAACTCAGAACCGAAAGACGTAACGAACTCTTCATCTCTTCATCATCCACATTCAGACGAATTCAACAATCTTCATCGTTCTTCAATACTATCAGAAACTAATCACCAATCCTTGAGAACTCTGGAATTCACAAAAGGATCCATAATAGAAGAACTGAGGAGAAAATTGGAAAAAGATGTGAAATCGAAACTCACCACATGACAGGATCTGAAGAAAATTCGTAACAAACTTTCTTAATCTTGAATCTTCATCTTCAAACGATTCAATCTCCATCTTCTTTTCTTCACGAACAAAAATTCAGAATCTCTCTCGATTCTATTCAATTCTTCTCAGCAACAACACCAACGTAACCACAACAATATCATCATCAACGCAACAACATCCCTGCGAACAACAGGAATTAAAACTAAGTTCAGATCGAAACGAAGGAACGAAAAGAAGAGAGACGAAATCGTATGAGAACATTTGAGAAGGATCGTGAACGGAGAAGGTGAAAAACGACGGTGATTTGAACGCTCCAATCGGAGAAGGTTGAGGCCGAAAATAGAGAGATGATGAGCGGAGAGATGCGAGCGAGATGAGAGGCAAAGTTTTTGATCGGAGACGAACAACTCCGTCGTCGTCGCGCCGTCGCGCCGCCGTGGTTGAAGGAGGGAGAATCAGAGTTGAGAGTAACTCGTCGCCGCTGAGTCGTTGAGGGGAAGAGCCGCCGTGGGCGTGAGGAAGATGAGAGTTGATGAGTCCAATTCACGTAAACATAACCCTAATCTTTTTTCTATTCATTAAGCTCTGTTCTGATTACTCTCAAATTAGAATTAACATAATTTTGATTAGCTTAGAGTTGATTAAATGTGATTAATAATTGAATGAATTCTGATGCATTTGGATCAAACAAAATTGAACAAACCATGGGCCTCACACGAAATTGCTGTACCACACCTACCTTAAGCCCAATGCACCACTCTCTTTTTTTGGCATACTGAAAGTTGTACAAACAAAACTCTATTGGGCTCATCCCATTGGGCCGCTGCGCCCTTACAACTGCCAGCACCACCATTTTCTGACTTTTCACCCCCTGTGTACATAATAGTTCATGTTAAACTAGTTTTCTCTTATTAGTTTGTTTTCTATTGTTTTTTAGCATAATAAATCCTTGAGTTTTTGTTAGATTTTTAACATGATAAAAATGAATCAAAAACATGTATTTTTCTTGTTAGAATTTAATTGCTTTTTTACATAGTTTTGTTCTTATTCTTTGATAAAACGCCATAAAAACAATTTTCTCTTTTTATATTTTGTTTTAGAATTTACTTAGAATTTAATTTCTATTATTTTCTATGGCGGGTGCATGCCTCCTTGTTATTACTGATTTGGTTGTTGAGATGTGCGAGGTACCTCGAGAGGGCCTTCGATTGCTCCGTGTTCCACTTTATTTGTGGGACACGAATTCGCTTCCGGTGCGATTGATTTGCATCGTGTTCCACTTTATTTGTGGGACACGAACTTATTTCCGATGCGATTCACCTGATCTCTCATTGAGATGTATATTCCTGTATTGTCTGGCTTGTGTTTCTCTTGCAGGTTGCTTGTGTGGTTGTGTTTGATACGCACCATATAGCGGTTGTGATTTATTTTCACACCGCATCGCTTTGATGCTTATGCTGGACTCCTGGTTTTGATGGATGTTAGATTACGTGAAGTATCTTAGTTCTGCTTGCGTTGCTAGCTCACTGCGGATTTGCTATCCGCTCGGTATCTCCTTGTCCCTTTTACCGCTTTCTCGCATCATCCTTTAACATGAGAAGTAGGACTTAGACATGCATCTGGCCAAGTCCTCGAAAGAGGCTCTGTTTTTGTTGGTGTGTTTACATTTGTGCTTTGCGGCAGGGAGTCACGGTGTAATAAGTCCTATATGGCACTCCGTTAAGTCCTCATGGAAGGCATGCGGAAAGGGTTAGCAATCAACCCCCGCCTAGTCTCATCGAGTCTGTTCAGTATGCGCACGTTACGCGTCGCTCGCTTCTGAACCTGCACAAGATCTTGTTATCGAGTATGTCAGGAAAAGGGTTCATGTAGCCGGACCCCCGCCTTTCCTATAGCTCACGTCGCTCGACGTTGATGCTCGGTGTACGCACGCACCGTTTTCCTTTACGATCCGTGACGGCTTGGTTGCTGAGAAGGGTCCGCCTTCTTGTCTATGGCCCGATCATTTTCGCGAGGTCTGATGCTTGGTTGACTTGGGTTGAGCTGCTCCCCTTGGCTATGGCGGGACCGCCTTTCTACCACTTGGCCAGTGCCTTTGGTTTGTTTGCTTCACGAGTGGATGCTCGTTTGTGTGCTATATTGTTTGTTTTCCTTTCTTCCCTTTTTTCTCGTAGGTTGCTAGTTTAGTTTAGATTTGCACCCTTTGTATGATAACATTAGGTAGCAAGCTTTCCCTTTAGCTTAGGCTTTTCTCATGCATTCTTTTAAAACACAAACCACACTCTTTGATTTTCTTTTCTTAAGAGCTTGTTATTTCCGCTCCATTCCCAGCATAAGTCTCCAAAGGTCGAGCAGCGGAGTGCGAATGTAACTCGTTCACCTAAAAAACACAAAACAAACAGAAATTAGTTAGCCGAGCTACGGTAGCTCTGATTCTGCAAAACAGATACGTAGGCAGCGGGGTAGGGCCCGTGCGAGCATAATCCTTTCTTTTCCCTACATTCTGCATTCATTTTAGTCCAGATTAGCGTAGATTTGTTACACACCCATAGATTTAGACACATGCGTGGATACCATCGGGTACGATGGGCGCGAGGGGTGCTAATACCTTCCCCTCGCGTAACCGACTCCCTTACCCTTTTTCTCTGGTCGTGAGACCGTTGTTTTGTTTCGTGGTTTGCTGGCATTCCCTTCCTTTTCAGGATAAATATGTTAGTGGCGACTCTGTTAATTTTCGCGGTAGCGACAGCTGGCGACTCTGCTGGGGACGTCTTGACCTGTTGCTGGTCCGGACTCAGCGAGTCGATCCTAGCGCTTGTGTGTTTATCATTGGGTGTTTTTACTGCTTTGCATATTTACCTGTTTGCATTGCATTCTATGTGCGCTTTTACTTTTCTGCATCATATTCTGGACTGGCTGGATATCTGTCTGTTGGGTGGGTGTTTCAAGAGGTAAAAGGCCCAATACCCAGGCTATGTGTGAACCATAGGAACCCTAGGATAGAGTGGGAGCATGGTTTGTCTCGAGGTGTACGTCTCGGGATGGATTATGTGAACACGAGCAGAGTAGTGGTTTCAAACGGAGGTATTATCGTCACCCGCTTACGCGCTGTGATGATGCTTACCTTCGGGCGGACCGTATACTGCGTTTCATGACCTTACCTTGGCCTAGATTTTACCCGTGAGTGGGGCGGGAATCAATGATTATATAACAGGTACATTGTTGGTGACCGCTGTTCTTGTTCGTGGGTTACCGCTGATCTTGATCGTGGGTTACCGCTGTTCTTGTTCGAGTGTACTGTTGGTTCCTGTTCATGGGGTACTATGGTTCTTGTTCGAGTGGTAATCTATGTTCTATTCCAGTGTATTGGTGACTTTATGTTCTGGTTCCGATGGTAACTTGTTCCGTTGGTGACTTGTGGTTTGTGTGGTGGTCCGAAGCCATGTCGAACCTTTGAACCTGTGCCGTGTGATTTATTGGTATCCCAGATATATCCAGTATTGTGGTTCCCACCGCCTTGCATCATTGCATGTTTACTTTCCAAAAAATGATGTACAAAAAATAACTAGCATACATGTTCCTTCTATTTCAAAGGAATCATATCTTTAAGCCTCGTGTCGAGCTCTTCCATCTTTTGCTTGCTAAAAAATCAAAACACGAGGATTCCTTGGAAATTGAATGAACATGGCATTGCACGCATATCATGCATCTCATACATTCCATGCATAACAGGTATTCAGAACCGAGGGTCTCTTATTCAGACTTGGTATTCTCACCAGACTCAGAGACTTGACTTGTTCTTATTGTGTACTCAAAGATCAGTCATGAAACAACTTTGTGGGGTGATCAAGAGGAAAGCTCAGTTAAGGTTCTTTTTGAATACTTGTCTTATGCTCATTTGCTTCCATGCTTGCTTTATTTGCAACTGGTTAAGCTCTGTACCGTATTGATGTTTGTAAGTTCTCTGCTTGATGATGATGACGCTAGGTGTGAATTCTATCCTGGAGCACCTGGTCGTGATGTTAGTATCTACAAGTCTTTGAAGTTGCTTGGGGCTCCCGCACGAGGGATAAGCAAGACATTGTCTATCTTGAGCATTGCACCATTTGCATTGCTCGAATCCCTAAAACATTACAAATTCCGTGTGACCTCGCCATAATCTTCTGTCAGACAGTAATCAAGTGTTCTGCAGAGATGCCTCTCATTCTCAAGGTTCTGCTTCATATCCCAAGTCACTTCTCCTGGACTTTCCTTTTCAGTAGCCTTTGCTTGTCAACAGAGACAGAAAGAATATCAGAAACAAGCTGATGTAATCCTAATGCCTTGAATCCGAGTTACTTCCTTGCTTGTTGGAATTTCAGTTGGTTAAGATTCATTCTTTGGGTGTTTCTCACCACATGTAGCTCTCCTGATTTCGATGACAATTACTTAGTGTTTCCATTCTGAGGGGATTCGATCATAATGTTAAGCCTTACAAGGTGTTGCGTTACAAAAGTCCAAGACATGATTGATGCAGAGGTGTTTAAGCATATTCACATCGGTTTCTACTAGTCAATCGCATTTCATCTGCTGCAAGTAGAATGTTTGTTCTTCCTCGAGGAAGTAACTCATGAAATTCACTTGAAATTGGTACTACCAGAGGCTTCCTTCACAACTGTTGTGTGTTCCAATTATTGGATTTGATAGCCAAGCGTCAGAGGTTATTGTTGTTCGCTGATAGTAATACAAGTTTCCTCCATTCATGATGGTGTTTTCTATTTCAGCAGCTATATTTAGGGCTCCCGACCGAGGGTTAAGCAAGACTCCGTGTTCTTGAGTTCGCATCATTGGCAGCTCAAATCCCTAAAGCATTCATAAAATCCAGTCGCTGTTTTTTCCGACCGAGGGATAAGCAAGACGCTTTGTATCTTGAGTTTGTGTACCACTTGCACAACTCAAATCCCTAAAAGCTTGACACTTGCAACTTTCATATGGCCTCGCCAAAATCTTCTTCCAGGAAGTGATCTAAAGTGTTCTGACATAGTGATTGGTGTGCTTTCCGCTATGGGGCACCTGGTTATCTGATTGAAGGCTGTCAGTCATTCAGAGACAAGGCTCAAGACCTGATTTACTCAAAGGCTATCACATTCGCACTTAAAGGCCAGAATTGAAGTTCTCCTTTGACGCAACGGATCTTCTGAAGCAATAAGTCCATACGGAGAGGATCTCCTCAACATTGGCAACTGCTCAAATCATCATGCATGTTCATGTTTAAGCTTTCTTGTTTTTTGCAATACTGTTTGCATGTAAAACTTGTTTGTTTTTGAACTATATTCATAATGCATTGGATATGTTTGTCTTGAAAGAATCCATTCGCTTTTGCTCTTATATGTTTTTTGTGATACCTAACTCTTGTTAATAAAGCATGATAACTCCGAAGGGAGAATGATGAACATAATACCAATAACCTCAAATGGTATGCTTTTGAGTAGAACCCTGTTGAGGATGTACAGGCATTGTTTCAAATTCTCAAACACTGGAGATATAAGGGAGATAGACCCTCGATAACCCCTCTGAGCCTTCGAAGTAGGAGTTTCTTTTCTATTCATGAAAAAACCCTTATTTTTAACCCAGGGGTCGGGTAGTATTCAGTTAACCTGATCGAGCATTCAAAATTCATCAGGATCATACATCTAAGGATACAATAATGGCTATCTTTCAAAAGATTGAGGAAAGTCAAATCCACAACGGTTATTCCTCACCTCAGGAGGTTGAGACATCACAATTATCCCTCACATCATGAGGTCAAGACCAACATCCAAACCGCTGTGGTTTATCCCTCACATCAAGAGGTCAAAATATGATGATACCACAATGGCAATTCTTCATCAATCAAAGACTCAGGCAGTCACAATCACTTCTAACAAATCAGAGATTCAGGATCACACGACTTGTTCAAAAAAAAAAAAGAATAGAAAAAGAGCCCGCTAAGTCAACAACTTGAAAACATGTGACTTAGGCAAAAGTTAGGGCATCCCGCTGGACATCCAACTCAAAATTCAAAAGAATTTGTCCAGGCAAAATTTAGGGAAACAAAAAAGAAAAAAAGAGAAAGAAAAAAAGGAAAAAAGAGGAAATGATAATGAAATTGTTAATCAAAGAACAAAGTCGTGTGATCAAACACCAAAATGAAAGGTAAAGTGACTGCCGTGTCCGAACACCTCATTGATTCCTCAATCATTCTCAAACTCCTCTTGAAAGATGGATGCTCGTGTCAAGTTAACTGAACTTAGGACTGGAGAACATCATGAAGGGGGTGGGCACCAAATAATTTTGAGCCTAAAAATCTTTTTTTTTCTCAAACCGTGAACCTGACCACGTTACAACCCTTGAAAGTCCTAATTGAAGCATGGGTTAATTCGAAAGTAGACTATACATGAGAATACGGTAAACTGACTCCCAGGAGTTTGCTAATGCTTGAGTTGGTATCACACCATCTTTTCTTTCTTTCATAAAAAACTTGATGTTACGACATCTTTTCAAAAAGTTTCTTTTAACTTCGAGACAAACATGCTCTTTGCATTAGAATTATATTTCTCATAATAAACATTCTTTGCATATGAACAAGTGCTTGACATCAAGGAAGTTTCCATCATGAACTTCAGATGAACAGTTTTATCCTCCTGAGGGACGGGTTGTCTTCCGAACTCCGTTGAGCAGAGGCAGTAATATTTCAAAGTCTGATCCCCTCAAGGGCACAAAAGCATTTGATTACTTTGTCGAGCAAGTTTTCACTCAATCTGAGGCAATCAGGTCAAGATTCGAAAAATCTCTCAAAATGCAAAGCAATCAGGGGCATTCACCCAAGCGGAGCTGAAGCTACCTACAACACAAGTCAGGCAAGGGCATGGTTCCAAAATTCATGATACTGGGGCAAGTTTGGCTATGATAGCACAAATATCAAGAAGTCCTTACGAGACGAATTTCTTCAAAGTCCTTACAGGCTGGGGCAAGGCACTATGCATTGGCGTTTTATCCTCATCAGGAGGTGTTCAGTTTAAAGTTCAGGTGTGAGCTTAACAACTTGTGAATCCGAGGGCCGTTGGGAGTCAAAGGCGTCATCCTCAACAGTGAGAAGCTATAAGCCCATTACTTGTTGACATCCTTTCAATCAATGAGAATCTGGAGAATTCTTTGAAAGCCAATGCCTGTTTGGTCCCTTTGATGTCAACACTTGCTTGACCCCTTAAGCTCACTTCCTGGTGGCACTCTCTCGGAAAATCAATGCATGTTTGATACTCTAGACAATACTTGTTTGGTATTCTAATCCCTTCTTGCCTATCAACTCATTGAATTCATTGCCTGGATGGAAGGTTTCAAAGCCAAGATGTCTGACAATCTGTTTGCTCTTGCATTTGCCCACTGTGGGTGAACATCACTATCCTCTGCCATGTGAGGAATCCCGAAGACGTCACGCTATATCCTGGGGCATTTTCATATGTATATCTCGCAAGTACATCCTTTCAAGTACAACATGTCAGTGTGTTGGCAGATCTAGCCAAGTGAGAGATCCTCATTCCCCAGCTGAGTGCATTCAGATGAGGTTTTCTTTGTTCCAAGATTCTCATATCCTCATCAAAGCACGTCTCAATGCAATTTTCGTGCTTCAGAATCCTTATTCCCCAATGGAATGCTTTCTCCCAGTTGAATCATGATTGGATGGTATCTGATTCCCCAGTAAGCTCTTAATGAGGTTCCTTGCCCGAATGCCTCATTTTCCCCAGTAGAGCGTTTCTCTCCCCAACGGATTGATCTGTTTTCCCCAAGAGAGTCATCTTATTCCCCAGTGGAGTGATCTTAACAAAAGATTCTTATGCTAAGTTCCTTATCCCCAGAGGATCTCTCATCTCCCCAGTGGACTATTATGCAGAAGTACCCATCTTCCCCACTGAATCTTCCCTCAGCAAAGATTCACATGCATCCTCAGCAGGATCTGTTCTCATCTAGGACTTCCCCAGCGGAATGCATCCTATATAAGCAAGTTGGCCACTCCCCATCAGAGTTATCTCCATGACTTGCTCTTATCTCCACATCCCCTATATGTCGAGAATTTGCTTCTCTAATGAAGTTTGCCAGGGTATTCCCCAAGCAAGTAAGTGGGATGTTCTTATCTTCAAGCAAAATTTATTCCCCAAACAGAGCTCGCGTCTAGATTTGATCATCTCCAATAGATTTCTGATTCATCTTTGTCAGCTCGCAATAGTGACTTCTGGTCACTCATCTTGTCCTCCCCGCAGAGTTCCATGTGCTCTCTCTAGGACTACTTCAGCAATTCAGTGCTCCTCCGTTGTCTCCTTAAGCAACGTCCGAATCATGCATCATTCGCATTGCATTCTCTAAGCGTGTAGCGTCTTCCTTCTCGGAAACGTTATTCCATACACATTCATACATGTATCATGCATAAATCATATCATATCTGTTTCTTTCTGCAGGAAAGTCATCAAGATATTCTAAATGCCTCCCAGAGAGCAATATTCGCCTAGTCATTACAGGCGCTTATCCTGATGTTTTGAATCAGAAGAGGATTGTTCTACTTATTTTCTGGCATAGCTCAGATCAGTTCAAAGACATTCCTATTCCCGATGCCCCCAGATCGGTGGAAGATATTTGTTCCTATCCTGATATCCAGCTCAGTTGAAGGAACCGCCTCCGGATCTCCCAAGATCTTCCGAAGGAGCAAGCCCTCTGATACATCAGATCAGTTGGAAATATCTACTCCCTGACGATTTAGTTCGTTCAGAAGAAGAAACTCGTTTGCCCAGTCCTGATGCCTAACCATCAGTTGAGGACGTTTTTTTTACCCGGCGTACACAGTTCGGAAGAGATATCTGTTCCTATCCTAATATCCAGTTTCAGATTAGTTGAAGGAACCGCCTCCGGATCTCCCAAGATCTTACGAAGGAGCAAGCCACTGATATCATCAGATCAGATGGAGATATCTGCCTGATTGACTTTTTCAATCAGATGAAGATTGTCCTACTTATTTTCTGGCATCATGTCCAGATCAGTTTAAAGGCATTCTTTCCCCGGCGTACACAGTTCGGAAGAGATATTGTTCCTATCCTGATTACCAGTTCAGTTGAAGGAACCGCCTCCGGATCTCCGTGGTCTTACGAAGGAGCTAGCCG
Organism: Vicia villosa; assembly: GCF_029867415.1. Taxonomy (NCBI): domain Eukaryota; kingdom Viridiplantae; phylum Streptophyta; class Magnoliopsida; order Fabales; family Fabaceae; genus Vicia; species Vicia villosa. Next base: position 124,073,880 of record NC_081183.1, read on the forward strand.
CTAATTCCCAGATTAGTTGGAATATCTGCTTGATGATTTAATTGCATCAGAAGAGATGTCTGCCCAGATTCCCAGATCATGATTCCCAGATCAGAGATACCTATTACCCGTTGATGTCCAGATCAACCGTTGTATCTCCCTCGATTCCCAGATCGACTTAAGACATCTATCCCGATGCATGTTCGGAGACATCTGCTACGCCTGATACTCAGATCAGTCGAGATGTTCCTTCTCTTGATGCCCAGATCATTTGAAGTGTTTCCCCTGCCTGTGGGTGCCCATTCCTTCTTATCACAAGTTGGAGCATATTTAATTGTCCAAATCAATTGAAGTTTTTTCTCCCTGCTTGCGGGGTGGTACATTCCTTCTTCATGCAAGATGGAATCTTCTATTGATCAAGAGCGCAAATTTTCGAGTTCATTCTGGTATTCAATCTCCTTCCACCTCAACGGTTCGAAACTTTCGTTTCTCACTCGTCAGGTTCAAGAAGTTTGAATAGGGGCAGCTGTTGCACCCCAAAATTTGCCCTCTTTCTCTGTGCCATAAGTTATGAAGGACGTTTATTTCGTCGATTGAAATTTGAAAAAAAATAATAATAGTTTCTTATATGTGGTGCAAGCAATCGTTAATTCACTGAGATTCATGGAATTTCATGTCAAGGTGTTCTTATGTGCTTCAATTGCTATCTTCTTCAAGGATTCCTTAAGACATTATTGTCATGTTGAATTGGTGCTGAATGCGAATTATGGCATATAAAAGTGAAACGGCAATCAAGGTTGTTGTTCGTAGCTTTTAATGTAAGAAATATGGTTCATTGATTAAGCGAAGATTTTGTTAAAGTGAAGTTCATTCGAGTAAGGTTTTGGATTCATTATAATTCAAAGATTGGATTAAGGTTCTAAGTATGCTGAGATAGAATTCATTTTGGTTTGTTTGGAATGCGATCTACAAAGTTAAAATTCATCATTTATCATTCAAAGTTACAAATCCATACAATGTCCATTACAAAAAGCCCCTTTCAAAATTCACTGCAAAAAATTCAAATGTCCAAAGTCATAATACAAATATCCCAATATTCACGTGCATCTGCTTCCAGCTTCAAACCTTGGTGTTCCAAACTATTCAAGACCTTTCGCCAAAATACCGTAACCTTGATCCAATCTTCAAAACGCTTCGGATAACTCATAGCCCCGCATCAATATCCTCAAGCTACCTGCATCTACACATCAAAACCGGTTGCCCAATTCAAAGCAAAAACCAAGCTGCACAAGTGTGCACTCAAACCGCATCGCTCCGCCACAATATCCTGCATCCAAATAAACTGAACCGCAATATGGTGTTAGATGAAACCGGTTCAATCAGAAGAAAATAAATTCAGAACCACAGATAAACTGAATAACATAACAGAAATTGGGGGAGGAAAATATCGGTAAGAGAATGGAAACGAAACCGTAAAAAACTTCTTCATCTTTCTCTCTCGATCCGGGATTCATTATCTCCAACCTTCTCTTAACACTATCCTCCCTCTCTGAATTCTTCAACCTCAAATCACATCTTCACTCTCTCCATTCACCTTGAACAACAGAAAAATCTCAAGAAAACAACAGAAAAACTCAGAACCGAAAGACGTAACGAACTCTTCATCTCTTCATCATCCACATTCAGACGAATTCAACAATCTTCATCGTTCTTCAATACTATCAGAAACTAATCACCAATCCTTGAGAACTCTGGAATTCACAAAAGGATCCATAATAGAAGAACTGAGGAGAAAATTGGAAAAAGATGTGAAATCGAAACTCACCACATGACAGGATCTGAAGAAAATTCGTAACAAACTTTCTTAATCTTGAATCTTCATCTTCAAACGATTCAATCTCCATCTTCTTTTCTTCACGAACAAAAATTCAGAATCTCTCTCGATTCTATTCAATTCTTCTCAGCAACAACACCAACGTAACCACAACAATATCATCATCAACGCAACAACATCCCTGCGAACAACAGGAATTAAAACTAAGTTCAGATCGAAACGAAGGAACGAAAAGAATGTTAGAACAAGATTTGTTCTTATCAATTATCTTAGTTTTGATGATAACAATAATATGAATTTTGCTCAAGATAATATGGTACTCTAATCCAATGCAATTTCCCTTTCAGGAAATATATAAAGAGTACGCATAATTCAGCGCTCAGAAGATGTGTCTCAAATGGTTCAGCATGCAACATCAGAACATGGTCTGGCAAGACATCAGAAGATGGTCGAAGCAGAATCAGAACATGGGTCTATGAAGCATCAGATGAACAAGAGATCAGAAGCACTGAAGATCAGAAGATGGTATCACGCAACAGAAGCACTTCAAGATCAGAAGATCAGAAGATGCTTTGCACCAAGCTGTTTGACTCTGATGATATTCAAACGTCGTATTCACAAACATCAGATCAGAAGGAAGTACACGTGGCAGACTACGCTGACTGACAAAAGGAACGTTAAAGCTACTAAAGGCAACGTCAGTAGACACAGCGTGAACAAGGCTCGAGGTAGTTGACAAAAGCGTATAACATTAAATGCGAAGCTGTACGGAACACGCAAAGCATTAAATGCACCCAACGGTCATCTTCTCAACGCCTATAAATATGAAGTTCTGATGAGAAGCAAGGTTAACGATCCTGAACCAAGACAATTCAAATTAACTTGCTGAAACGCTGTTCAATCAAAAGCTCAGAATCTTCATCAACTCACTACATTGCTGTTGTAATATCTTAGTGAGATTAAGCTTAAATTGTAAGAGAAATATCACAGTTGTGATTATCGCTTTTAAGAAGCATTTGTAAACTCTTGAATTGATTACATTAAGTTGTAAGGAACTAGAGTGATCGGTTGATCAGTATACTCTAGGAAGTCTTGGCAGTTGGCTGAGCAGTTTGTAACTAGAGTGATCGGGTTGATCAGAATACTCTAGAGGAAGTCTTAGCAGTTGGATGAGCAGAAAGTCTTAGGAGTGAACTAAGCCTAGAGTGATCGTGTTGATCAGTAGACTCTAGAAAAGTCTTAGGAGTGAACTAAGCAGTTGTTCCTGGAGTGATCAGGTTGTGATCAGAAGACTCTGGAAGACTTAGTTGCGGCTAAGTGGATAACCATTGTAATCCGTGCGATTAGTGGATTAAATCCTCAGTTGAGGTAAATCATCTCTGCGGGGGTGGACTGGAGTAGCTTCGTTAACAGCGAACCAGGATAAAAATAATTGTGCATTTTATTTTTATCGCTCAAGTTTTAAAGTCACACTTATTCAATCCCCCCCTTTCTAAGTGTTTTTCTATCCTTCAATTGGCATCAGAGCGCCGGTTCTAAGGTGCAAGCACTTAACCGTGTTTAGAAAAGATTCAGGAAGAGAAAAACGCTTCATTTAAAAGATGGTTGATGAAAGTGAAAAGACTACATCTACATCTGGCTCTGCTGAGCAATACAACGGTAACAATGGTTATACTAGACCGCCGGTATTTGATGGTGAAAACTTTGAATACTGGAAAGATAAACTGGAAAGTTACTTTCTGGGTCTAGATGGTGATCTATGGGATCTTCTGATGGATGGTTACAAACATCCAGTAAATGCCAGAGGCGTGAAGCTGTCAAGGCAAGAAATGAATGATGATCAAAAGAAGCTTTTCAGGAATCATCATAAATGCAGAACTGTTTTGCTGAATGCTATCTCTCATGCTGAGTATGAGAAGATATCTAACAGGGAAACGGCCTATGATATATATGAGTCCTTGAAAATGACTCATGAAGGAAATGCTCAAGTCAAGGAGACAAAAGCTCTTGCCTTAATCCAGAAGTATGAAGCCTTCAAGATGGAGGATGATGAAGACATTGAAAAGATGTTTTCAAGATTTCAAACTCTAACTGCTGGATTGAGAGTTCTTGACAAAGGATACACCAAGGCTGATCATGTAAAGAAGATCATCAGAAGCTTACCCAGAAGATGGGGTTCGATGGTGACTGCATTCAAGATTGCGAAGAATCTGAATGAAGTTTCTCTGGAAGAGCTTATCAGTGTCTTGAGAAGCCATGAGATTGAGCTGGACGCAAATGAGCCTCAAAAGAAAGGTAAGTCTATTGCATTAAAATCCAATATCAAGAAATGCACTAACGCTTTTCAGGCTAGAGAAGAAGATCCTGAAGAATCAGAATCTGAAGAAGAAGATGAACTGTCCATGATTTCCAGAAGGCTAAATCAACTCTGGAAGACCAAGCAAAGGAAGTTCAGAGGCTTCAGAAGTTCAAGGAAATTTGAACGTGGAGAATCTTCTGATGAAAGAAGGTTTGACAAGAAGAAGGTCATGTGCTATGAATGCAATGAGCCTGGACACTACAAGAATGAATGTCCAAATCTTCTGAAGGAAAGTCCCAAGAAAAAGGCTCATAAGAAGAAAGGTCTTATGGCAACCTGGGATGAGTCAGAAGATGATTCAGAAGATGAGCAGGCCAACTGTGCGCTGATGGCGACAGAAGATGACGGATCAGAATCTACATCAGAATCAGATTCTGAAGAGGTATTTTCTGAACTTACTAGAGATGAGTTAGTTTCCGGATTAACTGAACTTCTGGAATCCAAGTCTCAGATTTGTATTAAATACAAAAAGCTAAAAAAGCTATTTGAATTTGAAACAAAGAGGCTTGAATTGGAGAATTCTGAATTAAAAGAAAAACTTTTAAAACTATCCAATAATGTTGGATCTCCTTCTGATTCAGAAAAATCCACTCCCAGTCTAAACCATATTCTGAAGGAATATGATTTAAGTTTCAGGAAGTTCTTATCTAGAAGTATTGGCAGAAGTCAGCTAGCTTCTATGATATATGCCGTATCTGGAAACAAAAGAGTTGGCATTGGTTATGAGGGTGAAACCCCATACAAACTTGAACCTGTTGATGAAATGAAACTCACATACAAGCCATTGTATGATCAGTTCAAGTATGGCCACTCACATGATATTAGGCACACTTCACATGCACAAAGTTTTCACATTACACACACTAAGAAGCATGTGACACAACCTAGGAAATATCATGAAACTCACATTAAGAATTATCATGCTGTTCCTCCTATTGCTTACAATGTTAAATCCAAGTTCAAACAGAACTTGAGAAAATCTAACAAGAAAGGACCCAAGAAAATGTGGGTACCTAAGGATAAGATTATTCCTATTGCAGATATCCTTGGCTGCAAGAAGGACAAAGCACAACATGTCATGGTACCTGGATTCTGGATGCTCGCGACACATGACAGGAAGAAGGTCTATGTTCCAAGACCTGGTACTTAAGTCTGGAGGAGAAGTCAAGTTCGGAGGAGATCAGAAGGGCAAGATAATTGGCTCTGGAACTATAAAATCTGGTAACTCTCCTTCCATCTCTAATGTACTTCTTGTAGAAGGATTAACTCATAACCTTTTATCTATCAGTCAATTAAGTGACAATGGTTATGATATAATCTTTAATCAAGAGTCTTGCAAGGCTGTAAATCAGAAGGATGGCTCAATCCTATTTACAGGCAAGAGGAAGAACAACATTTATAAGACAGATCTGCAAGATCTTATGAGTCAGAAGGTGACTTGTCTTATGTCTGTTTCTGAAGAGCAGTGGGTCTGGCACAGGAGATTAGGTCATGCTAGTTTGAGAAAGATCTCTCAAATTAACAAACTGAATCTTGTCAGAGGACTCCCTAATCTGAAATTCCAATCAGATGCTCTTTGTGAAGCATGTCAGAAGGGCAAGTTCTCCAAACCTGCATTCAAGTCTAAGAATGTTGTTTCTACCTCAAGGCCATTAGAACTCTTGCACATTGATCTGTTTGGACCAGTCAAAACAGCATCTGTCAGAGGAAAGAAATATGGATTAGTCATCGTAGATGATTATAGCCGCTGGACATGGGTAAAATTCTTAAAACACAAGGATGAGACTCATTCAGTGTTCTTTGATTTCTGCATTCAGATTCAATCTGAAAAAGAGTGTAAAATCATAAAGGTCAGAAGTGATCATGGTGGTGAATTTGAGAACAAATCCTTTGAAGAATTCTTCAAAGAAAATGGTATTGCCCATGATTTCTCTTGTCCTAGAACTCCACAGCAAAATGGGGTTGTAGAACGAAAGAATAGGACTCTTCAAGAAATGGCCAGAACCATGATCAATGAAACCAATATGGCTAAGCATTTTTGGGCAGAAGCAATAAACACTGCATGCTATATTCAGAATAGAATCTCTATCAGACCTATTCTAAATAAGACTCCCTATGAATTGTGGAAGAATAAAAAGCCCAACATTTCATATTTCCATCCTTTTGGATGTGTATGCTTTATTCTGAACACTAAAGATCATCTTGGTAAGTTTGATTCCAAAGCTCAAAAATGTTTCCTCCTTGGATATTCTGAACGCTCAAAAGGCTACAGAGTATACAACACTGAAACATTGGTTGTAGAAGAATCAATCAATATCAGGTTTGATGATAAGCTTGGTTCTGAAAAACCAAAGCAGGTTGATAATTTTGCAGGTTATGATATTGACATCTCAGAAGTTGTTGAGCCAAGAAGCAACGCATCAGAAGCAGAGCTTCTCAGAAGCAAGGAATCTGAAGGCCAAGTATCAGCTTCTCTGGAGGATCTAAGTATATCTGAAGAACCATCTGTCAGAAGATCATCCAGACTCATCTCTGGTCATTCAGAAGATGTCATTCTTGGAAAGAAGGATGATCCAATCAGAACAAGAGCATTCCTTAAGAACAATGCAGACTGTCAATTAGGTCTTGTATCTTTGATCGAGCCAACTTCTGTTGATCATGCTCTAGAAGATCCAGACTGGATAATTGCTATGCAAGAAGAACTAAATCAGTTTACAAGGAATGATGTTTGGGATCTTGTTCCTAGACCAGATGGATTCAATATAATTGGTACAAAATGGGTCTTCAGAAACAAGCTCAGAATGAGAAGATGAGAAATTCTTACGTATGAGTATCCTTTGATATGAAATTTTTGTTAAGAAGTTCTGATAGAAATCAATTAGAAATTGTGATTCAGTTTTTACTAACGTTTCAGTGTCTAAGTCGATTCAGAATCTCTCTTTAAAGCAAAACAGCTGTAACTGGCTATCCAGATGGTAAACACGTGTTCACTATTCCTGGACAAGCGTGCGTGCAGTTGAGGGGACGTCTACTTAGGTAACTGTGCAAATCACATCTTTTGTCATTATTATCTCTCCTCATGTCACGTAACATTAAATGCTTTTCATCATTTACTCTCTTTTCAGTTTTCTTTTTATACTCTTCAAACGTTTCTTTTCCCTCTCATATTTCTCTCTCTCTGCATTCGGTTTCTTTTTCATCTCTCTCTTTTCATATCATAAACCCTAGCTTTTTCCAATATCTGAAAGTTCATCATGAATCCATCGTCAAGCTCTGGGAATCAAGACAATGATAGGAAACAAAAGAGAAAGGCATCTGCTGAACCAGAAACCAAACCTAAAAGAGTTAGGATCTCCTATGACCCTCTCAAAATATATCAACCCCTTGACGTTTCTCGTCAATCACCTCCCTCTTCAAAGACCTCCACCACCTCTTCCTCCTCATTCATCCTCTCGGAACCACCTTCTTCACCATCTGATATCTCCTCTCCTTTAACCCTTCCTTCAGATATTTCTTCATCCCTCTCATACCCTTTTCCCCCCAGAACACCTAATCCCTATAGTGTTGTTCTTCCCGACTCAAGGTTCACTGTCAATCCTCCAACCCCTACCACTCAAACATATCTGGAGCTTTTACATGCTGATGTAAATGGCTGGTTGGAGATTCTAGGTGCCGCTCACCTTAATCATCTGGATGAGTTTGCTACAAACAACCTCTGGAATACTTTTCGTCAGGATTTTCTGGATAAGGCTACAGACACTCAGAGAAGGATTATGTCTGAAGCCCCTGGTGTTCGTGGTCTCCGGTTGGAAGTTGGTGAGAGCAGCCACCACTGTCTCATCAGGAACAGAAGAGTTCTTGAAGAGAAGATACCTGCAGATGAGTTGGAAGAAGAAAATCTCTGCAGAGATATCGTGGTGTGGAAACCCCGGTCTTCTGTGCTCTGGTTTCCTGTGCTGACTGGAGATTTTCAGTGGCTGTTCAACTGGTTCAGAATGAACCCTTCTGAAAAAGCACCTCACATGGTCTTTCCAGTAGTGGTTTATCGTGCTGAAGTTGCTGGTCCTACTCCTCCAACAAACCTAGCAGCTATTCTTCAAGCATTGGAAGATGGAACTTCTGAGCTGCCTGAACCAGAATACGCTAAGGCTCCTTCTGAGTCAGACTCAGATGAGGAAATGGGAGATGCACAAGCTGAAGATCTTCCAGAAGATCACTCTGCTGAGATTGCTGTCCCTCTGGGCAGAAATACTGGTGCTTCTTCTTCAGGTGAAACCTCAGCTCTGATGGAGACCTTGGAAATTCTTCATCAGAATCAAGCTATGCTGGCTTCTCGTTTGGATGCGCAAGAAGCAGCCAATGCTGAGTTTCGTTCCTTCATGACAAGGCAAGCTGCAAGCACTGACGGGATTCATGCTGTTCTGGCGCGGATTTTGCGTAGGCTAGGATCTTAGTCTTTTGGTCTTTGTAGTTTCCTTTCCTTGTTGCATCTGTTTTCCTGCATTCCTGTCTTGTAAAATTTTGATTATAAATGAAAAAGCTTTTGTGTTTTACATTCAAGTGTCTTCTTTTGTCGTTTTATACATCTGAATCTTTTTAAATATTCTTTTTGATGTTATGACAAAAAGGGGGAGAAGATAAATGATAAATGATTTGATTAAATCTATCAGTTGCTGGGTAAAGGCTCCCACACATTCACTAACAAGAACTGCAAGTTCTACATGGTTTAAGTGTTTTGCAGGTACAAAGAAGTGAAGTGAATCTTCAGAAGCAAACACCAGAAGCAAAACCATAAGAAGTGTTATTCTGTAAAAGGAATAAGCTCTTGGAAACTGAAGCAAGCTGAGCGCTGTCAAGCTTCAGAGATCAGAAGCAAGATAGAAAGATGAATCAGAAGCACTGATAATAGAATTCGAATATCATTGTCTATCCTGTTATGACAAAATTCTATTTGCTCTGATACATATAATGTCATGGCTCTGATACATTATTTGCTCTGATACATGTTTTTAGCCTAAATGCTCTGATACATTTGGCTCTGATACATATCATGTATTTGAATATACATTTTATGTTCTAACTCGTTCATGCTGACTTTTGTCGTTTAGTTTTTGTTCTGTAACATTTCAGGATGTAGAGATGCTCAGATGATGCTCTGGTACATTCAACAATGTTCTGATACAACTCTAGCATGAAGTGATGATTGGTAGACATTCAAAGTTCTGAAGCTATCCGAGGGAAGCAGAAATCAGAAGATGTGAATGCTCCAAAAGATCCAGAAATTCAAGTTCTGAAGCTATCCGAGGGAAGCAGAAGTCAGAAGCTGTGAAAGTTCTGAAGATCTAAAGAAATTCAAGTTCTGAAGCTGTCCAATGGAAGCAGAAGTCAGAAGCTATGAATTCTCTGAAGGCAGAAGCTTATATGATCGTCTCTACCGAAATAATCAGGGAAGTCTTTTATCAAAGTTCTTCGAGTATTTATTTCAGGGGGAGATTATTTATCTCAGGGGGAGATTGTTAATCTCAGGGGGAGACATATTCATATGCTTATGCTATAGCTGTGTAATTTGTCTTTTGCCGTCTACTCTTTCTGATCGCAAATTCATATCATTTATATATGTTTTTGTCATCATCAAAAAGGGGGAGATTGTTAGAACAAGATTTGTTCTTATCAATTATCTTAGTTTTGATGATAACAATAATATGAATTTTGCTCAAGATAATATGGTACTCTAATCCAATGCAATTTCCCTTTCAGGAAATATATAAAGAGTACGCATAATTCAGCGCTCAGAAGATGTGTCTCAAATGGTTCAGCATGCAACATCAGAACATGGTCTGGCAAGACATCAGAAGATGGTCGAAGCAGAATCAGAACATGGGTCTATGAAGCATCAGATGAACAAGAGATCAGAAGCACTGAAGATCAGAAGATGGTATCACGCAACAGAAGCACTTCAAGATCAGAAGATCAGAAGATGCTTTGCACCAAGCTGTTTGACTCTGATGATATTCAAACGTCGTATTCACAAACATCAGATCAGAAGGAAGTACACGTGGCAGACTACGCTGACTGACAAAAGGAACGTTAAAGCTACTAAAGGCAACGTCAGTAGACACAGCGTGAACAAGGCTCGAGGTAGTTGACAAAAGCGTATAACATTAAATGCGAAGCTGTACGGAACACGCAAAGCATTAAATGCACCCAACGGTCATCTTCTCAACGCCTATAAATATGAAGTTCTGATGAGAAGCAAGGTTAACGATCCTGAACCAAGACAATTCAAATTAACTTGCTGAAACGCTGTTCAATCAAAAGCTCAGAATCTTCATCAACTCACTACATTGCTGTTGTAATATCTTAGTGAGATTAAGCTTAAATTGTAAGAGAAATATCACAGTTGTGATTATCGCTTTTAAGAAGCATTTGTAAACTCTTGAATTGATTACATTAAGTTGTAAGGAACTAGAGTGATCGATTGATCAGTATACTCTAGGAAGTCTTGGCAGTTGGCTGAGCAGTTTGTAACTAGAGTGATCGGGTTGATCAGAATACTCTAGAGGAAGTCTTAGCAGTTGGCTGAGCAGAAAGTCTTAGGAGTGAACTAAGCCTAGAGTGATCGTGTTGATCAGTAGACTCTAGAAAAGTCTTAGGAGTGAACTAAGCAGTTGTTCCTGGAGTGATCAGGTTGTGATCAGAAGACTCTGGAAGACTTAGTTGCGGCTAAGTGGATAACCATTGTAATCCGTGCGATTAGTGGATTAAATCCTCAGTTGAGGTAAATCATCTCTGCGGGGGTGGACTGGAGTAGCTTCGTTAACAGCGAACCAGGATAAAAATAATTGTGCATTTTATTTTTATCGCTCAAGTTTTAAAGTCACACTTATTCAATCCCCCCCTTTCTAAGTGTTTTTCTATCCTTCAAAGAAGAGAGACGAAATCGTATGAGAACATTTGAGAAGGATCGTGAACGGAGAAGGTGAAAAACGACGGTGATTTGAACGCTCCAATCGGAGAAGGTTGAGGCCGAAAATAGAGAGATGATGAGCGGAGAGATGCGAGCGAGATGAGAGGCAAAGTTTTTGATCGGAGACGAACAACTCCGTCGTCGTCGCGCCGTCGCGCCGCCGTGGTTGAAGGAGGGAGAATCAGAGTTGAGAGTAACTCGTCGCCGCTGAGTCGTTGAGGGGAAGAGCCGCCGTGGGCGTGAGGAAGATGAGAGTTGATGAGTCCAATTCACGTAAACATAACCCTAATCTTTTTTCTATTCATTAAGCTCTGTTCTGATTACTCTCAAATTAGAATTAACATAATTTTGATTAGCTTAGAGTTGATTAAATGTGATTAATAATTGAATGAATTCTGATGCATTTGGATCAAACAAAATTGAACAAACCATGGGCCTCACACGAAATTGCTGTACCACACCTACCTTAAGCCCAATGCACCACTCTCTTTTTTTGGCATACTGAAAGTTGTACAAACAAAACTCTATTGGGCTCATCCCATTGGGCCGCTGCGCCCTTACAACTGCCAGCACCACCATTTTCTGACTTTTCACCCCCTGTGTACATAATAGTTCATGTTAAACTAGTTTTCTCTTATTAGTTTGTTTTCTATTGTTTTTTAGCATAATAAATCCTTGAGTTTTTGTTAGATTTTTAACATGATAAAAATGAATCAAAAACATGTATTTTTCTTGTTAGAATTTAATTGCTTTTTTACATAGTTTTGTTCTTATTCTTTGATAAAACGCCATAAAAACAATTTTCTCTTTTTATATTTTGTTTTAGAATTTACTTAGAATTTAATTTCTATTATTTTCTATGGCGGGTGCATGCCTCCTTGTTATTACTGATTTGGTTGTTGAGATGTGCGAGGTACCTCGAGAGGGCCTTCGATTGCTCCGTGTTCCACTTTATTTGTGGGACACGAATTCGCTTCCGGTGCGATTGATTTGCATCGTGTTCCACTTTATTTGTGGGACACGAACTTATTTCCGATGCGATTCACCTGATCTCTCATTGAGATGTATATTCCTGTATTGTCTGGCTTGTGTTTCTCTTGCAGGTTGCTTGTGTGGTTGTGTTTGATACGCACCATATAGCGGTTGTGATTTATTTTCACACCGCATCGCTTTGATGCTTATGCTGGACTCCTGGTTTTGATGGATGTTAGATTACGTGAAGTATCTTAGTTCTGCTTGCGTTGCTAGCTCACTGCGGATTTGCTATCCGCTCGGTATCTCCTTGTCCCTTTTACCGCTTTCTCGCATCATCCTTTAACATGAGAAGTAGGACTTAGACATGCATCTGGCCAAGTCCTCGAAAGAAGCTCTGTTTTTGTTGGTGTGTTTACATTTGTGCTTTGCGGCAGGGAGTCACGGTGTATTAAGTCCTATATGGCACTCCGTTAAGTCCTCATGGAAGGCATGCGGAAAGGGTTAGCAATCAACCCCCGCCTAGTCTCATCGAGTCTGTTCAGTATGCGCATGTTACGCGTCGCTCGCTTCTGAACCTGCACAAGATCTTGTTATCGAGTATGTCAGGAAAAGGGTTCATGTAGCCGGACCCCCGCCTTTCCTATAGCTCACGTCGCTCGACGTTGATGCTCGGTGTACGCACGCACCGTTTTCCTTTACGATCCGTGACGGCTTGGTTGCTGAGAAGGGTCCGCCTTCTTGTCTATGGCCCGATCATTTTCGCGAGGTCTGATGCTTGGTTGACTTGGGTTGAGCTGCTCCCCTTGGCTATGGCGGGACCGCCTTTCTACCACTTGGCCAGTGCCTTTGGTTTGTTTGCTTCACGAGTGGATGCTCGTTTGTGTGCTATATTGTTTGTTTTCCTTTCTTCCCTTTTTTCTCGTAGGTTGCTAGTTTAGTTTAGATTTGCACCCTTTGTATGATAACATTAGGTAGCAAGCTTTCCCTTTAGCTTAGGCTTTTCTCATGCATTCTTTTAAAACACAAACCACACTCTTTGATTTTCTTTTCTTAAGAGCTTGTTATTTCCGCTCCATTCCCAGCATAAGTCTCCAAAGGTCGAGCAGCGGAGTGCGAATGTAACTCGTTCACCTAAAAAACACAAAACAAACAGAAATTAGTTAGCCGAGCTACGGTAGCTCTGATTCTGCAAAACAGATACGTAGGCAGCGGGGTAGGGCCCGTGCGAGCATAATCCTTTCTTTTCCCTACATTCTGCATTCATTTTAGTCCAGATTAGCGTAGATTTGTTACACACCCATAGATTTAGACACATGCGTGGATACCATCGGGTACGATGGGCGCGAGGGGTGCTAATACCTTCCCCTCGCGTAACCGACTCCCTTACCCTTTTTCTCTGGTCGTGAGACCGTTGTTTTGTTTCGTGGTTTGCTGGCATTCCCTTCCTTTTCAGGATAAATATGTTAGTGGCGACTCTGTTAATTTTCGCGGTAGCGACAATGGGGACGTACTGGCGACCCAAAACAACACTGAAAGTGGAATTTTAAAATATTAAAAATAAATAAGTGACAAATTCATTATAAATTCAAACATACTTGATATACCTAATATACGTATGTTCACCTCATGTTTTGGTAAACTTCGCTAGTCTCTTTTTAAAGGTTACTTGCGAGATCGACCAGAGATTCTCAGAACAGCGCTCTCGTTTGTAAGAGTTTTTGTGAGAAGTTCTTCTATCTTAGTTACAAAAACGAGGGTGTTCGACATGGCGTCTAACACACTTAGAATGATATTTTTTTGTAAACGGACTTGGTAAAAATCAAACCAACAATAAAACAAAGGAAAACGATAAGAGTAAAAGATAAATGACATAATATTTAAAGTTTTGCAGAAAAGTAGATGGTTCAAACATACATAGCCTTTGCTTGACTCATTTCGCTCGTTCGCTTGGTTACTCTGAGTGTTACAGCGTGCAGGCGTTTGTAAAATTGTGAACCCCTAAAACTATATACAAAGTTCTTTATTTATAATGCATAAAAATAACTACTTTGGGGAGGTTGTTGACCTCCTCAAGAACCCCACGTTCTTCTCCTCAACTTCTATCCCATGCTTCCACGTTCTTTATCCAAGTGTTATTTCTCTCCAAAACTTCTATCTGCGTGAAATATGTTTTCTTTGGGTCTTTTGCTCATCTCTTGGACTTTTACGTGCTTCTGGGTCCAATAAACTATGTTGCCTTTTGGTTCTTGATCGACCGACTGTGGTTTGACTTGAGGATATTTCTCCCATAACGCTTTTCTTTTCTTTTGGCTGAATTTTAGCTTAAGTCAAAAATCTCAACCAACAACGTAATAGATTATTTGATAGGTTATTTGATAATTAGAAATAAATTGCAACTTTTATACTTAGTCTGGATGTAAAATGAGAGATTAATTTATTTATTTTTGAGTGTTTTGAAAATTTAAAACTAAAGACTGTCAGAATGGAGAAAATTTATTTTAAATTTTGCACTAGTTGCACTCTCCTCAAACTTAATCTCACAGAAGTTGCAAATTTCATATGATTATGTTTAAAAAAATATATATTTTTGTTTTTCAAAATTCTTGATATTCTCCATATCTGAAAAATCGATAGTATTTTTTGTTTTGTATATTTTAATACTCAACCTTTTTCAGAAATATTGATAATAATTGAGAAATATACTTTTTATGAAAAACGTGGGTGGCTAATTGAGACATGGGAAGAAACATGAGACTATGGAGTAAGATTGTTTAGTTACGTCTCTTCCATACTACTACTTGTTCCTCAAAATTAAATTTTAAGGCACACCCAAAGCATGATCGAATTGTTTTCTATAATCTTGTAAATTTAATGAGGGCAATCTTTTCATGGTTACTCATAATCATTTAACTTATACACTTAGGTTAATCACATCATGTTAACTCTTCCATGATTACATTTTTCTATCATGAATCAATAACCAACACTGGTGCCTTTGCTAAAACGGTGTTGGAAAATTAATTGTTTGATTGTAATATGTTTCTCTTCCTTAAGATGGAAATAAGTGATTATCTAAACAAAACAATATGATGAAAAATGTTTGCGTAAGGATTCAAGTATGATACAAAGATAGTTTTAAGGGCAAGACCTACTACTATCATTGTATGTAGACGTGAAAATTGTTTAAAGCTTTAATGACAATTGGCACCATTCTTTAGAGATAAAAGTTATTTCTTCTGTCCTACAATGAGAGATCCAGTAGATCAAGGCGAACCATTCCACCAAATTTCTTCTCTAAGTGTTATACCGGGACATAAAATGCTCAAAAGCCTTCAGTTGTTGTAGGAAAATCTCAAAGTCTAATTAGCCACGAAATTGCTAAACGACGTCTAAAAGTTGGTCACCAGCAGAATTCATGATTTCAGGTTGAAAGCATTCTCAGGATTAAAAATAATTTTTAGTAGCTCCTTTAAAAGACAATATTATACGAGAGGCCACCGTCGCGCCAAAGTGTGCTCCCACTTACATAGCTACGCCAGAAAAAGAAGTCTTGAAGTCACCAACTCGTGATCGGTACCAAGGACGAAGCAATAGTCATATTCCTCTATAGGACTCCCACCCTTATCATTCATTAGCACATCTTCACCAAAGAAAGGATATGACATAGATGCTCTGACTTTTTAGTGAAAGAAGAAGCAGTAGTCCATATGTATCCTCGATAATATGATCTCAAGGTGTTTGGGAAAGCCTCTAAAATTGCAGAGCTATGACAAAATTAGAGATACATATGAACATGTTCAACGTGTAGACAATATATTGAATTATTATTGCTCCTAAGAGGCAGTGAAGTGTAAGCTCTTCGCACTAAATATAATCGAAGCCGCCATGATGTGGCTCAAAACCATCCAAGTTGGGAACATAGATTCATGGAAGGATCTCTGTGACGCCTTCATCGCCCAAAAGCGGCAACCCATGACCATGGTCGTACTCAGCGGGGTCACTCAACGAATGAAGGAAACACAACGTGAGAACATTGACTATTTCACAAAAGTGGCAATAGCAGTGGGGGGATAGATGACGAGATGAAATGAAGGATGTTTAAGATTAGATGGGGTTAAGATCAAACATCATGTTTTAGGAAAAATTAGGACTCAAGGGAGCCTGTAATTTGAGTGATTCGCTGAATACGTCTATGTCCTATATATTATGAAGAAGAACTTTTTGCTCAAGACAAAGATAAAGGTCAAGGAGCAGGGAACTCCGGATACGGTCAAGCACTAGAAAGAGATAATGACCTTCGTTGAGAATAAGGGGATCACGGACCCTGATTTAGGTTTAACACTTACACTCTCTTGAATACTTAGAGGGAGAAGATCTAGAAAGAGTGTGCGAACACTGAGTTCAATGAATATTGGGATCAGGAATTCCTACCCGGTCAAAGAATCATCTACGACAGATAAGTTTAAATAATATTGTTTTCACAAGAGTCACAACACAAATGAATGCATTCATCTATAGGATGTGATATAAAAGTTGATTTAGAAGGGGCAACTTATCGAGTACATCCAGGACAGTAACCGAAAAGGAAGCATGGACAATAAGAGAGAACATAGAAGCCGAGAAGATTCTCCAACGAAGAAATGTTCCTTTTGCGGGAAAAAAATCCCCTAAAAAACTATTGAAGTTCTCATTGGGGTTAAAGAGAAAAAAAACAACAATAGTAAAGAGAATTTTTTTGATTTTTTCTATGAAGAGGAAATCAATAATATTTTTTGTTTTGAATATTTTAATACTCAATCATTTTAAAAATTTTCAACATTAATAATTGAGAAATATATTTTTTTATGAAAAACGTGGGTGGCAAATTGGGATATGGGAACAAACTATGAGACTATGAAGTAAGATTGTTTGCATCTCTTCCCATATACTTGTTCCCCCAATTTAAATATTAAGGCACCTAAAGCATGGTCGAGTTGTTTTCAATAATCTTGTAAATTTAATGAGGGCAATCTTTTGATGGTTTCTCATAATCATTTAACATATGCACTCAGGTTAACTCCTCCATGATTACATTTTTTGAACATGAAGCTATGCATGATATATATAAAAACAAAAACAACATTCACGGGTGTCTTTTGCTAAAACCGAGCTAACAAATTGTTTGTTTGTAGTATTTTTCTCTTCCTTAAGTTGGAAATAAGTGCTTATCTAAACAAAACAATGAGATGGAAAAAGGTTTGCGTGAAGATTCAAGTATGATGATAGTAAGATAGTTTTGAAAACAAAACAAAAAGATAGTTTTAGGGCAAAGTCCTACTATCATTGGATGTATAGCTGAAAATTGTTTAAAGCTCTAATGACAATTGGCACCATTCTTTAGAAATAATAGTTAATAGTCTTTCATCCTTGCCATTGTAAGATAACGACAAAAATATATCATATTTGGTCAATATTAAAAACAAAAATAAACTATCTTTTAATATTAAAAAATGTTTAAATACAATTGAAGTTTTTAAAAAAATTTATATGAAACACAAGTTAAAACTACTAAAATATTTTTAATATACTTTCTCCATCTGTCACTATCACACTATAAGTAAAAAAAAGTTTTTTTTTATTCACTAAATGATGGATTAATATGGTATATGTAATCTTTCCAATTACAATTATAAGCAAAAATGTTTTTGTTTATAAGGAAAAGTATACGTTACATTAATATTAATCCTTTGTAAAAGTGTTTTTTATTATATTTTCTTATAATATAATATAAGGTTGTAAAGGTTGTTGAATAATAATAATAATAAATATTATTATTATTATTATTATTATTATTATTATTATTATTATTATTATTATTATTAATATAATAATAATAATAAAAAATTTATACAATTTTATCGAATATATATAGTCATGACTTTTATATGATAATCAAATGGCTATCGAGTGAATACTATCTTGAATATAAGGTTTTTGTTTTAGTTTTTTTAAAAATAATTCTTTATAGTGTTACATATTTTTGTTAAAAAAATTTATAAATAATTTTTTAATTAAAAACTTTAAATAAAATATTAATTTAAATAGTTATTTTTAAAATATTATTTTAAGTATATTTATCATTTTGTTATAATTTTTTTTAATATCAATCTTTACAAAAATCACTTAAATTTGAAATTATTTTAAATAGTTTTTCATAAGAAATATATTTTTTTAAAAATTATGATTTTAGCTATGTTTTAATCTTCACTAATGTGTATTTATTTTGTAAATTGTCAAAATTAGCCTTTTAATTTATAATAAATAAATAATTTTCTTTTAATATTTTATCTAAAAATTATTTTTGAAAACACAAAAAAAATTCTATTTCTATAAAGCTAAAACAAAAAAACTCATAATAAAAAAATCTTAAACCTTCGAAATATATAAGGTTCAAATCAATACCAAGAGGTATTATTCACACACAATGAGAAACTAACTATACTAAATTATTGATAATTAAACTGCAATTTGTTTTAATAAATTTTGGTGTTTGTTTTAGGAGAATAAGGACCGGTTTGTTTCAGCTTTAAAAATATAGATTATTTTTTGTATTTTTGAAAATAGATTTTTTAAAATTGTTTTTCAAAATATTATAAGTTATTTTATATTCGTTTTTTCTAAAATAATATACTAATTTTGACATATTGTAACAGAATCACACATTATTGAAGACCAAAATTTAGTCAAAATCGCAATTTTAGTCTCTATAAATATGTTATAATTCAATTTTAGTCTCTTATAAAAAATTTTTAAAATGATGGTCTTCTTAAAGTTTTTTGTCTAATATTTTGGTCTCTCCTGTTAACTTTATCTAATAGAAGCTAACGTGGAGGAACACAGTAACGCCCAGAATTTAATTAATTATTTAATTAAATTGATCGAGGACTTATTCATTGGAATTAGTTGAAGTTGGGATTTATCGGTATTATTCTAAAGGCGTAATGGATTAATATGTTGATTTGAGCAGTTAAGTTATGGTCAGATTAATTAGTCGGATTAGTCAAAGAAGCACAATTGTGAGTTAGTATTGTTAAAGTTATGGATCGATGGTAAATGTGGAATATTATTGGAAATAATATTCGGTTATGTTGTGCGGTTAATTATTTATGTGTGTTAATTGGATTAATTGAGTCATTAAAGAGATATTATGAATTGGGCCTAAGTGGAAGAAATATGACACAAGAGATTGGATTGTGGGTTAAGCCCATTAGTGAGAAAAGATAGTAAGAGTTAGGGTTTTAGAGATTAAACCTCATAACTTATTTTGTGGAAAAGAGAAAGAAGAGAAAGAAGAGAAAGAAGGGAAGGAAGAGGGAAAGCTATGGCATGAAGAGGAAGAACTCCATTGATGAAGATGAAGCTTTTGATAAGGTAAGGGTGGGGTTCTTACTCTCTAAGGGTTGGCATGATGATGTATATGGTGGGTTAGATTGTATGTTATTCTCCATGGAAGTTGTGTGTAGAGATGTTAGGGTTTATGAACAAATGTGTAAATTCATGATTTGAAATGTGTCTTAATTGATGTTTGATGATTGTTATGATGTTAGAAGATCCATAATATGTGTTGTATTTGTGTTTATAACATGTATTCCATTGTTGTTCATGATGGTTGGTGTTTTCACCTTGATTGGGTTGAGTTTGGGGGTTTTTGGATGGGTTTCGTATGTTGTTTTCTGTGTTTGGGGTTTTCTGAAAATCGCCAGTTCGCGCCGTGAACTGTCTGGCAGAAAGTTAGGAATTTTTGAATTCGCTCAGTTCGCGCCGCGAACTTTGTTGGCGCCGCGAACCCTGTTTTGCAGAACTTTTTCCAAACTTTGAAATGATGTAACTTGTGATCCATAACTCCGTTTTAGGCGCCAATCGAAGCGTTAGAAAGCTAACGCAATGAACTATATCATGATGCAATAAAATGATTCATAGGATTCATTCTCCTATTATGTTTATTAGGAATAAGTGATGAACTATGTTGTGTTAACATGTGAAGTATGTTCTTTGCTATGAATCAATGTAACCATGTTGCGGTATATCTTGATGTATGTTTTCCTTATGACGATACAATGTCATTGAAATGATAATATGTGCCTTCCTTATAATTATATAATGAGATATGTGAATATATGCATAATTGATAAAGATGTTGTATGCTATATGTGAATAATTGTGCGTATTTGATATGTATGAGTCAACGATGATGCCATGTGATGAATTAAGAATATATATGTCTTTATTAGGAAGTTGAATATAACGTGTTATAATGATTACTTGAATTAAGGAATATGAAGAATTTGTTGATGTTTGTTGTTGTTGTGCAATATAATGAATTGTTGTTGTTGTAACATGATGAATCGTTGTTATTGTTGTAACATGTTGATGTTGGTTGTTGTTGTGAAATAGAATGAATTGTTATTGTTGTAACATGATGAATTGTTGTTTTTGTTGTAACATGTTGATGTTTGTTGTTGTTGTGCAATATGTTGAATTGTTATTGTTGCTATAACATGATGAACTTGTCGTTGTTGTTGTAGACCCTATGGTCATTGTTGATAATTTGTATTATGTTGATAAGAATGAAGTTGAATAGATGTTGTATGTTGATATGATGTGATGACGTGATTGAGATGTGGTAAAATACTATGATACGGTTATTGCTATAGAACCTTGGCATTGAGTTGATGTTGTTTAGTTGATATGGTTATGTTGTTTAAGTTGATTATGTCGTTCAAGTTAATTATGTCGTTTAAGTTGATTAAGTGGTTTAAGTTGTGTTTGTGGATGTGCATCATTTGAGTCGCATCCATTGCATTATTTAAGACGGCCCTTGTGGCAAATGTTTGAGACGGCCCTTGTGGCAAATGTTTGAGACGGCCCAATGGCAAACTGTTTGAGACGGGAGTTTTACTCCAATGGTACCACATGCATATGCATAAGTTGAGTCACATTTGAGTCGCATTTGAATAGCATTTCAATTGTGTTTGGATTGTTGAGATGACGAGGTGTTTGTTGTGACGTGATAATGATATAATTGTTGTGACTTATTTGATATCATACTTGTATATTTGAATATGTGATTAATGACCTCGTTGCGTTTTGAGAGTTGTATTATATTGATAAGTTGTTTTATGGTGAAACTTGTTGTGATATGTTTTGTGATGCGAAGTGGTGAAATTATGTATGATCTATATCTCCTATATTATTTATCATGTATTCCTTTATATTGTAAGATATCTCACCCCTTTGCTGGTATTTCCCCTACCATGGGAAATGGGCAGGTACTCAAGATTAGTCGTGGATGTTCGAGGTTATTGATGTGAAGTCTTTATGTTGCTTTATGGATAGTCGAGTTGGTGTCCATTGCTCTGATACGTAGCACTCGGGGGGATTAGTTGATTATTACTTGATTGTTGTATTCTATGATGACATTTGTGATAAGTTGAATATAAAGATGTTTATAAGTTGAAATTGGAAGATGTTGGTTAAAGTCTTGTTTTCCGAATGCTATGTATCTTTGATGATTGCAATATGAGTATGTTTGTGGTTTAAGTCGAATTGTGACATCCCATCTTTGATGAATATCTTTATTAAATGCACTCTGATTTTCGCTTATAATTGCGGGGTAGGTTTGGGGTGTTACAATAGTGGTATCAGAGCAGGTCAGTCTGTCCGGCCAATGTTGTCTAATGTTGTTTATTCCCGTGTACACGACGAGTGTGTGAAACACTATCGGTACTTGTTGTTCTTCTGATTGTTTGTCTGCAGGAGTTGGTTTGAAGCTAAGTGGGGGAGAAGCTATGCTTCTCGATTATGTTTCAGTTGTAGGATGTAGTATGCTGCTGATGGCGACAGTGCAAGTGTTGTTGGAGTTTGTTGTTTCCTGGATCAAAGATGACTTGGATTTAAGATTTTTGTTGCTAATTAAGTGGAGCATCTTGAGGAAGAGGATGAGCAGGAATTTTTGATGTTCACTTCTCGAAGGATGAGGAGCTATGTAGAGGTTGTTGGTATGCGAGTATGGTGCAAGCTCCTGATGTGTCTGAAGGCAACTGTTAAGTAACAAGAATAAATTCTAGAAGATGGAATTTAGAAAGTGCGATGTTCCAGTGCTGCTGATGGACTGTGAAGTTATTGGTTGAGCAAACTTGCGTAAGATGTCGATGTGGGATCAGTGATTAAAAGAAGTATTGATGTAAGATTGATGCAAGTGATTGAGGCAGTAGTAGAAGCCGTTGAAGTTGTTGAAACTTTCTGAAGCGCGAGTAAGAATTGGTAATGCAAAGAGATGTGTATGATTTCAATAATAAGAAGTCCGGATAATGGTGTACATGAATTTTGTTCTGATGTATCGTCAGAGGTGCTTAAGGAAGTAGCTGCAAGACGTCGGTGTTAGTTTTGTTCGGATGATTTTGGAAGATTAGTGAATTATGGAATTATAGTGCTTCGGGTGATATGAGTACGAGTTGGAAAAGGAAATTATTAATGTTGGTAATGATGGTTTATACTCCATTATGGTTGTCGTCTATCTATTGACAAATTGAGGACTTGATCACCCTTAATCTCTTGTTGATAGTAGACGGAATCGTGATTGGATGGCATGGACATATCTTGCTAGCTTGATAGTACGTAAATGGATGAATGTTACATCGTGAAGATAGTTGCTCTCTGGTTGATGTGAATTAATGGAAAAGTATCCATGGATGATTGAGGAGTAACGAACATGTCAGAGAAGCTAGTTTATAGGCGTGATAGCATCGCAAAGTGAGGGATTGAGAATGTCGAGTGAACAACGATTTTGTGATGGATGTTTAAGGAAGTCTGAACTAGATTAAGACTTGTGAACCATGTGATTGACGGAAAGATATAACGTGGACAGTGACTTAAGATGGATTATCAGAGTTGCGCAGCGGATGTGTAAGGTGGCGCAGTTGCTATGCGTGTGTGTTTGTTAGAGGTGAAGAACTAGGTATCAGAAGCCTAGGAGAATGGTATGTTTGTATCTGCATGTTTGATTTGGTGGACTGTTAAGACGAGAACGAGGTATTAGAAATATGGTATTTTTTTGCCGAGTTTATAAGGACAATACTAGAGTTGCTAGTTGATGGTGGAGTTGGTTGTATTCGTCGAAGTAATCTTGTTAAGTTGACGCTATAGTAATTTGGTTTCTGTTGTCGTTATGTTGTTGTTAGACTCTGTAAGTAAGAAGTGATATTCTGTACTATGACTGAGTTGATCATGTTGGCTATGTTGATGTAACTTATAAGAGTGATATGACGAGGCGGAGATAGAGCTGTTGGTGTTTGTTGAAGATTATCATGTATAATTATGAGAATGGAAGTAAGTATGTGTTCTGGTGTTGAGAATGATGTTATTACGATAATGGTGTGGTGTTGAACACCCAATTATGAGAAGGTTATGGTTGGTACTACCTTAGGGATCATATGTCAAGGTATTGTTGAGCAGTGATGACTTTGTTGCTAAGTTAATGAAGTGAGATTGTATCTCCACATTTGAGCGTGTTATTGTTATTGATACCTTAAATGTTGATGAGTCGAGAGATTCCTGAGATGGTTGGTAAGTTGTTGACGAGTATGTTGTTGAGATGTTGAATGATTGACACTAGATTTAAGTTAGATTGAGTTATTTTGGTAGTCGAAGTGTTGTCAAACGCAATTGAGAATTGGAAAGTTGGAAGCGAAGTTGAGGACGGTTATGTCGGATGGATTTTCGAGGACGAAAATATTCTAAGTGGGGGAGAGTTGTAACGCCCCAAATTTAATTAATTATTTAATTAAATTGATCGAGGACTTATTCATTGGAATTAGTTGAAGTTGGGATTTATCGGTATTATTCTAAAGGCGTAATGGATTAATATGTTGATTTGAGCAGTTAAGTTATGGTCAAATTAATTAGTCGGATTAGTCAGAGAAGCACAATTGCGAGTTAGTATTGTTAAAGTTATGGATCGATGGTAAATGTGGAATATTATTGGAAATAATATTCGGTTATGTTGTGCGGTTAATTATTTATGTGTGTTAATTGGATTAATTGAGTCATTAAAGAGATATTATGAATTGGGCCTAAGTGGAACAAATATGACACAAGAGATTGGATTGTGGGTTAAGCCCATTAGTGAGAAAAGATAGTAAGAGTTAGGGTTTTAGAGATTAAACCTCATAACTCATTTTGTGGAAAAGAGAAAGAAGAGAAAGAAGAGAAAGAAGAGAAAGAAGAGAAAGAAGGGAAGGAAGAGGGAAAGCTATGGCATGAAGAGGAAGAACTCCATTGATGAAGATGAAGCTTTTGATAAGGTAAGGGTGGGGTTCTTACTCTCTAAGGGTTGGCATGATGATGTATATGGTGGGTTAGATTGTATGTTATTCTCCATGGAAGTTGTGTGTAGAGATGTTAGGGTTTATGAACAAATGTGTAAATTCATGATTTGAAATGTGTCTTAATTGATGTTTGATGATTGTTATGATGTTAGAAGATCCATAATATGTGTTGTATTTGTGTTTATAACATGTATTCCATTGTTGTTCATGATGGTTGGTGTTTTCACCTTGATTGGGTTGAGTTTGAGGGTTTTTGGATGGGTTTCGTATGTTGTTTTCTGTGTTTGGGGTTTTCTGAAAATCGCCAGTTCGCACCGCGAACTGTCTGGCAGAAAGTTAGGAATTTTTGAATTCGCTCAGTTCGTGCAGCGAACTTTGTTGGCGCAGCGAACCCTGTTTTGCAGAACTTTTTCCAAACTTTGAAATGATGTAACTTGTGATCCGTAACTCCGTTTTAGGCGCCGTTCGAAGCGTTAGAAAGCTAACGCAATGAACTATATCATGATGCAATAAAATGATTCATAGGATTCATTCTCCTATTATGTTTATTAGGAATAAGTGATGAACCATGTTGTGTTAACATGTGAAGTATGTTCTTTGCTATGAATCAATGTAACCATGTTGCGGTATATCTTGATGTATGTTTTCCTTATGACAATACAATGTCATTGAAATGATAATATGTGCCTTCCTTATAATTATATAATGAGATATGTGAATATATGCATAATTGATAAAGATGTTGTATGCTATATGTGAATAATTGTGCGTATTTGATATGTATGAGTCGACGATGATGCCATGTGATGAATTAAGAATATATATGTCTTTATTAGGAAGTTGAATATAACGTGTTATAATGATTACTTGAATTAAGGAATATGAAGAATTTGTTGATGTTTGTTGTTGTTGTGCAATATAATGAATTGTTGTTGTTGTAACATGATGAATCGTTGTTATTGTTGTAACATGTTGATGTTGGTTGTTGTTGTGAAATAGAATGAATTGTTATTGTTGTAACATGATGAATTGTTGTTTTTTTTGTAACATGTTGATGTTTGTTGTTGTTGTGCAATATGTTGAATTGTTATTGTTGCTATAACATGATGAACTTGTCGTTGTTGTTGTAGACCCTATGGTCATTGTTGATAATTTGTATTATGTTGATAAGAATGAAGTTGAATAGATGTTGTATGTTGATATGATGTGATGACGTGATTGAGATGTGGTAAAATACTATGATACGGTTATTGCTATAGAACCTTGGCATTGAGTTGATGTTGTTTAGTTGATATGGTTATGTTGTTTAAGTTGATTATGTCGTTCAAGTTAATTATGTCGTTTAAGTTGATTAAGTGGTTTAAGTTGTGTTTGTGGATGTGCATCATTTGAGTCGCATCCATTGCATTGTTTAAGACGGCCCTTGTGGCAAATGTTTGAGACGGCCCTTGTGGAAAATGTTTGAGACGGCCCAATGGCAAACTGTTTGAGACGGGAGTTTTACTCCAATGGTACCACATGCATATGCATAAGTTGAGTCACATTTGAGTCGCATTTGAATTGCATTTCAATTGTGTTTGGATTGTTGAGATGACGAGGTGTTTGTTGTGACGTGATAATGATATAATTGTTGTGACGTATTTGATATCATACTTGTATATTTGAATATGTGATTAATGACCTCGTTGCGTTTTGAGAGTTGTATTATATTGATAAGTTGTTTTATGGTGAAACTTGTTGTGAGATGTTTTGTGATGCGAAGTGGTGAAATTATGTATGATCTATATCTCCTATATTATTTATCATACATTCCTTTATATTGTAAGATATCTCACCCCTTTGCTGATATTTCCCCTACCATGGGAAATGGGCAGGTACTCAAGATTAGTCGTGGATGTTCGAGGTTATTGATGTGAAGTCTTTATGTTGCTTTATGGATAGTCGAGTTGGTGTCCATTGCTCTGATACGTAGCACTCGGGGGGATTAGTCGATTATTACTTGATTGTTGTATTCTATGATGACATTTGTGATAAGTTGAATATAAAGATGTTTATAAGTTGAAATTGGAAGATGTTGGTTAAAGTCTTGTTTTCCGAATGCTATGTATCTTTGATGATTGCAATATGAGTATGTTTGTGGTTTAAGTCGAATTGTGACATCTCATCTTTGATGAATATCTTTATTAAATGCACTCTGATTTTCGCTTATAATTGCGGGGTAGGTTTGGGGTGTTACAAACACTAGAGAGATTTTTCACACTTAGGCAGGTAAACAATGAGCCATATTAGATTTTTCACAATGACATGTTGCAACATTTGTTTTTAACTTTGAAAAGGATCCGAAGTTGTGATTTTATCATATGAAATATGAAACTCTAAATTATTCACAATCTCTTAAGTCTCTTCAGTTTGTAATCTCTCTCACTTAATTCCATTGATGTTGTTCGAACTTGAAATTGCTCGAAGCTTCTCTAGCAAAGCCATATAAATGTTGCCTGAAGGTTTGTGTTTGGAGCTTGGTTCGAATATTTATATTACTAAATTGAAGTTTATCGTATTTGAATCAGAAGAAAATTTCATTGTTTTTTGGTGTGGTCTCTAGTTAAGTGCATTGATAGCTGGTGATGGTTCCATAAAAACATTAAAAAACCGTACTTTTTGGTCCTTCACATTGCAATTCAGGTTCGTCCACATGTTTTCCTCAATTTTGTAAGTTATTTTCTAATATTATTTTAGTGTTTAAGTTTCCCTCAAATGATGTATTTTTTTTTTGTCTTATACTTAAATGGAAAGTGGTAATCTTGTATCCAATTTTAGTTTTGTTTGTTGATTGTGGGTCGTATTTTGACTGAGTTTTTAGGTTATAGGACTCATAGAATGTGGATTGTATCTTGATTGTAACTGTATACCGTATTTGCTTAATTTTAACCAATTTTACCATAATTGTTATGTATAGGACATGAGTTTTTTTAAGGTGGTATTTTACACCAAGTATTATCTTTGTAAAAGTCCATAAGTTAAGGTATAAGGGTGGGGATGTTTATGCATACAGTGGACAAGATCTTGATTTCTGGTTCTATTTTTAAGCCTATGGAATCATAATATAATGTTGGGAATATGAAAATGTGATGGAAACATGATGGTGGTATTTTGGAAGAAGATCTAAAACCCTTTGTGAATGATGGAGACGCAACTGAAGTATTTGTGTTTGTTGAGAAAAATAATTGTGAAGTTGTAACATTCATTGAGCTCAAACCATCTATATGTGAGACAACATTTATGGATAGGGTAAGAGAGAAAATAAAGGAAAAAATATGACGAGGATGTTGATCACTCTAGTGAATCAAGTGATAAATCTGTCAATGGTATATATTTTGAAGATAATGAAGACGAGAAGATGAATGAATTTGATGAAGGTTTTGATGAAGGTAAACCTAGAAACCTATGTGATACTGATGGTGTTTCCACAAGTGGACCATCCAACAACAGTTTTATTACACAAGATATGGGTAGGGAGCATATCATAAAAGAAGAGTATATGATTGATGAACTTGACAGTGGCGTAGAAGATTTCAAAAGGGATGGTATGCCTGATCTGATTAGGTTCAATGAAGAAGATGCAATTACAAAGAATTTCGTTTTCAAGGTTGGAATGAAATTTTCCTCATTGAAAAAGTTCAAGAGTGATATCACTAGTGCATAAATAACATTAGAATTAATCAGAGCACACTTGTTTTCTTCAAAAAAGGTATACAATTTATATGTAATGGCAATTTTGTTATTAAAATGAAAAGTTAAGTTCTCGTATTAACCATTAACACCAATTATTTAGGAAAACGGGTGATAAATGTGAATCAAATTTAAAACAAATAAATTGATTTTATATTAGATATCTAATTTTAACAAAATCAAGAATGAAATAAAAAATGACAAATCATGTATTTATATACATAGTTGATTTTAGTACAAATAAATGTGATAGATAAATTGCTAGATTTGTTTTATACTCTTTATGGAAAGAATCTGTTCTAGAGCTGCTGAAACAAAAACGCTTCCACTTCGAACGCCCGCGCTAAACCAAAATTTCATAAAAATGTCTGCTAAAAGATTGAAACCTTTATTCTCTCATTTTATCCACACGGTTCTACCTCCTTTTCAATTCTTCTCTCAATCAATGATATGCAAAAATCCTCTCTAAAAACGTTCAGAATCAAAAAACTCCTTTTGAAATTTGTTTTGAATCACAAAGATATCCATTATCTCTTCCTTTTGGGATTTAATATTTCTCTAATCGGAATTAATTTCATTCTTAATTTATAATTGCTCTCAATTTATCTCTTGTTGTGTGTTCTTGTTTTCTCTAAGAACTGGTGTTCCCACTTTATTCTAACATATGTCAAGGTATCAAAACAAACCACAAACTGTTGAGGTATTTATCTCTTGATTTTTTTTTTTATTATTTTAAGTGTTAAAAATTTCTACTCTTGTAATTTTGTTTATATCTAAGGTATTGAATATAAAATAGCATCAGAGACCTTTATTCTTGTGATAATTTGAGTGTAATGTTAGAAGGAAGATCTTAAATCCTGCAAGTTGTTTGTTTTTTATGTACATTAAACGTTTATCTAAGAAGTTTGAATTATGAAGGATGCATTTTAATTTTAATTTGTTTTAAATATTGTTTTAATTTCTCTCTACAATGTATATCTTGTAGAACTTAATATATTATCATATTTATTATCTTAGTCTTATATTGCTTGTTTATTTTTTAGAATATATTGATTTATAAGAAATTCTTCATTTTTTATTTATTAAGTAGTTGAAGCACTACATTTATTTTAGGAAAATTAAGATTAATGACATAAAAAGATTCACTACGAAGGTATGCTAACTTTAAATTTCTTTATATCCAACATATTTATTGCTATTATCAATGAAAATATTATGTGTTTAAAACTCAATATTTGATATTAATATTTTTAAAATACAGTTACTTTTTATTTTTCAACAAGATATAATAATATTAAGACAAATTAAAGATTCATTTATATAAATGAAATAGTCACTATTATTAATTTATTTAATTATCTCTCCATTCTTGTACTATTTCAGGAAAGAGTGCACAATTCATAACAAAAAATAATCAGTGCTTAAATTTTTGTTTTAAGTTTCTTTAAAACTCATAATTATTTCCTTCCCTTCTCTTTCTTTTAAAATTTCGTCTTGTCTTTGAATTTGTAAAGAAAATTGTCTTAAATTCATTGATACTTTATAGGACGATTAATGTTTATATATAATTGTTATATGCATTTTTTATCGATATGTAGGCACATCAACAAGACAACACTTGAACTTGTGGTTATTATGTGATGAAAAATATGTTTGACAAGACAGGTATATTTCAAGGATTACACGGGGTAATAACAAAGAATTTCAATTTTCAATCTTTAAATCTTTAAATCTTTAAATCTTTAAATCACATAACTTCTTGTTTTAGCATGCACTCGTTTAATTTATTTTACCGTTTGACTTTGTATATATATGATGAACCATCACCGTATGACAAAGATGTCATTGATAATATCCAACAACTATATGGGATCGATTCCTCTTACAAATAGTTGAAGAACAACATCAAGTTGAAGAGAAAGAAACAAGGAATTAGATAAAAGATTATTTATATAAGAATTAATAATGACTTTTTATTTAACATTGATTTTTATTAACATTAATAAGATTTTATTTTGATACTATTTATAAGGTTTGGTATAATTTGTTATATCTAAATCCAATATTTACGATTTTAGTTTTATTGAGTTTTTTTTTTTTTTTTGACAAAGGCAAACTTAACTTTCATTAATCAAATAAGAGTTGAAAAATAATAATACTTGTTCAATTTTATTAAGCTTAAACAAGTATACTAAGTATTCTTTCATACCCATTTTAGAGAAAAATAGGTGTTGAAGGTTCAATTCAAAAAATATAAAAAAACTATGTCGCTTATGAGTTATGACACCAACTTTAGAAAAAAATCTATGTATTATACACCTCTTTTAAGAAAAAAAAATAGGTGTGAAAAATTGGTTTCTAAATAAATAACGCTTTCCATTAAACTTTTAACACCCTTTTTTGGAAGAAAAAAAAGGTATGATATATATGTTTAACATCCATTTTATGACAAAGAAATGTGCTATAATTTAGTTTCTAATCAAAATTTTCTCTAATAAATTTGTAACACCCGTTTTTAGACAAAATAGGTACAAATTATAAGTTTTTACACCAGTTTTAAAGAGGAGTAATGTGTCAAATGTTACTTTTGACACCCATTTATAACACTTATAACACCAAATTAATATTGGTGTTAAATCAATATACGATACCTATTTTAAAATAGGTGTTAAAATCATACTTACAATACTGGTAGCAACCACACCGAAAAAAATAGGTATTAATTCTCTAAAAAGTTGGTGTTAAATCCCTAATTTGCATAATGTCTTTAATGATTTAGATGTTAGATTTGAAAAAATGATGCAAAGATGTATATGGTTGTTTATAAGTTCAAGATCTAGTTGTGATTATTGAAGAGGACACCATAATAGCTAGGAGATTGAAAAGCTGGGCTAAAATTTGCAAGGACTTATATCAATGAAGATTATGTTAGACACTTGAAGTTGTGATGATATTTTGAAGATTATGCTAGCTCTATATTTTTTCATGTCATGTATTATGGTCTATTTTAGATATTTTATCAACATTATGTTGTATTTTGACTATGTAATTTCATAATTAATTGGTGTTGTATCAACACTATGTAGAATAACTTCTTCCTATTATCAGGAATGGATCATTGTTGTATGTTGTTTGGAAATGTTTCAAAATTATGGTAAAAATTGCTATCAATTTGCATTTAAATGTTATATGAAAATGTTGTTTCATAATGAAGTTTAATGATGAAAAATCCTAATAGGATTATAGGTCATACTCTATCCAAATTATAGGCCATACAGAGTCAAAATTTGAAACAAAACTTTAGGTCCTACTTTGTCAAAAATTATAATAGAATTTTACGCCATTCTCTTTTCAAAATATATGTCACACTCTATGAAAATTAGGCCAAAGTTTATGCCTTCACAACTAAACTAAACTAGGCTAAATATAAGTCATACTATATCAAAATTTTAACATAATTTCTCTAAAAACTATGGCAAAAATTAGGCAAAATTAAACCACAGTATGTCATAATAACCAACAATCCATTTCATTAATAATAATTGTCATTACATTTTTATGGCTGCCTACAAATTAACACTCATAAAAAACATTACATTATGTTAACATGACTCCTTCAACAATTGCATTTCACTATGAAGTAGATGTTAATCATAAACGAAACTACAAAACATAACAATTTCAATTTTCCATCAAAAGCCTTTGAATTCAATTTTGCAGATTATTGTTCTTCTTCTTTGAAGCTTCATATAACTCCTTCAACAAATCTACAACTTTCAACTTATTCATCTTGCTCTCATCTACATTTCTAACATCATAAATTTCTTTTGCTTATTCCATGTCTTCATCCCATATAAAAAAATCACATTGATAATCACCCTGCAAACAAAGCCAGAAATTTTTAAATGTTATAGAAATCATAATCAACTGAGATAAAGAAGACACATGCCTGTCAAA
This sequence comes from Vicia villosa, assembly GCF_029867415.1. Taxonomy (NCBI): domain Eukaryota; kingdom Viridiplantae; phylum Streptophyta; class Magnoliopsida; order Fabales; family Fabaceae; genus Vicia; species Vicia villosa. The sequence goes on from NC_081183.1 coordinate 124,106,045, forward strand.
ATGGACATCTCTAGAAATGTTTTCCTTTGTTAGGTTTATTCTCGCAATAGTAGTGTCAAACCCTAAATTTTGCCCATCTTTTCATCTGCTTTTGTTTAAGTTAATGTCTTGAGATTTCACATGAGTTGTGGGTTTATAGATCTTTTTTTATTGTATGAGTCTTTGTATTTGTATGAGTCAAGTTAATGAATTTGTCTGAGTCATGTCATCTGAGCCAGTCCAATATCATCTAATACATTTTATTAGTTTAAGTCATCTAAGTCATTTATTTTTATGAGTCAAAAGGTCAACCCTACTGACCTAAAAGTCAAAGAAGGACCATTTTGACTTCTGTTCCTTTTTAGTTTTTTATATGGTCTATTTATTTTTGTCTTATTTTATTTTCACTTCTATTGTCATTTTTCATTTTTGTCTATTTTATTTTCATTTTTATTATCACTCAATATTATTTATATCATTGTTATTATTACTATTATATTATTATTGCTTTATTATCAATATTATAATATTATGATTATTACTATATTATTATTATTATTATTATTATTATTATTATTATTATTATTATTATTATTATTTAGTTATTACTATTACTATATTATGTTTGTTACTTTGAGTTAACTGTGAGTTAACAAAATCAAAAAACATCAAAAACGACATAAATGAACCAAGATTAGATCACAAACAAAGTCAAATCACAATCAATTTTTTTATTCATCATCAAATTGATTACAGATTCAAAGGCCATGGATATATTCCAAAAACAATACAGCTTGAGTCCTAAGTAAGTTTCAATCTACACAAACCGAATCAAAATAATTCTCAAATAAACATCAATCATCCCAATTTGTACAAAATATTTCCTAAAACATTCAATTAGAACTATATCGCTAAACCTAATAACTACCTATATAAACCCTAGGTTTTTCAGAAGGAGACACGAAAAAATTTGAGAAAAAATCCTAAGAAGCAGCAACAACCATAATCTTCCACCACCCTCCACCAAAGTTCGATCCAAAGGCATTAGAGCTTCTCATTGAAGCTCAAAGTTCAACCTAGTTTTTCTTCCATCAGAGAAGTAACTCCCAACAAAAAGAAGCGGTTGGCAAAAAGAATAAAGAAAAGAGAAGGAAGAAAGAAAGAAAGGAAAGTAAAAGGGACGGAGGAAGTGCGTTACTTGGGAATTCACAGCAATTACAAGTTGGTACCTTCTTTTGTTAGTTTTTTTTTTTTGTAATCTGCGCATGACCTATGTGTTTAAATTTTTGATACTGTTTGGGTGTTAGGTTGATTGATTCGTGCTTAGGGTTGATTTAGTGTGGATTTTTGGGTTTTCTGACTTAATCAGAGAGTTTAGGGTTTTTGGGATTTGGGATTTGGTAAATGTGGTGTGATGTTATTTTTTAAGGTTGAGTAGTGTTTAGGTTATATTTAGAAGTGTTTTTGGCCTTGATTTGGTTGAGTTTAGTTAAGATTTGAGGTTTTTTATATTTAGGGGAGGGAAATTTGAAGGTTAAAGATGAATAGTCAAAGTGTTCATGATGAACATGATGAATATTCATCGTTTCTTGGTAGGTTTCATGGGTGGGGGATGAAGGTAATGAAGGTTAGGGTTAGGTTAGGGTTCACAAGCTTTTGGTTTGGGTTTGAAGGTTCAAGTTAAACTTCGTGTTGTTCATCATGAACAAGATGAAGGTGGTGGTTTGCATGGTGGGTACGGTGGATCCTAGGAGTGGCTGGAGTTTTGGTGTTTGTGGGATATTGGATCGAACTCTAGTATGGTCGAAGGGTAGCTTATTAGTTTGACAGGATTAAGCATGAAGTCGAAGGTTGTTCACATGCTGGTATCGAAGATGCTAGGGTTGTTAGCATGTTAAATTAGGTTTTAGTATTAAAAACCTAATTTATTAAGTTAGCTTGTTTATTAAGTTGGCTTGTGTAATGGGCCTTGTGGAAAAAGCCAATTAGTTAGTATGTTAGGTTTTATTATAAATAGCATACTAGTCTCTCATCATTGCCAAGCTGCAAATCCTAATTTAGGGTGAGAGAGGTTATTTTTTATTCTTGTAAACTTGTAATCTTGTTTTAAGAGAAAGTAAAAGAATAGCAATTATAACCAATTCCTATGTTCTACTTATCTTCCCTGATTCCTATTATATTTTGTTCTTGACATCGTTTTTCACAACAAATTGGTGCGGTGAGCATGGAGAAGATGTCTTCAACAAAGTATGAGATTGAAAAGTTCACTAGAGTGAATGATTTCGGTCTGTGGCGCTTGAAGATGAAATCCCTATTGGTTCATCAGGGTTGCTTGGAAGCGTTAAAGGGAGAGGAAACCATGAATGATGCATTAACGGCAACGGAGAAGATGAATATGATCACCAAGTCATTAGCGAGTTGCAAGTTTTTCCACTGTATGCAATTGATAAAGCTGCATGAAGAAAGCTAGTTGTTCCCTTGATGCCGTAGAGTTAGATCCAAGGTGGAGATTTGTGAGATATTAGATCGAACTCTAGTATGGTCGAAGGATAGCTTCTTGATTCGACAGGATTAAGCATGAAGTCGAAGGTTGTTCACATTCTTGTGTCGAAGATGCTAGAGTTGTTAGCATGTTAAATTAGGTTTTAGTGTTTAAACCCTAATTTGTTAAGTTAGCTTGTTTATTAAGTTGGCTTGTGTAATGGGCCTTGTGGAAAAAGCCCATTAGTTAGTATGTTAGGTTTTATTATAAATAACATACTAGTCTCTCATCATAGCCAAGCTGCAAATCCTAATTTAGGGTGAGAGAGGTTATTTGTTATTCTTGTAAACTTGTAATCTTGTTTTAAGATAAAGTAGAAGAATAGCAGTTATAACCAATTCCTGTGTTCTTCTTATCTTCCCTAATTCCTATTATATTTTGTTCTTGACATCGTTTTCACAACAAATTGGTGCGATGAGCATGGAGAAGATGTCTTCAAAAAAGTATGAGATTGAAAAGTTCACCGGAGTGAATGATTTCGGTCTGTGGCGCTTGAAGATGAAAGCCCTATTGGTTCAGCAGGGTTGCTTGGAAGCGTTGAAGGGAGAGGCAGCCATGAATGCCGCATTAACAGCAACGGAGAAGATGAATATGATCACCAAGTCATTAGCGAGTTGCAAGTTTTTCCACTGTATGCAGTTAGTAAAGCTGCATGAAGAAACCTAGTTTGTTCCCTTGATGATGTAGAGTTAGGTTCAAGGTTGAGATTTTTGGGATATTGGATCGAACTCTAGTATGGTCTAAGGGTAGCTTCTTGGTTCGACAGGATTAAGCATGAAGTCGAAGGTTGTTCACATGTTGGTGTCGAAGATGCTAGGGTTGTTAGCATGTTAAATTAGGTTTTAGTATTTAAACCTAATTTGTTAAGTTAGCTTGTTTATTAAGTTGGCTTGTGTAATGGGCCTTGTGGAAAAAGCCCATTAGTTAGTATGTTAGGTTTTATTATAAACAGCATACTAGTCTCTCGTCATTGCCAACCTGCAAATCCTAATTTAGGGTGAGAGAGGTTATTTGTTATTCTTGTAAACTTCGAATCTTGTTTTAAGAGAAAGTAAAAGAATAGCAGTTATAACCAAGATTTGTGTTCTTCTTCTTCCTTGTTCTGTATTCTTCTCTTGCATTATACTTTGTTCTTGGTATTGAATTCACAATAGTATTGATGGAAAGCTAGAGAGAGGGCAGAGCATTTTGAAGGTTAGAGAGTAGGGATGGCAAGCAGACCAGCACCCGCGGGGCCCACATGCACCCGAACCCGAGTCAATTGGGGAAAACCCGAGTTGATTGGGTTTGGGTTCGGGTTCGAGTTTGAGTAGTGTGAAACCCACACCCAAAACCCGAAATCACACCCGCTTATATATATATATATATATATATATTGTGGAAAATTGGAGAAAAAATATATTTTATGTATTTTATTGCAGGTTCGGGTTTGGGTAAAAAACCCGAACCCAAAAGGTGTGGGCGTGGGTGCTAGTTTGCCACCCGAACATCATTTGGGTTTAGATTCGGGTTCGGGTGCCGATCTCGAGTGCGGGTTTGGGTAGTGTGAAACCCGCACCCGACCCGACCCGTTGCCATCCCTATTAGAGAGAGAGGTAAGAATAATGAAATAAGAGAGAGAAATTTGGGAAATTAGGGGCATCGGCGCGGGGAACCTTTTAAGTTCCTCCCCTCCATGTGTCTGATGAGTGCCAAGTGTCTTTATCTCTGCCTTAGGAATAGCCTACTTTAGGGTTGACAATGGTGCTTATGTACCGGAGTCCCCACATTGGCTATTATGCGCCTCCAGCTTAACCATAAATCTCGTTTGACTTCCCCGGGTATTAAGATCCAAGGGCCCAAGGTCTACTAGCTTTAATCGAATCAAGGCCATCAGATTAATCAGATGGCCACGTGCTAGCTTCTGGATTTTTTTTGGCCTCCTTCATGTATTTGGGCCTTGATTCTCTTGGATTCACACCACCCTAAATTTATTTCTGCACCCTAGTTATAATTTAGTCATTTCTTTTAGGGTTAATGGCTATTTACCCCTTGCCATATGGGGCCTTTACGAAAAAACTCCTGTAAAAAAAAAAGTCACATGAATGACCCTTTTAATAGTGACTTTTTCAAAATTATAGGGTCATCCATGTGACATTTTTTTTACACGGGGATTTTTCGTAAAGACCTCATATGACAGGGGTAAATAGCTATTAACTCTTTCTTTTATTAACTTAGTTAATTTAATTAGTTTTACTTAGCATTAATCTTAGTTATTTCTTTTTATGGATTTTATTAATCTATTTCAATTAGTTTAATTTAGTTAATTGAGTGAAACAGATTAGTTTTTTTAGTTATCTTATTTAATTAGTTTTAGTTAATTTATTTTGGTCATTTAGTTTATTTAATGTTATTATAAAGTTTTTTTTTTTTTTTCAAAAAAGTTGATGGTTTATAAGTACCACCAACTTGTTTACAAAGAAAATACTACATTGCTGCTGCCAAGGATCGAACCCTGGACCAACAGCCTACACCCGCTCAATCAGCAAGTGCCAACTGATACAAAACAAAACATGTTCCTTGTATTTTTATTAGGTTATTTCATTTAATCAGCATCATTTGTTTAATTTAGTTTTATTTAGTTTGGGTGATTTAATTTTGTTGATTAATAGATTTAAAAAAAACACAATTATATTTTATTTATTTTATTTTATTTAAACAAAAATACAAAACATGTCTCTTTTATTTTATTAGGTTATTTAATTAATCAAAAATAAAAAATTACAAAAACAAAACTATTTTTACAAATTAAATTCAAAATTTTGTTTTGCCCTTGTAGATTCAAACAAAATTTCTCATAAAAGAATAGTTTAGCTCATTTCAACGCGAATATAAACAGATGCCTAAGCCTTCATTGTGCGAGCATATAACCGCTCGAATGTGATCTAAACCCTATTCCCTAAAAGCATCCGACAAACACTCATTTTCTCCCACGAACTATGAGGCTATGAATTTCCCCTTGCTCCTAGAGATACGTAGGCAATTGATTATGAAATCTAGTCTAGCACAGTAATAAATAAAAAAACTAAAACTTTATCCCTTTGTGAATATTTTAATAAATAAAAAGATGCAAACATTCCTTAGCAAACACTTAACCCTAGCCTATTAAGAGTTTCCTGTTGATTACAACAGATGTGAGGGGGCTAATACCTTCCCCTCGCATAACTGATCCCCAAACCCGATTTGATTGTGATGACTATTTGTTCCTTAAAAGGATTTTATCGATGTTTTCCTTTAAATAAAAACTTTGGTGGTGATTCTGTAGTTTATTTCGAGAGTTAGTACATTCGGATATTTTTCGCGCCACGACAAGTAGGACACGATATAACCTTGTCACCTGCACATCCTTCCTGTACAGGTTTTCGTAGATGTGGAAGACATGGACACGAGTTTGGTTCTCCTTGACTTGGAAGAAGACCTTGAAACAAATTTGATTCGAATTGTTGAGGTGAGGATATGAGATGAAGCGAATATTTGGTGCGACTCTTTTGAAGTCTGCGTGCGCTTTTGCAAATTTTTTTGGTGAAGAACGCTTAAGTTAACTCACGATTTGGAGAAAATGACATTTAAGAAAAAAATGTTTAATGAAAGAGTTAACGAAAGAGACCAACAATATGGATGAGATTTAGGAGGTGATTAAAATCAAATTATGAGATATTTAGAGTAACCTCACACTTTTTTTTCATCACCAATATTCGGTTCACCGTACTGCCTAATTTGAGTCGGAAGTCAGCTTTGATATCAATTCGTTCCAACCTCCTCTCAATAATAGTTGCGGAAGATCGAACTGTGATTCTCCTATAAGTCTAAAATCACCATTAAACCAACTAATTGATACCTCACATATACTTAACCTTTAAATGGAATACACATTTGATTAGATAGGATAATAGTTTCGGTGCTTGGCGATATTTTGAATCGTGATTTTTAAAATTTATGAAACGGTCACCAATGAAAAAATATATTAGATTTAATATAGTTGTGACTAATTTTTTTTTTATTAGAAGTTGTGACTAATTTGATTAGGTAGAATTATTTTGATCTAATGGTAAAATCAATAGCTCATTAAAGAACTTAATTGAGTCATCACCTTATATATCACTTCCTATCAAGTTTTAAAAACAAATATTTAAGTTTTTTTTTATTTTTGCTAAAATTCATTTTAAAATCCAAATTCAATACCGTCCTTTAGTTTAATACTTGGAGTTGGAGTGCTACAAATGTGCAAGGAGTAGTAGTCAAACTGGATAGGTGTAGATACTCTGAATTAAATCTTCATTAAATATTGTAACAAAATAAAATCTTAATTTAATATTGTAACCGAAGAGAAAAATCTTCATTTAATATTAAAATTTTTAGAAAACGAAAAGAATGTGGGTACATAATATACTAGTATATCTGTGTGGGAGAGCACTCGTATGGCCTTTCGATTCAAAGGCTATTAGTATTAATTATTGATGATTGAGGATATTTTGAAATATCGTGAAAATAAAAATAGTTGCTTATGCATCTATTTGTATCTTTCTTTATTCAAGTATCTTTTGATATTACTGCATTTCGTTTACTTTCCGTCATTTACGTTCCTGCACTCTTTACTTTCATTTTATTTAGTTTCGAAGCATTTAAGTTTCTACACTTTAAGATTCTTGCACTTTACAGTTTTGTCTTATATTTTATCTTTATCTTACCCTCCGCTGATGTTATATTTACGTGTATAACAAGGTGATTGCTAATCTTTATTTCTTTGATTAAGTATTTCTTATTTCGAGACAAGCCAACCATAGACATAATTCGAACTATCATGAATAACAACCTTTTTGACTATGTCCTAGGATCAATCTAGTCGATCCTGCGAGTAACCAAATCATATTTATTATAGTTTGAAAGACTAGCGGTTGTTTACCGGAAATCACCGTAAACAAATTGGCACGCCCAGTGGGACGGTGTCAAATAGATTATTTTAATTGATTGTTTTGTTTTGTCTAGAAAATATCAAGACCTTGTATGAACCTTAGGAACGGTAAATTAACCAACAGTGCACAACCGATTCCTAAACGAAGGTACAACAAGAAATGGATAGGTCGAAGCGCACAGAATACCGGCTTCTCTGCCCAAATACCCCCGTTTACCACAAATAGTCAAGCAGCATTTCGACAGGAAATGGATGCAAGTAACCATGATATGTTAGGAACTCTTGCCAAAGAATTGGGCTCCATCTTGAATCCGTTAGCAACAAACATTGCTAGGACTAACCAGGATAATGTGGAAACTTTCCAAAAAATATCATCTCAAATAAATCGAATGGCAGATTTTTTAGGAGTTCCACAAAATAGACGAAGGAACAACCAATCAACTTATCAGGAAGGGGAACCCATTCTAGAATAGGTTCAAGCCACAGCACCACCATCTAGACCAACACCAGTCGAGCAAAACCAAGTGATAGACTTAGAAACTCGAAGGCAAACGACTAACGTTGGCCAACAAGCAGTTGCCCAGCAACAGCCTAATCTGGTGGTAGTAAGAAGAAACGAACATCCTGACGAAGTGGTCCATAGGGTTAGGAGAGATAATTTGACAACAGAGAACAATCTCACTGCCATGATAGAGAGAATAATGGCTAACAATGGCCTTAATACCGGGCTTCGACGCCCAAATTATACATCCCCAATAGCAGAATATATCATGCAAACGAAATTGCCAAGGGGTACCAAAGTACCAAAATTTACTAAATTTTCAGGGGACACCAATGAGTCTACCGTGGAGCACATAGCCAGATATCTGACGGAAGCAGGGGATCTAGCAGGGAACGAAGATTTAAGGATTAAATACTTCCCTAGTTCGCTAACAAAAAATGCTTTTGTTTGGTTCACTACTTTGCCCCCAAATTCCATAGATGCATGGGCACACTTGGAAAGATTATTCCATGAACAATTCTACATGGGTCAAACCAAGATAAGTCTGAAAGAATTGGCTAGCATCAAGATGAAGTTCACGGAATCTATAGATGATTACTTAAACAGGTTTCGTTTGTTGAAGTCAAGATGTTTCACGACTGTCCCAGAGCACGAATTAGTTGAAATGGCTGCAGGTGGCCTAGATTATTCAATTCGAAAGAAACTGGATACTCAATACCTAAGAGATATAGCCCAATTGGCAGACAGGGTTCGACAAGTCGAACGATTAAAAGCAGAAAAGGCCAGAGCAAGTAAAAGTTATAAGAAGGAGAGAGTAGCATACGTCAAAGCAGACGACGTTGATGGCGAACCTTTCGAAGATTCATACAGTATGGAAGAGGTCGAAATAGATCTTGCTGAGTTAAAAGAGGAGCCACCTTATTCTTGCAAATTTCTCACCCCTTCTAATGGAAAAAATCCAGTAGAGAATGATAAAAGCGATAGATTTCCTAAGAAAACTTATACATTTGATGTCACTAAATGTGACGAAATATTCGATTTATTAGTAAAAGATGGCCAGATGATAGTACCTCCCAATTCAAAAGTTCCTCCGTTAGAACAACGGAAGAAGCGAGGTTTTTGCAAATATCACGGTTTTTTAGGCCATAAAACTTCACAATTTTTTCTTTTCAGGGATTTAATTCAGAATGCTATCAAGGATGGACGTCTGAAATTTGCTGACAAAACCAAGAACCATATGAAGGTTGACACAGATCCTTTGAGTGTGGCTGACACTAACTTGTGTGAACCATTTGACGTCAACATGGTAGAAGTATCTGAAATTGATGCTGCTGAATCGGAGATAAATTCAGGCGGAAAGCAGGCTACTGAAAGCCTAAATGCCAATTCGATCTTCAATACTGATGTTGAAGAATCCTTTGATGCTGAGATGAATGAAGATCTGAAAGGAAAAACAAGTGAGGCCACTGAAGACCGCACAGTGAAGCTTCAGCAGATACGAATTTCTGAGGCTCCTCCGACAGTTGTTAACATGGCCAATGTTAGACGGCCTTTATCTGAAATAGAAGAACTAGAAAAATGGCTGATAAGGGAGAAAGGAAATATTGAAATCCCACCAAGAGGGAACAGTCTGAAGGATTATCTCTGGGATTGTCATGTGAAAAATGGTGGAAAAATGCTTATGTGCCCAAGGTGTTCAGTTATGCTGAATCGAAGGGTTCAAGCTAATTTCGAGAGGGCCATGCGAGAAAGGATGGAGCAGCCTTGGAGAGGAGGAAACTTATTGCTCAAGGTGTACCCAAGGACTGAAGAAAGCTTGGTGGGTTTCTTGGTCAGATGTCACAACGATAACTCTGAGATTGCATTGTGCCCTAGGTGTGGAGCAGTTTATGATGAATTACTAGCAAGATCATTTGAAAGGGTGTATCTCTACATGGGTCGGGAAACTCAAGGACTTCGTCCCAACTTGTATGGGTTCGATATTAGGACCCTATCAAGGAGGCCTGACAGCCCACACCCTAGAGCTCGAAGGGTCACATTCAAAGTTCCTGCCGACATACCCAGGGATAGATGGATGCAAGCTGGTGCCAGAACCAATAATGGCGAAGTTGGGACCAAGGAGGAAGAACTGCAATGGCATATAGGAAGCAATTCCAGACTTCCAATCGAGAGATGTACAGGTTGGAGAACTACAAAGGCAAGAATCCTATGTCCAGATCACAATGGAGAAGGCACCAGAGGATGAAGAAAGCCCAAAGGGAATACAAACCAAGGGAGACTGGAGAATCAAGTAGCAATCAAATCCCAATGCAAGGGGCAAGGACAAATAAACCTCCAGTGGAGCGTAAGCTGTTCGATTCTGAAAATGAGAAAGAAGAAGAAAAAATGTATTCCAGCCCTTGGAAGGAAGACGATAGGATGACAAACGATTTCGACTCAGATGGAGTATCGTCGATAAACTTAAATTGCAATGTTGTGTCAGTACTCCCTCATGAGTTTAACCAAGAAACTGAAGTTGAGGATTGTGAGGAAGCTGATGAAGAAGAGATGGCAAGACATAGACCTGTGTGTTATTATGTGCTGAACAATGGGGCAGTCGAAGAGCAGAACGCTTTCTTCGAAAGGCCTGATGAAGGTATGAGGAATCATTTGAAACCACTCTACATAAGAGCCAAGATTGAGAATGTTGGCATTAACAAAGTCTTAGTAGATGGGGGAGCAGCAGTGAACCTAATGCCCCAATACATGTTGAAGAGAATTGGTATGTTCGATACTGATATAAGACCACATAACATGGTTCTGTCCAACTATGAAGGCAAGATAGGGCAAACCTTAGGAGTAATTCAAGTAAATTTAACTGTGGGTTCCCTCACCAGGCCAACGATGTTCATGGTGATACCAGCAAAGGCTAATTACAATCTTTTGCTTGGAAGAGAGTGGATCCATGGAGTGGCGGCTGTACCTTCGACGATGCATCAAAGACTAACCATTTGGAGAGAAGATGGCATAGTAGAGAACATCGAAGGAGATCAAAGTTACTACATGGCTGAAGTCAATCAAGTCAATAAAACTAGTTTCGACAGGAATTTGGCGAACATAGGACCTTGCCATGCTGCTGAAGATATATACACTCCAAACAGAAATGCTTTATACTATTTGTCTTTACATCCTAATGGATTCCAATGGAATAGAGAGATAATGGACGGTCCAGAAGATACCTCACCGTTGGAGCATTCACCAACAATACGGCCAACAGGCTGGGATGACGACGTTGGTCATGTCTGAAGCATCTTTTTTCGAAAGGATTTCGGCTTACATAGCCGAGAACAAAAGAAACACGACTCTCAAAGCCGAGTTATCACACATGACGGTCAGTACGATTCAAAGTGAAGCAGAGACGGGGGATTCTAGAATACATCCTACCCCCCAACTCCTCGAAGATCCAGTTCAAGCCAAAGAAATCTCAGGAGAGGAGATGAGTCAAAGGCTGGATGCAATCTACGACGAAGAGCCTTTGGGATTCGAGAAAGACCCAATGGGGGCGAATATCAAAATGTTAGCCCAAGACCCACTCGAAGAAGTAAATCTCGGAGAGGGAGATCAGAGGAAGGTAACATACATCAGTGCAAAACTAGAGCCAACTTTGAAGGCAAAAGTCATCACGTTGTTGAAGGAGAACAAAGATTGCTTTGCATGGGATTACGACGAGATGCCTGGTTTAGGGCGAGATTTGGTCAAATTAAAGTTGCCCATAAAGGAAGGAAAAAAGCCCATCAAGCAAACTCCTAGAAGGTTCGCACAAGAAATTCATTCGAAGATCAAAGCAGAGGTCGAAAGACTTCTACGATGCAAGTTCATCAGAACTACGAGGTATGTCGAATGGATTGCTAATATTGTGCCGGTTATTAAAAAGAATGGTTCATTAAGAGTATGCATAGATTTTCGTGATCTTAATGCAGCAACGCCTAAGGATGAATATCCCATGCCTGTGGCAGAAATGTTAGTAGATTCAGCCGCAGGCTTCGAATATCTAAGTATGTTGGATGGATATTCTGGGTATAACCAAATCTTCATTGCAGAAGAAGATGTGTCTAAAACAGCTTTTCGTTGCCCAGGGTCCATAGGCACCTACGAATGGGTTGTAATGCCTTTTGGTCTAAAAAATGCTGGGGCAACTTATCAAAGAGCAATGAATTCTATATTCCATGATTTTATAGAAACTTTCATGCAAGTCTACATAGATGACATTGTGGTGAAATCTGTTTCAGATAACAGTCATCTGGACCATCTGAGTCAATCATTCGAGAGAATGAGAAAACATGGCTTAAAGATGAACCCCCTTAAATGTGTTTTCTTTGTGCAAGCTGGAGATTTCCTGGGCTTCGTTGTCCACAAAAAGGGAATAGAAATTAATCAAAATAAAATAAATGCTATTATGGAAACAAAGCCACCATCCACGAAGAAAGAATTATAGTCTTTAGTGGGAAAGATAAACTTCTTGAGAAGATTCATCTCTTACTTGAGTGGACGCACGCAAGCTTTTTCTCCTTTACTTCGACTAAAGCAAGGAATGTTCGAATAGCGTGCCAAACATCAAGAAGCTTTCGAAAAGATAAAGCAATACTTGATGCATCCACCAATTTTATCTCCCCCAAGTGGGAAGAAACACATGCGCTTGTATATTTCAGCGTCAGATAATACAATAGGTAGCATGTTAGCTCAAGAAGATGATAATGGCATCGAAAGAGCCATTTATTACTTAAGTAGAGTACTCAATGATGCAGAGACTAGGTATAATGCAATAGAAAAACTCTGCCTTTGTCTATATTTCTCTTATATCAAACTAAAATATTATATAAAGCCAGTTGATGTTTATGTTTCGTCTCATTGTGATGTGATTAAACACATGCTATCAAAGCATATATTGCATAGTCGAATTGGCAAATGGGCGTTGGCCCTTACTGAGTACTCTTTGATATTGCAACCCCTTAAAGCAATGAAAGGTCAGATCGTATCAAATTTCATTGTTGACCATGCAATGGTTGAAAACCCTCAACAATACGTAGAATTGAAGCCTTGGAAGCTATACTTCGATGGTTCAACCCACAAAGAAGGAACTGGCGTTGGAGTACTAATAATTTCTCCTGATGGAATTCCAACAAAGCTCAAGTACAAAATTGAAGGTCCCTTATGCTCCAACAACGAAGTTGAATACGAAGCACTGATTGCTGGACTTGAAGCTTTGTTAGAATTGGGGGCAACTAGAGTCGAAATTAAAGGAGACTTTGAACTAGTGATTAAGCAGTTGACGAAAGAATACAAGTGTATCAAAGAAAATTTGATCATGTATTTTGTCATAGCAAATAGGCTGCTCAAAAAATTCGAGTACGTGGATTTAAATCACTTTTCAAGGGTGAAAAATCAAGAAGCGAATGATTTGGCATAGTTAGCTTCAGGATACAGGGTATCAAAAGAAAAACTAGAAGAGCTGATCGAAGTAAGAGGCAAGGCAATGGCTACCAGGCTCTCCCCAAGTGACTTGGAGAACTCACAATTAGGTTTTGCCAACAAACAAGAGTTTGAAGTTTTGAATATAGACTCTTTAGCAGACATAGATTGGAGAAGTCCAATTGTGAACTATTTAAAATATCCTTCGACAGACACGGATAGAAAGGTAAAATATCGAGCTTTATCATACTTTTTAATGGGAAATGAATTGTTTAAGAAAACTCCCGAAGGAGTTTTATTAAAGTGTATGGGAGAAGCAGAAGTAAATTTGGCTCTCTCAAATGTACATAGTGGAGCATGTGGTGCGTACCAAGCGGGGCATAAAATGAAATGGCTTTTGTTTCGATACGGAATGTATTGTCCTTCTATGTTGAAAGATTGCATAGAATTTGCAAAGGGATGTCAGGAATGTCAAGAACATGCAGGTATTCAACATGCTCCTGCAAACGAGTTAAGTTCAAAAATAAAACCATGGCCTTTTAGAGGTTGGGCATTAGATTTAATTGGAGAAATTCACCCTAAGTCTTCTAGAGGTCAAAAGTATATTTTGGTAGGAATAGACTACTTCACAAAATGGGTCGAAGCGATACCACTTGCGAATGTGGATCAGGAGGCTGTGATTGAGTTTATTTAAAAACACATCATATACAGGTTCAGAATCCCAGAAAGTATAACCACAGACCAAGGTTCAGTGTTCACTGGGCGAAAGATGCAAGATTTCACCAAAGATATGGGGTTCAAGTTGTTTACCTCGACACCTTACTATGCTCAGGCAAATGGACAAGTCGAAGCAGCAAATGAGATAATAATTGGTCTTATAAAGAAACATGTAGGGAAAAAACCCAAGAATTGGCACAAAACTTTGGACCAAGCACTTTGGGCTTGTCAAACATCTCCAAAAGAAGCTACAAACACTACGCCTTTCCAACTGACGTTTGGACATGATGCAGTACTCCCAATTGAGATATATTTGCAGTCAGTTCGGGTACAAAGACAAGCAGAAATTCCTCCAAACACTTACTGGGAATTGATGATGAATGAATTAGTAGATTTGGACGAAGACAGACTTCGAGCATTGGAGATGATAAAAAGACAAAAAGAAAGAGTGTCCAGAGCATACAATAAAAAGGTGAAAGGTAAAACGTTTATCAGTAATGACTTAGTCTGGAAAGCTATTTTACCTATAGATCGAAAGAATCAGGCGTTAGGTAAATGGTCCCCACATTGGGAAGGCCCTTTTCGAATCTTGAAAGTGTTCTCAAATAACGCTTATGAGATAGAAGAAATGGCAGAAGATCGTAGAATTTTAAGGGTAAATGGAAAGTATCTGAAAAGATACAAACCAAGCATGCATGAAGTAAAAATTATTGCAAAAACGTAGATATTCGAAGTATATTACGTAGGCCAAAATGGTTGAACTAACACCAAAATGGCTGTATGTTCAAACAAACATGCATGGTAAATACAGTAAGAAGACAAAGAAACGTCAAAATATTTTTCATTGATATCAAAGGAGTACATTCGTTACAGAGAAGGTGGTTCCCAAGAACATTGAGGATTACAAAATTCAAAACATGAAGCCTAAAACAACCCACCTCCTAGTTGATCCTTTGATCTAAACCCTCTAGGGACAGCAGGGGCAAGCTTTCCGCCTCGAACATGTCCAAGGATCCAGATCTACGCATCCTTCTCACTATCCCCTTTTTAAGGAACATGTAGGACAAGAGTCTTCCATATGGAAGACATGTTACTACACCTTGCCGAGCAGCAGCCATAGAAACTGCTTCAACAAGTCCTTTGAAGATCATCAGAGGAAAGTTAATTTTCTTCCCACGGAGGGCACAGAGTATAAACTCCAAATCCTCCACCATGATGCTATTTTGATCATGGTTTCGTGGACGAAAGTTGCCCACGAGGAGTTGGTGCCAAACCCTAATGACCTTGGCGCTGAAAGGATCATTGTCCATAAGAGTCCTCAACTTAAGATGGGTGGTCATATTGAAGGTATTGTCATCAAAAGTCTCTCCAGAGTTATTGCATCTCAGCAGGTTGGAGATGGTGGAGGGAGTGATAGTAATATGGGCCCTTCGAACCTCAGAGACGATAATGGTTATGCCTTCCGGATCTATGCGCAGAGACGCAAACATCCAAAAGTCCGCTAACATATTGGGATAAACAGATCCCTCCAGGATTTCATGGTAAAAATCAAGCTCTTGGTTAGCAAAGAGGGCGCTGATGCTTATAAATTTTTCATCAAGTTCTTCTTCAAAGAGTTTGAATTCTTTCTTGATGCAAGCCCTGATGTTAGCGTAAGTTAGGGGTAGTGCCATTTGGAGAAGAAAGGTTGGAAAAGGTTTTATCTGACTCTGTATTTGAGAGAATGCAAGAAGAAACAAAATTTTGGGCAAGAGTTTGAAGGAAGTGTGAAGGAAGAAGTGGAATGCCAACCCTTTATATAGAATAAGTTGGCAGTAAAGGAACGGTTCATTTTTAATGTTTGATTGGACTGCATTTGGTATTCCAAAGAGAAGTTATGGCTTCTGCTGTTTCCCGCCCTTGAAAGTTGAAGTGTAATCATGATGAGAACTGATGCACGCACGTCTCCAATAGACGTTTTGAAAAAGGTGACGTCATCTTTCAATGATGGTTACGGCTAAGGGTAGTAGAAACGTCAAGTCTAGGCTCAATGGGCTGCGAAGGGTAATCATGTCACGTGGTTACATTTATTAAATTTACTGTGACAGTGAAAAAGTATATTTTGGCAAGTTTTAGAGAATTGCTAGGGCACTACTCATGACAACTGCAAAATAAAATATGCGGGAGATTGAAAGATAAAGTTGCATATATATATATATATATATATATATATATATATATATATATTCTTGGAGAAATTTGATTACAAAACAAAATAAGTACGCAGCACAAAAGGGAGTACAAGGTTCGAAGCAACTAATTAAAATCCCTGGGAAGATTATCTTTTATCTTCGAGTATTGGGTCTTCCATAAGGACATATGACATTCGATCAATGCCTGTTGTCTTTTCAGTTCTTCAATCTCTGGCACTAGCTTCTATGCCGTCTCGAAGTGTCGAATCCCCGACTGCACCATTTTAGTTAATTCATCTTGATTGGTCTTTTGGATTTCTACCTGACGAGACTGGGCATCCTTTATCTTCCCTTTGAGTTGCTCAATTTCTTTTTTCCAGGCTTTGATATTTGTCTCACACTCTTCATATTCTCGTTGGTTCTTCGAACGCTCGAGCTTAAGGGTGTCAACCCTCTTCGTTGCATCGTTAGCAGCTTCCCATGAAGAACTGTGAGAAGTCATTTTTGCTGTGAGTTGTCCGTCAACATCCCGTTTTCGAAGGAGATTAGATTGGAGTTGTTCAATCAGAGAACTCAATAAAACAATTACTTCTGAGACTTCCACTGGAACAAGAAGTAAGTCCACTTTCTTCAGAAGGTTGTTTAGACCATAATATTTGGTGGAATCCTTGCTGAGAGCTTCGACGAGGTTGGCTTCAAAGAACCTCTCTCTTATCTGATGAAGGATTTTAGGAATATCATCCTTGTCACCAGCACCTGCCAAGACAGTCGAAGGAGTTCCAAGGGACGAAGCGCTACCGATACTCATCATGGTCTTGAGGAAGCTCACAGGATCAGTTTTCTTGAGTTGCTCTAGTTCTGAGGGAGTAGGCATCGCAGGGGCTTGCTTCGAAGTAGTCACAGGAGTGACTGTTGTCCCAAGGTTCAAAGTTTCATTAGATCCAGGTGTAGGCAGTTTAGAAGTTTCTTCTGCAGCATCTTGTTCAGATATAGTGTCTTCGCTGCCAGTTGTTTGTCCAGCTGCGTTACCACTATTCGAACATTACGGATTTTCCTCCATAGTTTCATCTTGATGAATGGGTGGAGACTCATCATTTGAATGGCTTTCTTCAGCAGACGTAGTCGGAATGATGGTTGCAAGAGGATGAGTGTCTTCGAGAACGGGAGAAAGCACATGAGATTTGTATGGAGAAACACCTGCGATGGACAGTTAGAATTGATCAAAACGGAGGAAAGGGCAGAAAGTCCATCTGTCATTCGAAAGAGCGGACATTTACCTCGAAGGTTGTCAAGGTCAATGTGTAAACTTGAGGCTTTGAGATCAGAAGTAGCGGTACCAGCATCATCCTACATTTAAAAGATAAAATGTGAACTTAATCATTAGAATTAGAGTGTAAAGAAATGGTTAAATTGTGAAACCCAAAATACCTTGGTCGGAATGTTGTCTGGACTGGAGTTATGACTCTCCACAATGGGGATAGTGCTAGCAGCCTTCAAGGGTGAGTCCTCAGAAGATACCTTGTCACTCGAAGAAGTGAGTTTCGAAGTCCCAGATCCCTTTCCTTTGGCTGAAGGGGTGGCAACTTTTTGTCTTTTCTTTATTGTTTGTCTGGTGCGAGGAGGAGATTTATCTTCATCGTCCGAGTCGGCTGTTGGAGGAACTTTTCGCTTCAAAGGCGCTGGAGGTTTCGAGCTTTGAAGTACATATTAAAACCAAGTGAGTGACATTCATTAAATTCCACAAGCTAAAGTATAAGGTATCCATGTACCGTAGGCTTCTTGCCAGTGGTGACAGAGTCACTCCCACTCGCCCTGGTGTTCCTCGAAGTTCCAGAACCCTTTTGTACAGGGGCTTCCTTGATTTGCCTCTTTCGAGCAACAGCTGTGAACAAAATATAAATCAGTATTTCAATGAAAAAGGAAAAATTAGTCGAAGGATTGTCTAAACCCCAACCTTTAGGTATTGGAGTCAAAATGCGAACATGCTCAAGATCTATATGAAGATGTCCTTTGAAAGTATCCAAGGTATGCTTAGTCGGGACCACTCGTTCAGCGCGTTTTTTAGATTCTTCCTGAAGAATTTTTATGAGATTCCCACACACAAACCAATCTGGAAAAGGAGGGCTTAAGGCCACCCCGAAATCAGCACTAGGAAGTGGAGGAAATTTTGGAGGATGAAGTTCAAAAGCCACTTTATAACGTAGTTCAGGTCGAACAGACGTAGGCAATTTCAACTTATCCAGCTTAGCAGAAAACTTTTCACATAAAGTAACCGCAGCCTCACGAACGGTCCGACTAAGGTCATCAGGCCTGTAGATAGTTTCAAAGAACTTTTGAAATGCTTGAATTTCTTTAATATGAGTCGAAGTACCTTTCTGGAAATTCTCTTGCACATCAGCAAAAGCTTCAGTTAGTTCCCGAGTAAGGTTTTCAGCATCGAAGATTTGCGTAGAATAATATTCTGTCCACCATTGATGAAAATCTATGGTAGAATAAAAAGCAGGCTCGAAAGAAACGAGAGACAAAGTGGTGATGCCAACATATCGGGAGATTTTTGATTCATAGTCATCTTCTGCCAGATGCGAAGTGTGTAGACACATGTGATTCCTTTTGTCATATAAACACTTTGGTTTGAGTTGAACCAGCCCAAATTGTCTTGAAACCAGATTGGGCTGATAGCAAAGAAGACAACAATGACTTTTTGAAGATCGAAGTCGGTGATATAACAGCTTTGGGGTGAGGAAAGCTTCCCAGATGGCCATAGCTTCAGCTTGTTGATCAAGAGAAGTTGCTGGAAACTCTCGAGTAAACCATTTGGGACCCACCTTACGTTGTACGAATGGAGCCATCGAAGGAGTGAAGTGATGACGTTCAGCGAACATCATTATGAATGCCAGGAAGGTTTCACGAAGTTTGCCACTTTCTTCCTTGGGAGTTAGGTAAGCCAATCTGGTTCCTTCCACTATTCGATCCTTTATGTCTGCACTTTCTTCATCCACGACATTTTTATATGGGAGGTGAGCCTCGAAAGTGGCATTAAGCCATAGTTGCAACAGCCATAAAGGACCAGCGAAAAGAAGAGATCCTGTTTTGTAGTTCTTAACAAGGTCCGTTGCTTCACCAAGATTCTCATAAAGAAATCCTAAAATTAATTGGCCTAGGTTTAACTTTATCCCAGCATTTAGCTGGTTAGCCATGCAAAGATATCTTTTTGCTACTTGTATGGACCTAGAGCAAAAGACGCATCTCGAGAGCCAAAGTGCTAGAAATGCTATGTGTTATTCGTCAGAAACATCTGGGTCCGTTTCGTTGTGGTATTGTTGAATGAAGGCAGTATAGGTGACTGTTGCTTCATTAAAATTGATGGTGTCAGTATCCATGAAATTAGGGTCGAAGGTTTCCCCAGTTGGTCGAAGCCCTGTAATGGCAGCTACATCGAAGAGGGTAGGGGTAACCATCCCGCATGAAAGGTGAAAAGTATTGTGAGAAGCATCCCAGAAGTAAACTGACGCTACCAACATGGTTTGGTTATATTCTAAACCTGTTTTGGATAATTGGATTAAATCATAAATCCCTAGTTGTTTCCAGAAAGGCGCTTTTTACTTTTCTACCTTCGTTAGCCAAGCATAATACAGTTCAGGATCCTTTGCTAAAGGGATTGACCTAAAGACTTTCACAAAATTGGTTACATAGTTTAACCTAATTTTCTCTAAGGCCAAAGGAGTTTCAGTTGAGGTCTCTTTTGGGCTATCAGGGTTAGTTGAGACTGGGTGACCTTCATCGTCTATCTTATTCTTGCTAACTAAGGGCCTAGTTTTATAATAAGCAGGAAAGAATTTATTCAAAGAGGAGTTATTTTATCCTGGTAAAGGACCCATGAAGGCATGAGTTTTTCCAGAAAGTTCAAAGGGAATGATTACCTGAGAAGCATAGATGGCGCGCGCCTCTGCAGTATTTGGGCTTGGTATATGTTCTTGATTTCCTGTCCGCATAGGGTTTTGAAGTTTTAGAACGGGTTGAAGAACATTTGAAGAAGACGCCATGGATAAGTTTGATTTGGGAAATGGGTTTGAATGTAACCGAAGATGTTCTTTTCTGTGGAAAGAATGAGGAAATAGAAGTGGAAGTTATGCAAGGATAGAAGTTCAAGTATTTAAAGGTTTAATGGAAACCCTTTCAAATCTTTTGGGTAAAAGCCAAGAGACACGCGACAGGCGTTGATTTAATCCAACGGCGGTCGAATAATTATTAGCTTTACTCCTAGTATATAGGAGTAATGATCATGAAGTAAGACCAGAATGTGGGAATGTAAGTTATAAGAAGACATCTTTGAAAATGACAAGACGTTTTGGAAACAGAGTCATAAATGATCATGACGTCAGTCAATAGTCTTGGAACTCTAAGAAGTAAGTAAAACGAAATCTCGTTATAACAAGAAACGCCTATTTCTCTTGTTTTTGAAACAGGCATTTATTGGGGGCAATTTGTTAGCTGAAGATTTCGTTTGGGAAGAATATCCTTCGAAGGTTTGAAATTCGAAGGAAGATGGTTACTGATGACCATCTTTGAGATTAAAAATGGCTACTGATGGCCATGTTCGAGGATGATGGTTTAAGTTGGAACGAAGACAGTTAGCACTGGAGCTAAATTCGAAAAGAATCATCTTTGGAGACTTAAACGTTTTTACGAAATATGTAAATTACTGAAGCTTAGCGTATTTTCGTGGCATTCTCGATTTTGATTACGTTGCCACACGTCGAAAGAGGATTCAGGCGGGAGGATTTGAATTTCGAAGTAGTTTATATAACTGCGCAAAGACAGATGGCATCCCAAAGATTCTCGTGAGTAACGTGGCATCAGATTAGTATAGGACCGTTAGGGTCAAATTTAGTATAAATAAGGGTCTTAGTATTAGGATTCCGTGTGTTCATTTTGTACAAATCACTCACATACTGCTCAAGTATCAAGTGTTAAGAGAACGAGTTTCGCTGAGAAATGTACGTATGACACCAACACCATTTTAAATACATTTGTATCTTTCTTTATTCAAGTATCTTTTGATATTACTGCATTTCGTTTACTTTCTGTCATTTACGTTCCTGCACTCTTTACTTTCATTTTATTTAGTTTCGAAGCATTTAAGTTTCTACACTTTAAGATTCTTGCACTTTACAGTTTTGTCTTATATTTTATCTTTATCTTACCCTCCGCTGATGTTATATTTACGTGTATAACAAGGTGATTGCTAATCTTTATTTCTTTGATTAAGTATTTCTTATTTCGAGACAAGCCAACCATAGACATAATTCGAACTATCATGAATAACAACCTTTTTGACTATGTCCTAGGATCAATCTAGTCGATCCTGCGAGTAACCAAATCATATTTATTATAGTTTGGAAGACTAGCGGTTGTTTACCGGAAATCACCGTAAACAGTTAGATGGTTCATATTCATTCTGATGTTATTATATAAAAATGACACTCTCATAAGATACGTCCCATATATATTATATTATTATTATTATTATTATTATTATTATTATTATTATTATTATTATTATTATTATTAAGAAAACTTGTTTGTTGTAGCAAGTATTTTATTTTATATCTTTCATTTATATTAGTATTTATCTCTTAATTAATTTGGGCAAAATTGTATTTTATTTTAATTAAAAGTTATACATTTATTTATTATTAATAACCAACTATTAATTATAATATAAATGACATTCAATTAAAATAAATATTGCATTTTTTTCTTATTAGTAAATGACTAAAATACTTGACAAAAAGAAATTAATCTTTTATGTTAATGCTCATGGTTAAGAAAAATTAATATTAATTGAACGAGAATTAATTTATGGTCAAAACATTTAAATAATGAATTTTAATGGAGATTTTATAAGCAAACTATGGTGTAATATACTGTATTATTTAGAAATTGTTCATATTTTCTAAGTGAATGTTGACTTTGATGCTATATAATAATATAAAAAATTAATATTTGTACTTCAAAATTTTTTTAGTTTTATTTTTATATTATTATTATTAAATATTTATTTTACATACACATAATATTTAAAAAATAATTTAAAAATATAAAGTTGCAAAGATCGTAGTCTAGTTAAATATTAACGAAAGAAAAAAGCGTAGATTCAAGAAAATGGCTTACAAGAATATGACGGAGTTAGCGGGATCTCTTCATCACAGGTCTTTAAGGAAGGTTAACAAGTTTAAAGGGAAAGGATTTATGGCAGGAGAGAAGAAGCTGGCTGAGCAGAGACACACATCTTCCGTTAATGGCAGTGGCGTTCATGTTGGCAGTGGCGGTCATGATCTTAAGGGAGGAACAGTAAGTCTCCCTTCTATGTGTGCTGAACAGAATGTTAATTGTTTGGACAGGGGCTGTTTTCATGGCAACTTTAGCGGTAGTAGTGACATCGAGAGGAACAACCGTAGACAATGGAATGAATTATTGGGCGAAGAAAGTTCTAAGGCGTGGAAGGCGATGGAATCTTTGGGGGTTAATCATAAGGGGGAGGAGTCCGACGTGGTAAAAAGAATTGAATCATTGGATAAACAAGCGGTGTTGAGAAAAGGTGTTTTGTTGGGGTCTAAATTTAGTGTCTCATGATTATCGGAACTCTAAATATTAGAGGGGGAGGCAATGCTTTGAAAAGGAGGAGAATTAATTCTGATTTTAAAAAGCAAGGAGGACGTTTTCTTGATTCAAGAGACAATGATTAGAGAGTTACAAGGTTTTGTGGCGAATAGTTTTTGGTGTGGTGGTGATATTGGATATTCCTTTTCTAACTCTTCGGGTAGGTCGTGGGGAATTTTGACGTTATGGAAGGAGCAAGTTCTTGATGTTATCTTTAGTTTCAAAGGGGAGGGTTATCTTGGCATTAAATTTTGCAAAGAGAATAATTTTTATTACTTGTTAAACGTGTACTCATCTTGTGATGCTTCCAAAAAAAGATTATTATGGCGGAAGATTTTAGACATGAAAGAGGCTTGGAATGACGGAGAGTGGATTATAGGAGGTGATTTTAATGCGATTAAGGATAGGAGGGAGCGGAAGGGAAGAGGGGTTGTTTCCAATAGTCAAGATGTCATTGGTTTTGCGGATTTCATTGAAGAGTCAAGATTGGTAGACGTACCTTGTAAAGGTAAAAAGTTCACTTGGTATAGCGGAGATGGTAGATCGATGAGTAGAATCGATAGATTTCTTGTGTCGGAAAAAGTGGTGAATGATTGGGGTGTGGTAGGTCAATTGGTGGGGGAGAGAGACGTTTCGGATCATTGTCCGGTTTGGTTGGAAGTTGACAAAAATAATTGGGGTCCTAAACCGTTTAAGTTCGACAACGAATGGTTTTCTTGCGATTCTTTTTATGCTTTTGTGGAAAAGGAATGGAAGAGTTTTAGAGTAGATGGAAGAGGGGATTATGTTTTGAAACAAAAGCTTTTTCTTCTCAAAAATAGTCTTAAAAGGTGGAATAAAGAGGTTTTCGGTAGGTTGGATTTGGAGATACAAGACGAAGTTAGTGTCATTAATAATGGTGATGTTTTGTTGGAAGCGGAAGAGGAGGTTGTTAACCCGGAAATTTTATTCAAGAGGAAGGAAGCTACAAGTCGCTTTTGGACGAAGTTGAGAATTAAAGAAAACATGTTAGTTCAAAAAGCCAACTTGAAGTGGATGAAAGACGGCGATTCTAATAGCGGTTTCTTTCACAAAGTTATGAAGGAAAAGAGAAGATTTAACCACATCGGGCCTTTTAACTCTTCGGAAGGTATGATTTAATCGGTTAAGGATATTAAAGATTTTGTAGCTCATCATTTTTCTAAGAAGTTTGAAGAGGAGGAAGGAGAGGTTCCAACGTTAGATGGTATTTGTTTTGATAAGATTAGTGGGGTGGATAGTATTTGGCTTGAAAGACCTTTTCAAGAGGAAGAAATTAATGAGGCGTTAAAGTGTTGTGGAGGAGCTAAAAGTCCGGGGCTGGATGGTTTTTCTTTCTTGTTCATTAGGAGATGTTGGCCTTTTCTAAAAGAAGACTTTTTGAGGTATTTTGAGCATTTCTTTGTGGGAGGGGAATTATCTAAGGCGGTGACCTCTTCTTTTTTGGCTTTGGTCCCGAAATCTTCTAATCCTTTATGCTTAGATGATTATAGACCGATATGCTTGGTAGGATGTATGTACAAAATTATGGCTAAAGTTTTGGCGGGAAGATTGAAACAAGTGTTGAACTCTATAGTTTCCCATTGTCAAAGTGCTTTCGTTCCGGGTAGGCAATTGCTTGATGGCGTTTTAGTTGCTAATGAAGTGGTGGACTTTGCTAGAAAGGAAGGTATGTCTTGTTTTTTTTTCAAGGTTGATTTTGAAAAGGATTATGACAAAGTCTCTTGGGAGTTTTTGCGGGGTATGTTGGTCAAGATGGGATTCGGAGACAAATGGAGAAAGTGGATGGATTTGTTGGTTTTTAAAAGTGATATGTCGGTAGTGGTTAGCGGGAGTCCTACCATTGAGTTTGAGGTTAAGAGAGGTTTAAGGCAAGGCGACCCTTTATCTCCATTTCTTTTTGTTCTCGTGGCGGAGGCTCTTTCTAGATTGGTTAGGAAATCTATTGATATTGGTGAATATGAGGGTTTAGTTTTAAAAAGAAGGTGTGCCGTGGACATTCTTCAATTTGCGGATGATACCCTATTGATTGGTAAAGGGTCATGGAAACATATTAAGGCTTTAAAAATTGTGTTGAGAGCTTTTGAGCTTGTTTCGGGCCTAGGCATTAATTTTCACAAAAGTAAGTTGATAGGGATTAATATTCCGACTCAATTCTTGGAGGCCGCATCTTTGTATCTCTCTTGCAAGATCGAAGATAGCAATTTTATTTTTCTCGGGGTTCCTATTGGTTGTAATCCTAGGAAGGAGGCTACTTGGCTCCCTCTTTTGGATAAGATGAGGAAGCGTTTAAAGTGGTGGAGTCATCGTTTTCTTAATCTTGGTGGAAGGATTACACTTTTGAAATCTATCTTGAGTTCCCTAACTATTTTCATCATGTCTTTTTACAAGATGCCGACTAAAGTGGTTAAAGAATTCACCAAGATACAAGCCAATTTCTTATGGGGGGTGGTGGAAAAAAGATGCATTCATTGGGTTAGTTGGAAAGAGGTGACTTTACCTTACTCCAATGGAGGTTTAGCCATTAAAGACATTAAAGATTTCAATTTTGCTCTTTTGAACAAGTGGAAATGGAGGATAGCTCAAGAAGGAGGATCTTTGTGGCACGAGGTGTTGAAGGCGCGTTATGGTGATGTGAGTATGCTTGCTTTTACCGGTGGCGATTCCTTCAAGCTTATTTCTTCATCTTTTTGGTGGCGCGACTTATTAAAGGTTGATTTATCCACTTCGGTCTTTAATGACCCTTTTTCTTCCAATTGTCGTTTTGTTGTGGGTAATGGGTTTACTACACCATTTTGGGAAGTGGCTTGGTTAAATAATATTAGCTTGAGGGATGCATTTCCGGAACTTTTTGAGTTTTCTTCTCTTAAAAAAGTGTCCGTAGCGGCTATGGGAGGATGGAGAGAAGAGGAATGGATTTGGGGAGATTTAGGAATTTCGGAGGTGGAGGCCGCGCAAGCGGGTTTAGATTCGGAGGTGGCGGTGTTACGATCACTTCTTGAGAATTTTGGGGGGTCGAAGGAAGGTAGAGATTCCGTGTGTTGGTTACTTGAGTCGGAAAAGGTATTTTTGGTTGCTTCGTGTTATAACCGTTTTGTTTCTTTGCGAACACCTTTCGGTCCATCTAAAAGGAATGAGGAGGCTTTGGATATTGTTTAGAAAATGGAGGTTCCTTTTAAGATCAAAGCTTTTGCTTGGAGGCTTTTTGTGAATAGGCTCCCCACTAAAGATCTTTTAGTGTATAGAGGTATTACCTTTCCTTCTTCTAATTCTAGTTTAAATTGTATTTTTTGTAATATGCATTTGGAAGAAAAAGATCATTCTTTCTTTGATTGTGATGTGATCAAAGTTGTTTGGAGGGAAATTGGTGCGTGGGTGGATTTTCCGAATCGGAAAGAGGAGGAGGGTATGTCATCTTTTATGGAATGGTATTTTAACGGTCGGAATAAAGGAATTAAAGATGGTAAATTGAGGGTGTTTTGGCTTGCCGTTTGTTGGATTATTTGGTTGACAAGAAATGGCTATTGTTTTAGGAATGACAAGTGGAACATAAACAATATAGTTTGGAATATCAAGATTTTGGTGTGGAGGTGGTCTTCCTATGGCGACATTGCTTATTTCAATTGCAATTTTTACGATTTTTGCAAAGACCCTTTGTCTTTTATGTCGTAATAGGAATTGGTATGTAATATCGTCCTTTTTATCGGACTAGTTCCGCTCTTGTGTATCAAAGTTTGGAGAACCCTTAGTTCTCCCTTATATGAAATTCTTGCTTAAAAAAAAAAATCAAATCCAGAACAATTAAACTTTCATTAAAAAATTTCTTATCCTTTCTTTTCCTTACCATGGACAATTAAATCCACATATACAGAATTATAATGGGAGGTGTTCCGACTCTTAAGGCTACTGTATCTCCTATTCTCCTTCCCTCACACCCACTACAAAATTTGCCGTATTAAAAAACCTTTAAAATTTTCATCATGCCAAATTTTATTTTATTTAAACACCACACCTTAAAATAAATTTTCACTAAAATCAAAATACTAAAAATCCCCTCTAAACAATAAATAGATACCACCAAATAATAATTTTGTCCTAATTCACCATAATGAACCAACCAATCTAATTACCCTTATCAATATTTTTGTATGGTGGGTGGATCCCCTCTACATGTGTGCTTTCTTCCTACTCCAAAATACCTTTGACACAAATGTCAAATTAGTACAAGGTCCCTAAAGTAAGAAGTTGGTAAAACTGCTTCCTTTTCTATGAAGTCATAAAACTTTACCTATCATATCAACCTTCACTAAAATAAATATCATACTCTAAAAAAAAATGATGAAGGTGTTATGTGTATGAACCATTATCAAAATGTCCCTACAATTTTCTTATCAAATCTTAGTTACCATGACTTCTTTCCATGTCTTGCATGATGTATCCCTCAACCCTATTTATATGGACACTCACCTAGAATGTTTTTCCTCAACCGCTTCACACTAACCTTAAAAAGAATCTTAGAACTCTCACCAAATATACCAACAAAAATGAAAAGAAAATCTCTTGTTTCTTCTTTGGTTCTTTTGATTGTTTCTTTCGTTATAATTCATGTTTATGGTGAGAGTTTTCATGATAGGAAAGTTTCTAATGGAAACCATCATGAAACAATACGTAGATTGCAGTCTTTGAAAGCTTCTTTAACAAGACATGATTCCATTGCTTCAACTCCATTTTCTTCCTTGTCTCCTTCTCCTTCTTCTCAGCCAAGTGAGGTAAATTCAATCATGCACAACATTGAGCTTTGGTTTTTGTTTAGTTGCAGGACCATACCCGTCTTTGAGGGCGTACAAGCTGCACAAGGTCTAAAATTTACTAATCTACACTGCGTCTCTAAAAACTTGAGACGACTCTGTGCAGGGCTACATACACTTTTCTAAGTTTTGTAGAAAATATCAAAGGTTTGATGTTTTTTCATGTCATGTAGGGTATGAACAATCCAAGAGTATACCATGTGACATCTTATGGTGCAGACCCAACAGGAAATTCAGATAGTACAGAAGCTATCCTTGCAGCCATAGCAGATGCAGCCAATGTTCAAAGTGAAGGACATTTGATGGAAGGCATCAACAACCTTGGAGGTGCACAGATTAATCTTGAAGGTGGAAATTACCTGATCCGCCGGTCACTCACGCTTCCGGTATCCGGTGTTGGAAACCTCATGGTATGTAGAAACTATCTCATTTGCTATTGCTAACTT
This sequence comes from Vicia villosa, assembly GCF_029867415.1. Lineage (NCBI taxonomy): Eukaryota > Viridiplantae > Streptophyta > Magnoliopsida > Fabales > Fabaceae > Vicia > Vicia villosa. Next base: position 124,134,290 of record NC_081183.1, read on the forward strand.
ACTTCATACACCATACTTTTTGTTTATATAAATCAGATATCTCTGCACGCAACTGAAACAACCCTGATAAGATCACATAGGCAGTAAAACGGAGAAATATCCTCCCTCCTTTTTGACTATATGATATGAAAAGCATGTACCAAATTTTACATAACCCTTGTCATTATTTGACAATTGGCAGTGTTTTAAGACTTTAAGGATTGTGCTATATTTGATTTTTTTAGAGAAGGTAGTCTCAAATTAGCATATTTTAGTCATGATGGTGAAGCAGTTGGTCTAACTAGACCAAGAAAATTGAATATGACTAGTTCTTATGCTTACCAATTCTACCCTTTTGACACTTCAAATTGATTTGAAAAACAGATACATGGAGGAACACTAAAAGCCTCAGATGATTTTCCTATAGATGGCTACATTATTGATTTATCATCAACCTCTTCTAATGAAAGTGGTTCCTACAATTTTGAGTACATAACTCTCAAGGATCTTTTACTAGATTCAAACTTTAGAGGAGGGGGCATTTCAGTCATAAACTCACTCAGAACAAACATAGACAACTGTTACATCACACATTTCACAACAAATGGAATTTTAGTCCAAAGTGGTCATGAAACATACATAAGAAACTCGTTCCTCGGCCAACACATAACCGCGGGAGGCGATAGAACCGAAAGAAACTTCTCAGGAACGGCTATAAACCTCCAAGGTAACGATAACGCTGTCACCGATGTTGTGATTTTCTCGGCTCAAATAGGAATCATGGTCACTGGTCAGGCCAACATATTTTCTGGTGTACATTGTTATAATAAGGCCACGGGATTCGGCGGGACCGGGATTTACTTGAAACTACCTGGTTTAACACAAACAAGAATTGTGAATTCTTACATGGATTATACTAGTATCGTCGCAGAAGATCCTGTTCAGCTTCATATTTCAAGTAGCTTCTTCCTCGGTGACGCGAATATTGTGTTGAAATCTATGACCGGTGTTTTAAATGGTGTTACTATTGTTGACAACATGTTCTCTGGATCTGATCAAGGTGTTGAAATTGTTCATTTGGATAAGTCTAATAGTCCTTTTCATCAAATTGATCAAGTTATTGTTGATAGGAACATTGCGAGAGGAATGAATATAAAGGCGACAGTTGCGAAAATGTCTATGCAAGGGAATGGAACATTATGGAATGTTGATTTCAACAATGTTCTTCTTTTTCCTAACCTTATTAAAAATGTTCAGTACTCATTGAGTTCCACAGGTGGTAGTTTTCCTAGTCATGCGATTAGGAATGTGTCGGATAATCGCGTTGTGATTGAAACGAATGAAGTGGTTACTGCAATTGTTTTCGTCGCGGTGGATCAGAGCATGGTAAATTGATGAAAGTTTGAAGAAATTGGTGACATGAAAGTAAGCATTGTGAATTGTGGTTGAAGAGGGAAATGTGCATACAATTATTTGTTTGAGAAGTGTTTCTTTATTTAGTTGGATAAACTTTAGAGTAAATTTAGTATTATACTAAATATTGTTATAGATTTTTAAGAAGATTTAGATTTGATTGAATCATAAATTATTCTGTATGTGATAGTTATGTAAATTTAAATTTTCTTGGCTCAAAGTTTTTCCACTCCGCATTGTGATCAAATAACTTTTAATTCTAACTAGTTCAACCGAAAATATTAACTCATACTATCCCCTTACCAATTTTTTTTTCCCTAATACACGACGTGAATATGACAAAATTAAAGTGAATCATTGTGATTTTGTAAAATCTACACTTTGTAGTCAGCAAATTAAAGTGAATCATTGTGATTTTGTAAAATCTACACTTTGTAGTCAGCAAATTAAAGTGAATCATTGTGATTATGTACATTCGGAAGCATTTTTTTTAAAAAAAATTGGTTTTTCTGTAGGTACATCTACGGAAGCGTAAAAAACATAGAGAACGTTTAGAAAATTCAAATTATTTTAGTTCACTAGACCTTCTGGAGATGTATCTACGGAACGTGTTAAAAATACAGTGTTTCGTAGATGTACCTACTGAACATTCTGTTATATTTTGATGTTCAATTTTTTAAAGCCTAAACCTTAAGGCAATGGAAAATAGTACACTTACATCGCATAAATTGCACAATAATTTGATGTTCCATTTTCTTAAACTGTAAATCCTAAACCCTAAGGCAATGGAAAACAGTACACCAAAAGAATACATCGTATAAATTGTACTATAATTTGATGTTTCATTTTTGTTAAAAAAATGGAATTTAGAATGTTCCGTAGGCACATCAACTGAACACTTTGTTTTTAACACGTTCCGTAGATGCATCTCCGGAAGATTTACTAAACTAAAATGATTTGCATTTTCTCAACGTTCACTATGTTTTTAACGCTTCCGTAGATGTATCTACAGAATAAACCAAAAAAAATGTACTTCTGAATGTGCATCTACAGAAATATGGAGCATAATTGAAATTTCATCAGATGGCGAAAAGAATAAAGGTGTAATGAGATATTCTCAAAAAAAATTATACCATCAATATAACATAATCATTTAAATGTATTATCTTAAGAAAAAACTGAAATATTTAAACTAACTAACTTTTGTAATTAATTGAATTTATAAGATATTTTTACGTGTATATCAATTAAATTCTTAAAATTAAAATTCTTTTCAACATAATCTAATTGCGATGTGATTTGAAAGTGTCCAATCACATTAGAATTCATCTCAACAATTTCATCTATCTTTCTTTACATATTGTCATCAAAACTCAAAACATGAAAACCTAAAAACTCAATTTATATCTACTTAACATTAAGATTATGTTAAGGAGTTCGGAGGGGAAGGGAGGGCAAGACCTTGAAAAAATAGAAGGATTGAGTTAAAAGAATTGAATGATTTTGGTTGGGAGAGTTTTAGATGATTTTTTTATTCATAACACCACCCCTAATTTGGGGAGCTCAAAAGTTGTATTGAATAAGGGCTTTGGAGGGTTTTGAAGGGGTTACATAAATTTTCAAAATATCTTTTATGTATTATAGTATTCGAAAAAATAAAAATATAATAATGATATACACTCTTTTATCTTTCTATACAGAATCACTTTTTCAAAAAATGTCAAATATTTTTCTTTCTTTTTTAAATTCGTTTTCGGAAGCCTTTTCCTTCCCTCCAAACTCCCAAACATAGCCTAAGAATTTTTCAATGATGAATTTCAAATATCTTCCAATCAAAATTCACGCCGCAACGGCAGCAATGTATATCGCAATAACTCCAATAATCACAATCACAATATGCACGTCCGCAACCGCAATTTATAACCATATACTTTCTTCAAATTCAAAAGTGTTAAAAGAAGTGATGAAAAATTGATTGAAAAATAGGTATTTATATATAAGGTTAAAGTGGATATTTTATATTTTGTAGGGGGTATAGTTATAAGTATTCGGGGTGTAGGATAGATTTTCCAATTTTAAGTTGTCAAGTCCAACTTTGAAAATTGAAGAAAACTAATAGTGATCTATTTCCATTCCAAAACATGCTCACTATGTTCCACTGAGGAACTTTGGATTTGAGATCTCACAAGTGACTATTAAACTACAATACTTTTCAATATATTGTGAGCTAAGAAATGTGAGATGTGACATTATAACTCCCTTATATCCAATATGTATCATGAACTACTATTAAGAGCTAGAAAAATCCTCCATAGAAGGTCTTCAATTTTTCTACTTATTATTACAATCTGAAAATTAAAGGCTAGAACGTGACATTATAACCATCATAATTATATAAAATATGAAACAAACAACACGTATCTTATTCATCATGCTAAGTATGAAGAACTAGAAAAAGACACCACCTTTAAATCCAAGCAATGTTATTAAATAAAGAAAAGCCTTCCACAACAAACAATATAACGTTTCTTAGACTCAAACCTATGATGCTATGACCCTCCAACTCACAGTTTGGTACAGATGAATTACCTCTACCATGATTTTGATGTCTTACTCTCAACCTTCCATTTGTTATATAACTCTATTCTTGTACACTCTTCTTTCTATCTTCTTTGTTACTAACTTTGGCTTCTTGCCATGGCCTCAAACACCATGGCTGGTTTGATCACTGGCACTACTTCTCATTTCTCACATGACTCTGATGAGGTATATTGCCTTTTTTCTTTCTTTCATGTTATTCTCTTCCAAATATATATGTTAATATGTGGCATAGTAGTATAAGAAACATTATTCTTACATTTGCATGTGTTTTTGTTGTTTTTGTAGCATAAGACTACTCCTACTGCGGGTAAATCTTCTTCGAAGATATGTAGAGTTTGTGGTGATGAGATTGGATGCAAGGAAAATGGAGAGATTTTTGTGGCTTGTCATGTGTGTGGATTTCCTGTTTGTAAACCTTGTTATGAGTATGAGAGGAGTGAAGGGAATCAATGCTGTCCTCAATGCAACACTCGCTATAAGCGCCATAAAGGTTAGCCTTCAATCTGATCTCAGTGTTTAGATATATATGTCATAATGTTGTTTTGTAAAATACATGTTCAAATATATGAATGCTATGATCAGAGCCGTCTTAAGTGTTTGGAGGTCATGAGTAGGTTAGTTACGGTTTAACATGACAAAACAATTAGAAAACCTATTTAACAATGGTTTAACAGTGGCAAATATTACAAGAGACCTTATTTAGCTACAGTTTACCAATCACAAATTTTTAGTCATGTGCGGTAGCCTGCTTTGCACAATCTCAAATAAGGCTTGGTTATGATTATGGTGACTTCCTTGCAGGTTGTCCAAGAGTGGTTGGAGATGAAGATGAGAACCTTGATGGAGATGATTTTGAAGACGAGTTTCCAATCAAGAACCATCACGATGATCTAGACCAAAACCGCGATGTTAATCATGTGGTAATTTCTTTGAATGATATTAAAGCAGAATCATGAATATGAAATTAACTTGAAAAAAATTAACAGAAATGAATTAGACAATTAGTATTGATCGAAACTAAGGACATGTTGTGATTGTTTTCAGGAAAATTCGGACTACAATCAACCGAAATTGAATTCTGGACAAGCTTTTTCTTATGCTGGAAGTGGTAAGAACATTGTTAAATTTTGAAATCACAATTGTGCATACAAATTACCAATTATCCTTTAATTTTTTCTTGCTATGTAAGACAGTGGTAATAACCACTAGAAACTCACACACACGACCGCGAGTACCAGGGTTCAGACCCAGCCTTCAACCTAGCAATATCAGTTTCTGCCAGTTGAGCTAGAATTTACATACACCAATTATCCTTTATTGTATATGTTATTTCACATACTCCATTCTATTCTTATGCAGTTGCTGGCAAGGATTTTGAGGCTGAGAAGGAATCTCTCAGCAATGCAGAATGGCAAGAGAGAGTAGAAAAATGGAAAGTAAGACAAGAAAAGAGAGGTCTACTAAACAAAGAGGATGGCAAAGAAGACCAAGTTGAAGAAGATGAGTTTCTGTAAGTAATCGCTTCTATTCGAAAAGAAATCAAGCATATCAACTTGTAAAAGATTGTTCTCTAAATTTTGTTTGATTTTGTGACAGTATAACTGAAGCAAGACAACCGTTATGGCGCAAAGTTCCAATACCATCAAGCTTAATCAATCCATACCGTATTGTAATTGTGATGAGACTAGTAATTCTAGTATTCTTCTTCCGTTTCCGTATCTTAACACCGGCATACGATGCATATCCTCTATGGCTCATATCAGTCATATGTGAAATATGGTTTGCACTGTCATGGATTCTTGATCAGTTTCCGAAATGGCTACCAATCACGCGTGAAACTTACTTAGACCGTTTATCTATAAGATTCGAACGTGAAGGTGAACCGAACCAACTTTCGCCTGTCGATGTTTTTGTTAGTTCTGTTGATCCTTTGAAAGAACCGCCTATTATAACAGCAAACACTGTTCTGTCGATTCTTTCTGTTGACTACCCTGTTGAGAAAGTCACAGCCTATGTCTCGGACGATGGTGCTTCTATGCTTTTGTTCGATTGTTTGGCCGAAACTTCCGAGTTTGCTAGAAGGTGGGTTCCTTTTTGTAAAAAGTATAGTATCGAACCAAGGGCACCGGAGTATTACTTTTCGGAGAAAATTGATTACTTGAAGGATAAGGTTCAGCCTACTTTTGTCAAGGAAAGAAGGTCTATGAAGGTGAGCTATAAAGATATGATTTATGAAGTGTTTTTATAGCATAAGCGCTTATCACATAAGAGCTTATAATAATTCTGGTGTGTTTAATGCATGACAGAGAGAATATGAAGAATTTAAAGTGAAAATTAATGCTTTAGTGGCAAAGGCATTGAAGAAACCAGAAGAGGGTTGGGTTATGCAGGATGGAACTCCATGGCCGGGGAACAACACCCGCGATCATCCAGGAATGATTCAGGTTTGGCACTTTCATCATCTTAACGTTAAGGTGTCAGTTCGGTAGTAAGAGTTTGATTTTTTAACCTTTAAGAGACGAAATTCAAATTACATCGAAGATAGTTGTAACATAATCCTAAACTCGCCTTTTGCAGGTTTACTTAGGAAGTGCTGGTGCACTTGACGTGGAAGGCAAGGAACTGCCAAAACTGGTGTATATCTCGCGTGAAAAACGTCCCGGTTATCCACATCATAAGAAAGCCGGTGCCATGAATGCTTTGGTAAGCTCAAATACTTGATTTTGTTTTGTTTAGTTTAGTTCCTGCAAACTTAAATGTCAGAAACCTGATTATAACTTTTGTTTACCCTCAAAAGGTTCGAGTTTCTGCTGTGCTTACAAATGCACCATTCATGTTGAATCTTGATTGTGATCACTACATCAACAACAGCAAAGCTCTTAGAGAAGCCATGTGCTTCCTAATGGATCCTCAGCTAGGAAAGAAACTCTGCTATGTCCAATTTCCTCAAAGATTCGACGGTATTGATCGTCACGATCGATATGCTAATCGTAACACTGTCTTCTTTGATGTAAGTATCATTCTCCTTAACTTCAACTGAAATTTTCTTCATGTAAATTGCATTATAAAAAATGACACTTAAATGTCATTTTTTTCACAGATCAATATGAAAGGGCTTGATGGAATCCAAGGTCCAGTTTACGTCGGTACAGGAACCGTGTTCAACAGACAAGCATTATATGGATATGATCCACCAGTTTCTGAGAAAAGGCCAAAGATGACATGTGACTGTTGGCCTAAATGGTGTTGCTTTTGTTGCGGTTCGAGGAAAACCAAATCAAAAAAGAAGTCAGGAACAAATGGAAGAGGTCTCTTCAGTAGATTTTACAAGAAGAAGAAAATGGGGGGAAAAGATTATGTTAGAAAAGGTTCTGGTTCCATGTTTGATCTTGAAGAGATTGAAGAAGGACTAGAAGGGTATGAGGAGCTAGAGAAATCATCACTCATGTCACAGAAAAGTTTCGAGAAACGATTTGGACAGTCCCCGGTTTTCATTGCTTCAACTTTGATGGAAAATGGAGGACTTCCTGAAGGCACAAACACACAATCATTGGTTAAGGAAGCCATTCATAACATAAGTTGTGGCTATGAAGAGAAGACTGATTGGGGAAAAGAGGTAAAACTACGCGTTCTTTGTTTGCATTTTTTTGTATCTTTTGAACAAGGATTGTTATTCTATGAGTCATTTTGAGAACAATTTTGTTTCCATTACAGATTGGATGGATTTATGGCTCGGTCACAGAAGATATATTGACTGGATTCAAGATGCATTGTAGAGGATGGAAATCGGTATATTGTATGCCAAAGAGACCTGCATTCAAGGGATCTGCACCAATCAATCTGTCAGATAGGTTGCATCAAGTTCTGCGATGGGCTCTTGGTTCTGTCGAGATCTTCATGAGTCGCCATTGTCCACTTTGGTATGGTTATGGAGGAAAATTGAAGTATCTAGAGAGGCTCGCGTATACTAATACCATTGTTTATCCTTTCACTTCAATCCCTTTGATCGCGTACTGCACAATTCCAGCCGTGTGCCTCCTGACCGGAAAGTTTATCATTCCAACTGTAAGTAAACCTATAAACTTTTATGATCATATCGCGCTTTGTTTGCGTATGCGCTTAATATATGTATTTACGTAAGGTGGTTTGTTTTGTGTAGCTGACCAACCTTGCTAGTGTTTGGTTTATGGCGTTGTTTATCTCGATCATATTAACGGGAGTACTCGAGCTTCGATGGAGTGGAGTTGCCATCGAAGACTGGTGGAGAAACGAGCAATTTTGGGTGATAGGAGGTGTATCAGCGCATCTTTTCGCAGTGTTTCAAGGTCTGCTCAAGGTTCTTGCAGGAGTGGACACAAACTTCACTGTGACAGCAAAAGCAGCAGACGATGCTGAATTCGGAGAGTTATATCTCTTCAAATGGACTACACTTCTCATTCCACCAACCACTCTTATAATCTTGAACATTGTCGGAGTTGTGGCCGGTGTCTCTGATGCAATTAACAATGGTTATGGTTCTTGGGGACCTCTATTTGGGAAACTGTTCTTTGCATTTTGGGTCATTGTTCATTTATATCCTTTCCTTAAAGGTCTCATGGGAAAACAAAACAGGACTCCTACTATTGTGGTGCTTTGGTCAATCCTTTTGGCATCAATTTTCTCATTGATTTGGGTTAGGATTGATCCTTTCTTGCCTAAGCAAAATGGTCCTATACTCAAACAATGTGGTGTGGAATGCTGAGACATGTTGATGTGTTGTTGTTTTGAGTTTATTTGTGCATGTTTTCATTTTCTCATTGCTATGTTGAATCTTTTGTATTTCAAAGAAAGGTTACCTTGTCTTTGTATATAGGATAAAGGATAAATTTGACTCTTGTATTGTAACTCTTGTCAATTTTTGGGAAAACATATTCAGACTTTTGGCTCTGATTGATTATTGTTCATCTAATGGAACTTGATTCTAGAGAAAAAAAAGTTCAATTTTGAGTACTATTGATATAAATATTTATATCTTTTTTTAAATTTAAATTTAAATTTATCTCTGAAAGGCGATATTGTTAGGTTGAACTTTATCCTCATAGTTTGAACCCCATATTCATATAGTTAATAATAGTTATCACTATTTAGCCTATGAACTAAAAAAATAATAGTTTTCTACACTTTGTTATTTGACATTAAGAAAAGAGTCTACCAAGATGTTATAGTATATTCGCATACAACTTTAAAGATAATTATGATTACGGTAAACAAGTGTAATGATCTAACTTTTTTATCATTTTTCTTCAATATCATCTTTAAAGTGATTTTTTATGAATGCCAAATTTAAGTCTTAATTAAGAATATCTATGTAGTTAGTAGTACATATTTCTAAGATCATTATAAACTGCAAATAATAAAAAAAAAAGTATTCTTCTTATTTTTATGGATGGTGTAGGCCAACATATATTATTGGTGGAGTATCATAATTTCCTAAAATACTCCTTTATAATTTCATTATTTCTTATTGATGAAGTTTGTCGTGTTTTGATACATTTGGAAAACAAGAAATTCATTGTATAAAGCTTCCAAGCTTCAAATACTAACATGATCTTGTTAGGAATGTTTTGTTAGCTCTCAAAACCGCTTCAAGTAAAGTGGTCAAACATAAGAAAGCGTGTTTTGACAATCAACATGTTCTCATATACCAATTTTCTCTAACACTTTTGATTTGTTAGCACCACAAGTAGATGATCTTTTACATAGAGTCCAACGGTTAATAAATATCAAATTTGTATCTCTTAGGTCAAGAAAATTGATTTTGTCATCTAAAGGGTTAGTGACACAACTTGTTATCATTAGATGCATTAAGCATGTTTCTTGATGAATGAAGAATACATGATAGAATGTTTCAAGTTGGATACAAATCGATATACCATGGTGGGGATATTGTCTAAGCAACTCTTTAAATCTTTCCCAAGCATCAAATAAGGATTCATCATCTCATTGTCTAAATGAAATTATCTTGTTTCTCATCTTAGCATTCTTGACAGGAGGAAAATACTTAGCTAAAAAATTTTCAACTAGGGCATTCCATGTGGCTATGGAATTTGACTCTAAGGATTTCAGCCATCTCTTGGCTTTATCCCTTGGAGAGTATGAAAAAAAAGTATCAACCTGAAGGTGTCATCTGTAATGCTAGGAATCTTGAAGTTACTAGAAACCTCCCAAAAGTTTCTCAAATGTAAGTGTGGATCTTCATTTGCAGCACCTGAGTATTGACCAATGGCTTGGAACATTTGAAACACCATTGGTTTGAACTCAAACTGAGCCGCAATATTCTATGGTCAAATAATACTCGTGTTCATGGCATTGCGATCAAATACTACATAATCCCTAATATTTCTTGCTTGATTATTGGCAATGCCAATGATTTCATTGTCTACCATGACTTTGCCTTCTTGATCTAGTTCCTCTTATATGTCAAAAATAAGAAAGTGAGGAGGGTTTCTTGGTAAGTGTTCAATAGCTTGAAATCCCCTAAGTAATATGAATGTTCTCTCATGTTCAATATCTCTTATGTATACCAGATTTAACAACATGTGCATGCAACAGCTAACCACCTGTCGTGTCACCATAGTACAACAAGCGTCGGAAGCTCAAATACTTGTTTAACAAGAAAATTTGTTTTAATACAAAATCAAAATGTTATCTTTGATAACTCTCCAACAACGACGCCAAAAAATTATTGGTTGAAAGTGTGTGATGTCACATGCAAGTATGCTTGTATGTTTTAAGTAGCAAGTGATAAAATAGTAAGGATGCCAAACCCACGGGGAGTGGAAAATAACCTAGGTTGACTATGTAAAAACTATCTTTATCCTACTATTTTCCATCAATTTCATCATGAAATCCACTTGTTGATGGATCTCTCACAACAACAAGCTTGTATATTTTCCTAAGTTGATCAATCAAAGAAGTAGATTTATAAAAGTTTAACACATGACAAAATAAAGCATTAAGAACACATCATTTAACGCAAAAGACTATATTATATTAATTAAATTCACATTTGTAAAGATAAAAGGTTTTAGGTCATGTGAGCTTAGTACATACAACAATATTGATTCCTAAGCTAAACATTCTCAAACACACGGTTAAAAGAAATAACAACCTAAGAGTAACTTCTTCGTCTTCTTGCAACAGCTAGTCACTAAGAGACGACTTTTGTCACGGAAGATACTGGTAGCATGCACTTGAAATGATGAGAAAGAGAATCTCCACTTTGCTCAACTCACTTCCTTCGTTGGTTTTCTCTAAGTGTTTCTATCTTAAAAATGTTGAACTCCCCTCATTTCCTCTAAGAGATCCATTTATAGTAACTTCCACTAGGGTTTGTGTGTTGTCTTTAATCATGGGCTTGTGGACATTTTTTCATTATGGCCCAAGGAAAACAACAATAGTCCCTCTAGTTCTTCCATTTCATACTGTTTCAAAATCAGGTACAATTAGCATGTGGGGGGACAAGGTGTAGCGTGGCAGGCTAGTGTTAGAACAAGAATTGTTCTGATCAATAATCTTAGTTTTGATGATAACAATGTATATGAATTTTGCTCAAGATAATATGGTACTCTAATCCTATGCAATTTCCCTTTCAGGAAATATATAAAGAGTATGCACAAATCAGCGCTAAGAAGCTTTGACTCAGAAGGTTCAGTATGCAACTTCAGCACATGGTCTGGCAAGACATCAGAAGATGGTCAAGCAGAATCAGAACATGGTCTATTAGAAGCATCAGAAGAACTTGAGTTCAGAAGCAGAAGCACTGAAGTCATGGAATCACGCTCAGAAGCATATCAAGATCAAAGGATCAGAAGATGCTCTGCACCAAGTTGTTTGTACTCTGATGATTTTCAACGTAGTATTTACAAAGAACAAATCAGAATCAAGTACTAGATGGCAGGCTACGCTGACTGACAAAAGGAACGTTAGAAGCTATTAAAGGCAATGTCAGTAGCCACAGCAAAAGCAAGGCTCGAGGTAGTTGACAACACAGTGAAACATTAAATGCAATGCTGTACGGAATATGCAAAGCATTAAATGCTCCCAACGGTCATCTTCTCAAAACGCCTATAAATATGAAGTTCTGATGAGAAGCAAGGTTACGAATTTTGGACGCACTTTGAACGAATTCTGAACTATCTCTGATACTATCTTGTTGTTCACTTCAAAAGCTATCAAACTTAATCTTCAACCTCACTACATTACTGTTGTAATACTTTAGTGAGTCTAAGCTTAAATCTGTAAGAGAAATATCACAGTTTGTGATTATCGCTTTTAAGAAGCAATTGTAATACTCTTAGAATTTGTTTACATTAAATTGTAAAGGACTAGAGTGGTCGGGTTGTGATCAGTATACTCTAGAGAAGTCTTAGAAGGTGTCTAAGCAGTTGTTCCTAGAGTGATCGGGTTGTGATCAGTATACTCTAGAGAAGTCTTAGAAGGTCTCTAAGCAGTTGTTCCTAGAGTGATCAAGTTGTGATAAGAAGACTCTAGAAGACTTAGAAGTTGTCTAAGTGGAAAACCATTGTAATCTCGTGTGATTAGTGGATTAAATCCTCAGTTGAGGTAAATCACCTTGTATAGGGTGGACTGGAGTAGTTTAGTTAACAACGAACCAGGATAAAAATACTTGTGCAAATTATTTTTATCTTACGAGTTTTTGAAACTACACTTATTCAAACCCCCCTTTCTAAGTGTTTTTCTATCCTTCAATTGGTATCAGAGCGCCGGTTCTAAGGTGCAAGCACTTAACCGTGTTTAGAAAAGATTCAGGAAGAGAAAAACGCTTCAGTAAAAGATGGCTGGTGAAATTCCAACAAATACATCTGCATCTACATCTGGCTCTGCTGAGCAATACAATGGTAACAATGGTTATACTAGACCACCAATATTCGATGGTGAAAACTTTGAATATTGGAAAGATAAATTGGAAAGTTACTTTCTTGGTCTGGATGCTGATCTATGGGATCTTCTGTTGGATGGTTACAAACATCCTGTTAAAACTACTGGTGTAAGGCTCGCGAGAAGCGAAATGACTGATGATCAAAAGAAAGAATTCAAAAATCATCACAAATGCAGGACTGTTTTGCTGAATGCTATCTCTCATGCTGAGTATGAGAAGATATCTAACAGGGAAACGGCCCATGACATATATGAGTCCTTGAAAATGACTCATGAAGGAAATGCTCAAGTTAAGGAGACCAAAGCTCTTGCACTAATCCAGAAGTACGAAGCCTTCAAGATGGAGGATGATGAAGACATTGAGAAGATGTTTTCAAGATTTCAAACTCTGACTGCTGGATTAAGAGTTCTGGACAAAGGCTACACCAAAGCTGATTGTAACACGGTGAACTGACTTTTTATTAATCGGAATGTCGCGGTAAGCAAGAGTCGCCACCGACTTTTATTTTATCCAAACAATATTCGGAAAGGCAAAAAGAAACAGAAAAAAAAACCTTTTAAGAAATCTGAGTTCGGGGGGTAATTTATGCAAAGGGAAGGTGTAAGGCACCCTTTGCATCCATGGTTTTCCATGGGCTCTTAATTGCTTTGCTTGCTCGTTTGTTTAGAAAAAAAAGGTAGATGAAAGAGATAGGGACTTTAGCTTGTGAATAAGCATTGCCCTTTTGAAAAAATTATGAGAAAGAATATAATAAAAAGGTTTGAGCATTGCAAGGCAATTAGGGGCAATTACCTTAAACTCAGATGATAGGTCTCTTTTTAGCCTTTCAGAATGAAAGGGTCTATCCTTGCCATAAGAGGGCAGGAAGCCTTTCGTTTGGAGGTTGAAGGGTCATCGAAGCATCCTTTGCCATAAGACTGTCCCATGCCATAGAGGGGCAGGTAGCCTAAGGCAAGGATCAGAATAAGCCATTTTCGTAGGCAGCCAGAAGATACCTCAGCCTTTTTCCGTAGGCAACATCCGAGGGTCGAGGTCATTTGTGTATCGAAGGCAGCATCATTAGGGTCGTGACCTTTTTATCGAGGCAACATGGCTGAGGTATCCTCGAATTCGAGGGACGTGGCTTATTCTGCAAAAACACAAAGGCAACAGGCAACAAGGCAACAGGCAACAGAGAGGGTTACCCAAAAAAGCGTGCGTGTGTGCATCAATCACGTGATTCAATTCGGATATTTATCTTTTAATTAATTATTCTAATTCAGTTTAGGGCTTGCACTCCCTATTTTACTAACCACGCAGTATATAAAGCAATAAAGGAAAGGGGAAAATGAAACCAGCGGAGGAGAGGGGAATTGTAACCAGCGGATCCCTTAATAGGGTTTGACATAAGTAATAATAAAATAAAAAGAAGAAAAGATTTAGGGTTACCGATGACGTAGCTTTGGCATTTGACAAACCCTGAAAGAAAGAAAAAATGGCAAACAAAAGAGGGTGAGTGCATTATCGGTTCGGGGACAATTAGGGTTAACTTTAATAAAATAAAAGATAAATAAATTAATAATGAATAATAAATAATACTTAGCTTTGATTTGGATTTGATCTGATATGGTTAATAGGGCGCCTTTAAGGTTAACCCTGAAAAGAGACAAGGCAGAAGAAGATGAAGGCGGAACAAACCCTAATTCTAAAAATAAATCAAGTAGAATCTAAGTTAAATTAAACAGAGTACTTAACTTTGGCTTTTGAATCAGGCGCGTATTCGGAGGGTATCTGGAAAGACAATCCTGAAAAGGCACAGAAAAAAATAAATATATTCAGTGCAGGGCTGATCTTCGTAAACCCTAATTTAAAATTCAAATTGAATATAATTTTAAATTGATTTAACTAATTATTGGTCTTACGACCTAATTAATTAAATCGAGTTAAGAAAACTAAATCGAGTGCAAGAATGATTTTTTAGGAATTTTTGGAATTAAAATAATGCATATATGAATTTTTGAAAGTATTTAAATAAATAAATAAATAATATATACATACATTAAATCAAAAGGGAAAAAAAAATTTTAAATATTAAATATTATAAAAAATAAAATATTTTTTGTTATTATAAAGTTTTCATAAAGTTTTATGTAAATAAAAGAAAGAAAAAAAAACAAATAAAACAAATATATATTAAAATAAAATAAAGTGGCTGTGTAATAAAAAAAATAAAAAAGTTTAGAAAATACTTAACTTTCGTTCCAGTGTTGTGCTGCGCGTGAGGACTATGATGCGTCTGCGGCTATGGAGGCGTTAGATTGTGAACAAGTGAGATCTGATGGTTACAGGAGCGAGGGCGCATGACAGTGCATACGTCATAATGCACACGATCCACGAGTTTCAAAATAAGGAACGCGCGCGAATTTGGGCCAATAGAGAGACGACGCGTCATCGTCTTCTTCACGCAAACATCTGCAACGAATCTTTTACAGCTTTCTTTTCATGAAGCGCTGTAAAAACACGAACTCATACCACCTGGAAAATAGCGAATACGGTCTAGAGTACCAATAAACTTTTCGCGAGGCCATGGTTGAGATCGTCTCAACCTCACGAATCTAACCATGGCATCTATTTGTCCTGATTTTACCTGTGTCTAAAACCCCCAAATTGAAGGTCTGAACCCTATCATGGTGATATGCTCATAACACCATAATAACACACCAAACTTTCCAGAAATAACAAACAGATCATTCTAAACATAAATATGCAATTACATTTGAGAATGGATGCGTGAAATCATGTAATCGAATCAATTTAAGAATCGACCAAGAACGACTTACAGTGGAGTGTTCTTGAAGTATAGAGGCAGGGGAACGATTCAAACACCTTCAGTGATCTTTGAGGAACGTTTTGGAATAGCTAGAACACCTTGAATTGGCCTGGAATTCAGAATTGTGGCTTGAGATTTTCTTGAGCTTTTGCACTCGGATTTGGTTCTTTGGTAGGCAGCCAATTCGTGTGTTAGGGGTCTGCAATTGTTTGCTACTTATATGTGATGGATTAGGGCAACAGAAATTGAATCAAATCTCCTTCAATCTTTGATTTGCATATTGAGAAAATTTGATTGAAATTTTCTTCTTTTTCTTTCCAATTTTGGCTCAATTTCAATCTTCAATGAATCAATCTCTTTTGAACGAAATTTTATTGAATATATGATTTAATTGGTGATTGGAATTGGTTAAAAATAGAATCAAATCAAATTTTTGCAATTATATGATTTAATTTTATTTTTAATTTCCTTTAATATGAATAAAAATTCATAATAAATCACATAATTCAAGTAAATTCGTGGAAATTTATTTATGGGCTCTCAATGTCATAAGGAACAAGTTTGGATTTAAAAAAAGTAGGCCCATTAGCAAAAATATTTGAGTTTCTTCACATTTTTTCCTTCTAAAATAGCCTAACTTTGACAAGGTCTATCTCCTTCAAGTTTTGGGGTATGGAGGTGTTCTAAGACTTTTTAGAAGCCTTAGAGAGTCTTCTAACCAATGTCTTTGGTCCCATATCAAAATTCTTTTCCATTCTCATTTTATGACCTTTTGAAAAACATATCTTTTTGTTGACCTTTGAAAAGGACCTGTAATGTATGAGGCCATAATTCTTAAACCATTGACCTCTGAGCTTTGATTCTTGGACCATTGGATAGAGGAATGAATTCTCTTCAAGATGAGCTTTGGTGGGAATTTTTCTGATGAAGTATGAATATTTGGTGAATTTTCAAAGTTTGGTTGACTTTTTCAGTTCATGCCCAAAATAGTAACTCTTGACTTTTGACTTTTCTGATCTTTCCCTGCATCATCATGATCAATCCTTGATCAAATGATGACTTTAGGGTTATGAGGATGTTGTTGACCAGGTATCTGGAACTTTTGACTGTATTTTGGCTTGAAATGACTATTTTGCCCTTGAGAGTCGACTGTTGACCTAGTCATGATTTGAGGGACTAAGTTTGCTCTGTTTGTCTTGAAACTTTATATGGAGATGCTTTGGGATGTTAGTGACCTTATGGAACCACCTTGAGCCTTTGATTCAATGATTTTCCTCTGAATTATTCAAACCCTAGTTTAGAACTTCTGTGTGGGAGACTGTGTTTTGGAGCTTTGTCTTATGATTTGGTTTTGTGTATGAAAAATAGCACGGGCAAATTTTGGGGTATGACACTGATCATGTAAATAAGATCATCAGAAGCTTGCCCAGAAGATGGAGCCCAATGGTAACTGCATTCAAGATTGCGAAGAATCTGAATGAAGTTTCTTTGGAAGAGCTGATCAGTGCCCTGAGGAGTCATGAGATTGAACTTGACGCAAATGAACCTCAGAAGAAAGGTAAGTCTATTGCATTAAAATCTAATGTTAAAAAATGCACTAACGCTTTTCAGGCTAGAGAAGAAGATCCTGAAGAATCAGAGTATGAAGAAGAAGATGAACTGTCCATGATCTCCAGAAGGGTAAACCAACTCTGGAAGAGCAAGAAAAGGAAGTTCAGAGGCTTCAGAAGTTCAAAGAGATTTGAACGAGGAGAATCTTCTGGTGACAGAAGATCTGACAAGAAGAAGGCTGTCTGCTATGAGTGCAATGAGCCTGGACATTACAAGAACGAGTGTCCAAAACTTCAGAAGGAGAATCCCAAGAAGAAGTTTCATAAGAAGAAAGGTCTTATGGCAACATGGGATGATTCTGAATCAGAATCAGAATCAGACTCTGAAGGAGAGCAAGCCAACTTCGCGCTGATGGCTACAGAAGATGATGGATCAGAATCTACATCAGAATCAGATTCTGAAGAGGTATTTTCTGAACTATCTAGAGAAGAGTTAGTTTCCAGTTTAACAGAACTTCTGGAACTCAAGGCTCATCTTAGCATCAAATACAAAAAGCTGAAGAAGCAGTTTGAATTTGAAACTAAGAAGCTGGAAGTGGAAAATTCTGAACTGAAGGAAAAAGTTTTAAATCTATCCAAAGATAGTGGATCTCCTTCTGAAACAGAAAAATCCATTCCTAGCATGAATCATATTCTGAAAGAATATGACTCGAGCTTAAGAAAGTTCTTATCTAGAAGTATTGGCAGAAGTCATCTTGCTTCTATGATATATGGTGTTTCTGGAAACAGAAGGTTTGGTTTTGGCTATGAGGGTGATACCTCACACAAATTTGAACCTGTTGATGATCTGAAGATCACATACAAGCCATTGTATGATCAGTTCAAATATGGCCATGCTCATGATATTAGGCTCACTTCACATGCACAGAAGTTTAACACTGTTCACACCAAGAAGCATGTGACACATCCTAAGAAATATCATGCTGACAAACCTAAAGAATATCATTTTGTTCCTCCTATTTCATATAATGCTAAACCCAAGTTCAATCAGAACTTAAGGAAAACTAACAAGAAAGGACCCAAGAAGATGTGGGTACCTAAGGAAAAGATTATTCCTATTGCAGATATCCTTGGCTGCAAAGAAGGAAAAGCACAACATGTCATGGTACCTGGACTCTGGATGCTCGCGACACATGACAGGAAGAAGGTCTATGTTCCAAGACCTGGTGCTTAAATCTGCTGGAGAAGTGAAGTTTGGAGGAGATCAGAAGGGCAAAATTATTGGCTCAGGAACTATAAAGTCTGGTAACTCTCCTTCTATTTCTAATGTTCTTCTAGTAGATGGATTAGCTCATAACTTATTGTCCATAAGTCAATTAAGTGACCATGGTTATGACATAATCTTTAATCAAAAGTCTTGCAAGGCTGTAAGTCAGAAGGATGGCTCAATCCTATTTACAGGCAAGAGAAAGAACAACATTTATAAGACAGATCTTCAGGATCTTAAGAATCAGAAGGTGACTTGTCTTATGTCATTTTCTGAAGAGCAATGGGTCTGGCATAGAAGATTAGGACATGCTAGTTTGAGAAAGATTTCTCAGATTAACAAACTAAATCTTGTCAGAGGACTCCCTAATCTGAAATACAAATCAGATGCTCTTTGTGAAGCATGTCAGAAGGGCAAGTTCTCCAAACCTGCATTCAAGTCTAAGAATGTTGTCTCTTCCTCAAGGTCGTTAGAACTTTTGCACATTGATTTGTTTGGCCTAGTCAAAACAGCATCTGTCAAAGGGAAGAAATATGGATTAGTCATCGTTGATGATTATAGCCGCTGGACATGGGTAAAGTTCTTGAAACACAAGGATGAGTCTCATTCAGTGTTCTTTGAATTCTGCACTCAGACCCAAACTGAGAAGGAGTGTAAAATCATAAAGGTCAGAAGTGATCATGGTGGTGAATTTGAGAACAAATTCTTTGAGAAGTTCTTCAAAGAAAATGGTATTGCCCATGATTTCTCTTGTCCTAGAACTCCACAACAAAATGGAGTTGTAGAACGAAAGAATAGGACTCTACAAGAAATGGCCAGAACCATGATCAACGAAACCAATATGGCTAAGCACTTCTGGGCAGAAGCAATAAACACTGCATGTTATATTCAGAATAGAATCTCTATAAGACCTATTCTAAATAAGACTCCTTATGAATTGTGGAAGAACAGAAAGCCCAACATTTCATATTTTCATCCTTTTGGATGTGTTTGTTTTATTCTGAACACTAAAGATCATCTTGGTAAGTTTGATTCTAAGGCACAAAAATGTTTCCTTCTTGGATATTCTGAACGCTCTAAAGTCTACAGAGTATACAATATTGAAACATTGATTGTAGAAGAATCAATCAATATCAGGTTTGATGATAAGCTTGGTCTTGAAAAGCCAAAGCAGTTTGAGAATTTTGCAGATTTTGATATTGATATCTCAGAAGTTGAAGAACCAAGAAGAAAAGTTTAAGAAGCTGAAAACCTAAGCAGCAAAGAATCAGAAGATCAAGTTGCTGCATCCTTGGAAAATCTGAGAATTTCTGAAGAACCAACTATCAGAAGATCATCTAGACTCACATCTGCTCACTCAGAAGATGTCATTATTGGAAAGAAAGATGATCCTATCAGAACAAGATCATTTCTAAAGAATGACAATCAGGAGTAGTGATCAGAATTAGAAGGCGTAAAGCTTTTTCAGAAAAATACAACTGTCATCTAATTCCAGTTGGTAACACGTGTCTACCCTATTTGGACAAACATGCGTGCAGTTGAGGAGGCACCTTTCCTAGGTAACTGTTCTATCACTTCATTTGTCATAGTTTCTCTCTCCTCTTGTCACGTAACATTTAATGCCATTCATCATTTCTTTTATTTTTTTTATTTTATATTCTTCAAACGTTTCAGTTTTCCCTCTTTCATTTCCCTCTTTGCGTTCAGTTTTTCAAAGTTCACCATCTCTCTCTGTCTTTCTGCATTCCTGCATAAACCCTAGTTTACTCATCTTCAACCTAGCATTCATCATGAACCCATCTTCAAGTAACTCTCGGTCTGAAGAAATGTCTTCATCTCAACTGGTTCTCAACAAGCTTGACTTTGTTCCTCTGAAAACTTGCTCTTTGTCTCCATCGGAAATGGAAGTACTGTGTGAGTCCCCTGTGGACTTTGTTGACTTGGCTGCATATGCTTTCAAGCCAGAAGCTAGGTTTATGGCTCAAGGATGGGCTAACTATTTGGGTAGATTGGTTGGACCAGTCTTTCCCGCTCTTGTGAAAGATTTCTGGACGCACGCAACCGTCACTCCAACCGCCATTCTCTCTTTCGTGCTAGGGCATGAAGTTGTGGTCACTGAAGCTCTGATCAGAAAACTGTACAATCTTGATGATGAAGAAGGTGAAACTGGTCCTCTTGCTGGAAGGGTTGATTGGAACAAAGTTGAGAAACTGATCTCAACCGTCGCTGGTATTAACTCCAACATGAGTGGCACGTTGAGACCTCTATTTCAGGTGTGGGCTGAGATCATCATGGATTCTCTTCACCATAGAAAGAAGTCTCTCTCCTCCACTTTCATCAATCCAGATCAGAAGTATACTCTCTATTGTATTGGAAAGAGCATTAAACTTAATATTTCCAACATACTCTTTGAAAACCTGAAGCTGGCTATTGAAGAATCTAGGGATGAGTATTGGGAGCAGTATCCTCATCTTCCGAAGAATATTATTCCTTTCGGCAGAATGATCTCAGATATTCTGATTGAAAGTGATTTGCTGGAGTGTCTTAAGACTTGTGGAACTCCTTCTTTCTTCAGAATTGATCAAGGCAATGTCTTCTCTGGCTTTGATCTTTTAAGAATGAAACTGGTGAAGGAAATAATTTATGTTCCAACTGTTCTCTCTGATATCCCTATCAGAAGAGTCCCTGTTCAAGGCTTCTCAACCATGTTTCAAGCTGAACTGGTTAAAACTGTTAAGCACTATTTGGAAGATTCTGTGAAGACGCAAGCTTCTGTTGATCCTGCATGGATCCGTGGAAGAGTGCTTCCCTCTCAAACTGACCTTCAGAAGAAGGATCAGAAGAAGAGAGAGAAGAAACTGAAAAGAAAAGCAGCAGAAGATGCTGCGAAAGAAGCTAAAAAGAAGAAGGTCACCTTTGACCCTCTTAAGGTGGATCCTTCCAGAGCTAAGAAGACTGGTATTTATTCCAGGCAGGAATACATCCCAACCCCCTCAGAATCTCCCTCATTCATTCTGTTGTCTCCTTCTGAAACACCAACTCCCATCACACCCCCACAAATTAACCTGCAACCACCCTCACCCCCTATAGTTCTGACCCCTACTCCCTTAACTACTATACTTCCCACAAATATTCCATCCTCATCACACCAAACTACAGATATTCCCTCCTCATCTTCTAACTCTCTTCCTTCTGACCCTTGTCTCTCATATCCCATACCTACCAGGACCCCCAATCCATACTCCTGTTTTTACCCTGATTACAGCTTCACCTTTCGCACTCCTGCACCTGCTACTCCTGTCTTTCTTGAGCTCTTACACTATCGTGTGAACCGTTGGTTAGAGCTTCTGGAAACTGCATATCGCCATAATTTGGATGAGCGTTCTCTTCGCAACCTCTAGAGAGCTCTTAGACAGAGTTTCCAAGTTGAAGCTATGAATGTGCAGAGAAGATTCACTGCTGAAGCACGTGGTACTCCTGGACTCTTGTTAGAATTTGATGATGGCAGATATCGTCATGTCATCAGAAACAGAAGAATTCTTGAGGAAAGGATGCCTGAAGATGAGTTAACTGGGAATCCCTGCAGAACTCTTGTGGTCTGGCGACCAAAGTTCATGGTTCTGACTGGTGACTTTCAGGGGCTGTTCAACTGGTTCAGAATGAACCCTTCTGAAAATGCTCCTGATATGGACTTTCCAGTAGTGGTCTATCCTGCAGCTGCAGCTGGTCCTCCTTCTCCAACAAATCTTGCAACCATTCTTCAAGCCCTGGAAGATGGAAATTCTGAGTTCCCAGAACCAGAATATGCTGAAGCTATTTCTGAGTCTGACTCAGATGTAGAGATGGAAGATGCTGAAGAGATTGACTGTTATCATTCAGAAGATCATCCTGCTGAGAATGTGGTGGTACATTCTGATGATCTCCCTAAAGAGACTACCATGGAAGCAGCAGTGGAGAATGTTATGCCAGTCAACAGTAGACTGGAAGTTTCTTCTTCTGGTGAACCCTCCTATCAGGTGCGGACTTTGGAGGCCATGCAGAAGAATCAAAATGACCTGGCTTCTCGTCTGGATAGGCAAGATGAGAC
Source organism: Vicia villosa (assembly GCF_029867415.1). NCBI lineage: Eukaryota > Viridiplantae > Streptophyta > Magnoliopsida > Fabales > Fabaceae > Vicia > Vicia villosa. The sequence continues at coordinate 124,156,937 of NC_081183.1, forward strand.
CAATGCAGAGTTCAGAGCCTTCATGGCAAGGCAGACTGAGAGCAACAATGGGATTCATGAGACACTAGCCAAGATTTTGTCAAAGCTAGGGTCTTAGTCTTTGTGTCTTAGTTGTTTTCTGTTTGTTTGTTGCATCTGCGTTCTGCATAACTCTTGTACTTCTGCTTACTTTATCAATGACTATTTGTTTCTCTTTCCATTTGTCCTATGGTTACATCTGAATCTTTTACATTCTTTTTGACGTTATGACAAAAAGGGGGAGAAATAGTGATAAATGATTTGATTTATATTAGCAGTTGCCGGGAAGAAAGCCCCCACATTACTAACAGAAGCTGCAAGCTTCATATGTTTCTAAGTTGTGTTGTTGCAGGAATTGAAGATTCAAGATCAATAAGCAACAAGATGAATCAAGTTCTTGGATTCTTGAAGCAAGCTGAGTGCTATGAAGCTTCAGAATCAGAAGCAAGAAGGAAGAATGTTCAGATATTCTGATGATAGAATATGTTCTGATACATTCTATATGGCTTATATGGCTCTGATTCATATTATGTGTTCTGAAACATATTTTATGTTCTGATTCATTCATGCTGACTTTTGTCGTTTAGTTTTGTTCTGTAACATTTCAGGATGTAGAGATGCTCTGATGATGCTCTGGTACATTCAACAATGTTCTGATACAATCTAGCATGAAGTGGTGTAAGAAGAAATTCAAGCTCTGAAGCTGTCCGATGGAAGCAGAAATCAGAAGCTGTGAATGTTCTGAGGATCAAAGAAATTCAAGTTCTGAAGCTGTCCGATGGAAGCAGGAATCAGAAGCTGTGAATGTTCTGAGGATCTAAAGAAATTCAATGTTCTGAAGCTGTCCTATGGAAGCAGAAATCAGAAGCAGTGAATGTTCTGAAATTCAAGCATATGTGAACGTCTCTACTGAAATACTCAGGGAAGTCTTTTATTTATAAAATTCTTCTAGTATTAATTTCAGGGGGAGATTGTTAATCTCAGGGGGAGACACATTCACATTATGTTTATATGCTTATGCTATAACTGTGTAATTGTCTTTTGCCGTCTGTTATTCTGATTGCAAATTCATATCATTTATATATGTTTTTGTCATCATCAAAAAGGGGGAGATTGATAGAACAAGAATTGTTCTGATCAATAATCTTAGTTTTGATGATAACAATGTATATGAATTTTGCTCAAGATAATGTGGTACTCTAATCCTATGCAATTTCCCTTTCAGGAAATATATAAAGAGTATGCACAAATCAGCGCTAAGAAGCTTTGACTCAGAAGGTTCAGTATGCAACTTCAGCACATGGTCTGGCAAGACATCAAAAGATGGTCAAGCAGAATCAGAACATGGTCTATTAGAAGCATCAGAAGAACTTGAGTTCAGAAGCAGAAGCACTGAAGTCATGGAATCATGCTCAGAAGCATATCAAGATCAAAGGATCAGAAGATGCTCTGCACCAAGCTGTTTGTACTCTGATGATTTTCAACGTAGTATTTACAAAGAACAAATCAGAATCAAGTACTAGATGGCAGGCTACGCTGACTGACAAAAGGAACGTTAGAAGCTATTAAAGGCAATGTCAGTAGTCACAGCAAAAGCAAGGCTCGAGGTAGTTAACAAAACAGTGAAACATTAAATGCAATGCTGTACGGAATACGCAAAGCATTAAATGCTCCCAAAGGTCATCTTCTCAAAACGCCTATAAATATGAAGTTCTGATGAGAAGCAAGGTTACGAATTTTGGATGCACTTTGAACGAATTCTGAACTATCTCTGATACTATCTTGCTGTTCACTTCAAAAGCTATCAAACTTCATCTTCAACCTCACTACATTACTGTTGTAATACTTTAATGAGTCTAAGCTTAAATCTGTAAGAGAAATATCACAGTTTGTGATTATCGCGCTTTTAAGAAGCAATTGTAATACTCTTAGAATTTGTTTACATTAAATTGTAAAGGACTAGAGTGATCGGGTTGTGATCAGTATACTCTAGAGAAGTCTTAGAAGGTGTCTAAGCAGTTGTTCCTAGAGTGATCGGGTTGTGATCAGTATACTCTAGAGAAGTCTTAGAAGGTCTCTAAGCAGTTGTTCCTAGAGTGATCAAGTTGTGATCAGAAGACTCTAGAAGACTTAGAAGTTGTCTAAGTGGAAAACCATTGTAATCTCGTGTGATTAGTGGATTAAATCCTCAGTTGAGGTAAATCACCTTGTATAGGGTGGACTGGAGTAGTTTAGTTAACAACGAACCAGGATAAAAATACTTGTGCAAATTATTTTTATCTTACGAGTTTTTGAAACTACACTTATTCAAACCCCCCCCCCTTTCTAAGTGTTTTTCTATCCTTCAGCTAGTGGTGCATGAATTCAGGTGGCGTTGTACTTTGCAGCAACAAGATAGCATGGCGCTGTAGTGAATGTACTATGGCGTAGAGTTTTGTCCTCTAGTGCCTTGCTTTTTTCCCTTTGCATATTCAATTCGAATATCCTTCTTTTGCAGACTGTTGCCACGTGTGCCCTAAGAATGTGAATGATGTTTATCTATGATTTTAGCTACATCCAGTTCTTTATTTTCTTTTGGGTTAAAATGTTGTTCCAAGCTGTCGTGTCAGGCCTTATAAGAAGTTAACTCTACACTAGTAGCAGAAACATAAAATCTTAAGGGTTTGTTTGGTTCAAATGAGGGGGAGAGGGGAGAGATTTTTTGTAATTATATATTTGTTTGGTTCAAACGAGGGGAGGGAGGGGAGGGATTTCTTTTAAAAATATGTTTGGTTCACGAGGGGAGGGGAGGGATTTTAATAATAATTTACAATTTTATCCTTGTAATTATATATAAGTGATATGATATTCAAAGGTGAAAATTTCATTAATATTTTTTTGGAAATAATATTTGTATAAATGAGTGATTAAAAAGTCATAACTTACCACATAATATTAAAAAAAATTAAGTACACTTGATTTCTATTATAACTCTCGACACAAAATAAACTATGCGTTGATAACAACTTTTGAATACATAAAATAAATTATAATAAAAAAAACAAAAAGTTACAGTAATTATAATTTTTATTAAATAAAAAAAATAAAAAATAATTTGAAGGTGAAGAATAATTATAATAACTTGATGGAAGCAATAGAGAAAATACGAACATGAAAGAAAATAATAATTTTAAAATAATAATTTTAAAATAATAAAATAAAACAGAGAATATTTTAGTAAATATATTAATTTATTTAATATTAAAACTCAGATTCCCTCCCCTCCTCTCCGAATCCCCCCAGTTCGGGGGGACACAAAAAGTGTCATTTGGAGGGATTTTGCTCCCCTCCCCTCCTATCCCCTCTTAAAAATTGATCCAAACACATTTCATTATAAATATTTCCTTCCCTCCCCTTGCTCTACCTCGAACCAAACACACCCTAAAAGAGAGCACATATTGCGCTCTTTATAAACTATTCTAAAACAATAAAGTGAAGTAAATTAAGCTATTGAATTCTTAAAATATAAAGATAAACCCAAATATTAAGCTTTGTAATAACTCACAAATTGTGAGTTATCACACCCCAAACTTAAATCATTACATGTCCTCGGGTGATGCGGCACATAATAATAGATAATTGTAAGTGACCAGGGAGCATAAAAATTCTAAAAATCGTAGAAAAGAGATAAAGAAAACTCAGATTTAGAAATAAAAAAGACTAAATTATAATTTGAATAAAATAGAAAAACCAATAGTATTTTTTAGAGTAAAGCAAATGAACTTAAAAATATATGAAAGACAACATTGAACATTATTATAAAATTTGATTACATATATGATTTTTCTCCAAACTCCTTGTTCTAAGCTTGCCATGTAAATAAGTGCATATTAGAAGTGACATTATTATTATTATTATTATTATTATTATTATTATTATTATTATTATTATTATTATTATTATTATTATTATTATTATTATTATTATTCAGATACTTGGTTATTAATGTTAATTAATTTTACCATCTAGCTTCTTATGCTTCTTCCCTCCTACTCTTTATATCATTCACATATTAGAAGTGACATTATTATTATTATTATTATTCAGATACTTGGTTATTAATGTTAATTAACTTCACCGTCTAGCTTCTTATGCTTCTTCTCTCCAACTCTTTATATCAGTCACGTAATGGTGAAACATTTCCATAATATTCTCAGGCACTGATAAAATCACTCTAACTGCATTAGAATCACCAATAACCGGCAAAAACATGCACCAATATTTCATATTCAAAGAACCCGCATACAAAGGTTTCCCTTCTCCAAAATCAATATCTGTCAATCCTAATTTGCTCCATTGAGTTATTCTCAAAATTATAGAACTATCAAGCTTTATTGTTTTATCCTTATGTATATCAATCACTGACTTAACATACTCCTCATTCACACTAGCTTTGGCTTGTTGCACAAGCTTCACACAATGGTCTAGGTTATTAGCAACCACTAAATCCTTCACAGTGCTCTTTGCACAAGCCAGCACAATTCCATTCCCATAGTATCCTTTTGGAATTTTCATCTTATTTCGAAAATCAACAGGAAAACTAAGCTTCACACTACAGGATGAGGGCAAGTTACATGCTTTAACCTTTGAGCGCCAAATGTGTGCTGCTATAACTTTGAAGCTTGTGATGTGTTTGAATGGTATTGTCATACATTGTTTCTTTAAGCATAGAATCTCGTGTTCCCCAAAGTTGAATAACATGGTGACAGATGATTCAAGATTAAAATGTGTTGGATTTTTTGTGTATATTTGGTGAGGGAAGTTTATTTGTGGGGATTCTTGAATTTTCAATATTTTTCGGTTATGAAAGGGTGTAATTTTCAATTTGCTAAAGGGTTTTCTAGTAAGTTCAGACGAAGCATTCAAAAATTGTGAAGCGCCAATACCATCACACAAGCTATGGTTGATCGATGCGCACAAGATCATTCCCCCACAACGAAGATTAGTCACCTAAAATAATTATATTTTTAAAATATTGGCGAAGAAGACACAAACAAATAGAAAGAAAAATATAGTTGGGTGTATGCGTATGCGCGCACTTGCATGCATGTGTGTGCGCGTGCCTGCATATGTGTTACCAATCAAATTGAAAGTCATAAGATTAAATTATATAATGATCTAACCTGGATTATAAGAGGAGTAATATCTATAAGATTTTGAACTTTCACATTATGGAACTTGTTCCATGAGCTATTAGGTATCATAGAAGATGCGAGTAATTCTTCAATAGTAATATTCATTGAAGCTTCAGCAAATAAAGCACCTTCTCCATTGCAATCTATCACTAACTTGTTCTCATCCTCAGTGCTGGTCCTTAACCTCCCAGCTAAAGGGTAATAATCCACTAAAACTCTTGAAAGGAAGACTTTAAGGAATCCATCTCCAAAGATTTCTTGAAGAAACAAAGGTAATAGGGAGAAATCCTCATGTACATTGCATCATCAAGATTGGTGAGATAGAGAGAGTGATTTGGAGTTGGTATACATGGAGTTATAATCATATTGGTGGCACATGATATTGACAATCGGGGAGTTCAATGGAAGTTGTCATATTTTCTTATGATTTATATAAATCAATAGTTGATGTCTATATATGAAAACAAAGAGGGCCAATGAAGCAATAGAAGAAACATATCTTCTATTTATAGATGGGAATAAGAAAAGAAGGTATATATTTATAAATGTAATGTATTGACCCATAATAAAATAAAAATAAATAAATTATGCATTGTAAAATAAAACTTAGAGTTATTTTAATTTTTTTTTTGTAAATGTGAATGATTGTGTAGAGCAATAATTTTTTAAAGTTATGTGAGTTGAATGAAATAAAGGATAAAATCATATATCTTCACAATAAGTTTGTTTATATCATTAAATAATCTAGGGTTAATGGTCCACTAGTGTACCACATTGTAGGTAGTTCAACATACATGCCCCCTAATTTAAGGATTCTTTTACCAATTGTGTATAATCCTAAAGGGTAAACTAACTATTTTGATGTGTAAATTTTAAAACATATCAATTGTAAATAAACTTAATGTTACTATTATCAATTTGTTTAATTCTTATAATTCAATTAATAAAGTATTATATTAGAAAAATAAAAATAAAAAAATTGAAATTTTGTTTGACCTGAAACAAAGAAACAAAATGTCCCAACAATATTGAAATAATGTGTGAGACGAAATAATGTGTGAGACGAGATGATTTAAATTAATCAATAAATAAATAGGGTAAATAAATAAAACTCACAAGGACTTGTTATTTTAGTTTGGTGTCATAGTCTAGAGAAGAGTAGCCAAATATAAAGAAAATTCAATAATAATAATAAATAGTCAATAGTACACGACAATACGAGACCTCTTCACTTCCATTCAAACATTGTCTCAAGTGTTTATAAGTCTTCGGTTATAAGAACGTGATAAACTCCACAAAAAAAAAATCACAACCCTGTCTCTTATCAATTGTAGAAAATAAGATAAGTCATAATTTGACAAAACCAAGACACGTTGTGTTTCTTCATCAGCAAAACATCCGTGACAAATTCTTATTATATTTATATATATATATATATATATATATATATATATATATATATATATATATATATATATATATATATATATATATCACCGACTGTTTGGTTGGTAGAAGTTTTATCAATTTTTTTTGGGCTTAATTGCAATTTTAGTCCCCCTATTATTCTTTTTTTTGGATTTTGGTCCTCCTATTTTAAAATCCGGAATTTTAGTCCCTGTATTTTAGTTTTTTGAGGATTTTGGTCCCCCTGCAAATTCGAAGACAATTTTAAATGAAATGACGCACACATTGATGATATGTCAGTGTTAGTTTAGCATTGAAATGTTCAAAAATAACTAATTTTATTTAAGATTTATGTTGAACATGTCATCAATGTGAGTTCCATTTCATTAAAAATTGCATTCGGATTTGCAAGGGAACCAAAATCCTCAAAAAACTAAAATAAAGGGACTAAAATTCCAAATTTTAAAATAGGAGGACCAAAACTCAAAAAAATGAATAATAGATGGACCAAAATTGCAATTAAGCCTTTTTTTTTTGATAAAATTTGTCAAAAATATCATAAATTATCTTTTTAAACAATTTCATAAATCAATACTTATCATATATTTCATTATGCAATTTCTTAAGTTAGTTGAATGAAACAAAGGATAAATTCTTTCCATCTCCCCATAAGCTAGTTTATATCTATCATTAATTAATCAACTATTAATGGTCCATTGGTGTACCATATTGTAGGTTGGGCAACTTACATGGCCCATAATTTAAGTTTTTTAAGCTTTATCGTATGCAGCTCCAACAGAATAAACTAACTATATCATTTTCAAATGCTTTTTGGGTGTCTGTGTTGGGTTGGTTGGGGATTTCATGTGTTGCAAGGGATTGCTTATAGATCACCTATTGCGTACTATCGAGGCTTTAAAAGAAAAAGTGTCATTAAAAAAGATTTTTGGTGGTGTGATTAGCAATTTGTTGTGTTTTGTGCATATCAAGAAATGCGGTTATTTTTAAGAAAGAGATGTAGAATATGAATGACGACCTGGTACATAGTGTCAAATTGTTAGCTTAATTTTGACATGTTATTAGAATTAAATCTAAAAATGTAGAGATTATTATCTTTGATGCAAATATCCCAAGAATTTTTTTTGTAAACTTCCAATTGTAATTGGGTGGATACCCTTATACTTTGCTTATAAAAAAAACTATATCCTTATAAAAAATTGTAAAATATATCAATCACAAATAAATATAATATTACTATCATCAACTGGTATAATTCTTATAATTCAAATATCAAAATATTATAATTAAAACAAAAATAAAAAATAACAGCGAATAAATCAAGTCTCGTAGATTCTAAAAATATATGAAACTTAATTAAATTATAAATAAAGATCACTTACATATGAAATGTGATAACATTTAAAAAAAATTAACAATTTTATTTAAACACGTTGTATACAAACAATCGAGTTTAGTTATTTTTGTTTTAGGACAAATTTTTTTATTATCTCGCCCAAAAGACGAGAAATACTTGCATGAAAACGAAAATATGAAGAAAATTTATATTTTTAGAAACAATTAATAAAATAAGCAAAAATTTAAATTTATTTAAAATTGAATTTTGTTTTTAATTAAAATTATGGAATTGGTTGTGATAATGAAAAAGAAACATAACTTTATTTTTATTTTGGGTCTGTTTGGTAAAAATAGCGGTTGACTGATAAGCTAGCTGATAGCTTATAGCTTATGACTGATGTCTGATGACTGATGACTTATAGCTTATAACTGATGGTTGAGACTGATAGCTTATAAGCTCATTGAAGTATTTGGTAAAATTAGTGGTTCAATTAACTTATAAATGTAAAATGACATAAAAGATATTTTATATATAATTATTATTTTTTAAATTAAAATAAATTATAAGGGTTAAAAATGGATTTTAATTGAAATAATAAGGATAAAAAAGGAAGAAAAAGTAATAAGTTATAAGACATAAGCTAAAACGCTATTTGAAACAGCGTCTAGAAAATAAGCTATAAGCTAGTAAAATAAGCTATAAGCTCGTGATGAAAAGACCGTTACCAAACGCGTCTAAATAATCATATGAGCTTATAAGACATAAGACATAAGCTATAAGCTTGAAAACATGTCTTACCAAACAGAGTCAAATGTAACTAATGAAAAAATTATAATTAGTTATGTGTAAGATAATGTGTTATGTTTGTGTTTATCTAAAAAAAAAATTTAAAAACTATTTTTTATATGTGTGAAAATATGCTAAGGGTCTGTTTGGTAAAACTAGCGGTGAACTTATAAGCTAGATGATAGCTTATAGCTTATGGCTAATGACTTATAGCTCATAGCTGAATGTTGAGACTAATAGCTGATAAGCTAATTGAAGTGTTTGGTAAAATTAGCGGTTCAACTAACTTATAAATGTAAAATGACATAAAATTTATTTAATACATAATTATTTCATTTTAAATTAAAATAAATTATAAAGGATAAAAGTGGATTTTGTTAAAATAATATGGATAAAAAAGGAAGAAAAAATGATAAGTTATAAGCTAAAATGCTATTTGAAATAGCGTCTGAAAAATAAGTTATAAGCTAGCAAAATAAGCTATAAGCTCGTGATGACTAGACCGTTATCAAACAGATCTAAATTGTCATTTGAGCTTATAAGCTATAAACCATAAACTATAAGCTCAAAAATTTGTCTTAACAAGCAGACTCTATGGTTTCCGCTATCGGGCCACCCACCGTTTATTTCCATGCTCTAATTGTCTAGTCCTGGGTGTGAGGGGGTGTGTTAAGAGTCTCACATCGGATAATATATAGTCTGAACATGTCCTTATAAGTGGGGGTAATTCTCACCCTACAAGCTGGTTTTGTAGGGTTGAGTTAGGCCCAACCACATTTCTTAACATGGTATCAGAGCCTCGCTTAAGATCCGGTGGGCCACCTTCTATGGTTTCCTCTATCGGGCCACCCATCGTTTATTTCCACGCTCCAGTTGTCTAGTCCTGGGCGTGAGGGGGTGTGTTAAGAGTCTCACATCGGACAATATATGGTCTGAACATGTCCTTATAAGTGGGGGCAATCCTCACCCTACAAGCTGGTTTTGTTGGGTTGAGTTAGGCCCAACCACATTTCTTAACATGGTATCAGAGCCTCGTTTAAGATCCGGTAGGACACCTTCTATGGTTTCCTCTATCGGGCCACCCATCGTTTATTTCTACGCTCCAGTTGTCTAGTCTTGGGCGTGAGGGGGTGTGTTAAGAGTCTCACATCGGATAATATATGATCTGAACATGTCCTTTTAAGTGGAGCAATCTTCACCCTACAAGCCGGTTTTGTAGGGTTGAGTTAGGCCTAACCACACTTCTTAACACAATATAATCACATTGATACTTTCATTAGTTACAAAAGTTAATTATATTTAAGTCAATTTTCATGACTGATATTTTGAAAGACTAATAATTAGGCAACAAAATAGTCGAGGATACCACTCCAACTCAACATTATGATGGATAATCAATTATAAGATAACTTAAAAACTCAAAGATTAATTATGAGTTGGAAGTGGTCGGTTTCCAAAGAACCGTGTCGGAATCACGGCCAGGAAAGGGGTCGGCCTGCTGCTGCAGTGCAGCAAAGAAAGCTACAACAAAGAAAGCAGCAGCACTGCTGAACCGTGCTCCAAAATGGGCATGAACGGGATACCAAAATCATTCCAAAGCCAAGCCCCATCTATCCACCCTCCCATACCGGCAATGGAGACATCCTGTAAAAGGGAAATAGCAAAAAGAGAAGGAAACAACGTCTTAATAATACCCTCTTCCAACCAATTAGAGAGTTATAGGTCAAATAAATTTGCAAATGATACATGGTTAGAATTGTGATTAAATTCTGAACATTTTTCTCTTTTACATTTTTGTAAATGATTGCATTTTGGTGTTGATGATTTTTTGAAAATATAAGAAACGAAGGTTGAAGATGAAATGGGAAATTCATTTTTTGAAACTTAGTTTATTTTATCTTTATTGCAATGCCTATGTTAAATGACTTAATCGTGTAGCTCAGTTGGTTGTGTGTGAATGTGTGAAGTGTGAGTTCAGGGGCGTGGGTTCGATCCACAACTTTTACACTTTTAATTATTTCATTTTTGTTTTCACAGTTTACCAAAGGAATTACTATATTATAATGCGCTTGAGCCTTATGATCAAACATAAGCAGTTGGCCTAATGGCTATGCTTTTAACTTGTGACCTTGAGGGCGTGGGTTCAAACCCTTCCAAGTGCAAAAGCTTATTTTACTTGTTTATTTCACTATTTTATTTAACTTTAACATTTATTTAAAATAGCAAAATAATTTATTTTTGAACCATTTTTTGCACACTACTCACTTAAGTAGTCTAATTTACTAATATAATTTAAAAATATAAAAATATTATCTATTTTATCATAAAAAAATTAAAACAAAAACAAGTCTTTTTATGTTTTAAAAACCTTTAAAAATCATTTCTTTTTAATGTTTTCACCAAGTAAACTCCTATTATTTTTATGTGAATTATTTTAGGGCTAGGTTAAAGTCTCTTTGATGATACTATGTACCCTTAGACCAACTCTCATTTAGGGTTTGGTATTTAATCAATTTTAAAATCAATTAGGTTTAGGTGTGTCTAAAACCCTAATCTTTTAAAACCCTAATTTGAAACCCTTTATCTTTAGCTTCACCATGTTGATATAACTTGTTGCTTTGATCTCTTTTGTCTTTGTACATATACTTGTTGATTTTTATCCTTGTGCATTTGTACTTTATTCATAGTATTGTCATTGTATATATACTTTATTTACTAACACATGCATGAGATAATTATCCATCCATCATCCATCATATTCATCCATATATGAAATGATCCAAAGGTATAAACATCCTTTTTATCCACTATCATTTGAGTTATATACATTGATCTCTTTTTTATACTCACTTGTTTACTTTTGTGACACATGTTATCACACACCCACTTAAGGTATTCATGATTGATTTCTTAAGTTGTTGTTGAAATATCCAAAGGAATGAGAATGGTATTGACTAAAGTTGTCAAGGTACTCAATCTCTCTTCCAAACTCTTTTATCTTTGTGCTTAGTATTGTTAAAGCTTTGCACCCCACTTATTTTGAAAATTGTTTTGTATTGTTAAAGCTCATCCTTTTTTAAAAATCAACCCTTGGTTTTGTATTGTTAAAGCTCAACCAACCTCTTTTATTAAACTCTAGCCTTGTATTGTTAAAGCTTGGTTCCTTTTATAAAACTTGTTAAGTATTTTTAAAGCTTAACATTTTAAAAACACGTTGAGTATTATTAAAGCTCAACACCCAAAAAGATTTTTCCACTTGGCTCTTTTATTTTCCTTTTAAGAGGAACTACAAAAGCTCTGACTTCCTATTGCACTTAAGGGGTGTATGTAGGTCTGAGATGCAATATCTTACCAAATTCACTTTTAAAAACCTTCTTTTCTCATCCCCCACTCTATTTAAACAAAATCAGTTTTAATAACAACAACAATGATAATATTTTCAAAGAGGTTCCTATGGAGTACCATATATGTGATGGGTGCTTAAAACCTTCCCCTTGCATAACAAACCCCTTTACCGAAATCTATGATAATTTTATTAGTTTTTATTTTAAAAACTTTTGTGGATTTTATTCGCTCTTTCTCCCATTTTCTTTGGAAACAACAAAGTGCGGTGGCAACTCTGTTTAAAACATATGAGCTAAGTCAATTTAATGGATTTAGTCTCACAATTTCACTGCTACACATAGGTCTTGTCATACTTTTGGTTCAGTTCAAGACACCCATCAGCGAGGAGGTCTTCCCCACCTAGATAATCTCAGTGGATGGAGCCTCTAACGTCAAAGGAAGCGGCCCCACAATTATGTTAGAATGACCATAGGACTTACTGATGGAGCAATCTTTGAATTTTGAATTTAAGGTTAGTAACGATAAAGCCGAATATAAAGTCCTTATCACCAGCATGACACTCGTCTTAGAAGTAAGCACGTCGACCTTGCAAGCTATAAACTACTCTCAATTGGTGGCGAGATAAGTTTCTCGAAAGTACCAGACAAAGGATTCTCAGCTTATCAGATACTTAAAGAAGGTGTGACTTGTCCGAACATTTTAAAAATTATGAAATAGAGCATGAAACATAACTTCGGGGCAGACCTACTATCCAAGTTGGCTAGCTCGAAGAAAGCAGAATTCAACCACATTATAATACAGGAAAAACTCTTCATACCTAGCACAGAAGCATATGAGGCGATTTCTATCGACATTTCCCCAACTGGAAGTTGGATGGTACCCATAATCCACTATCTGCAGTTAGGAGAATTATCATAAAAAGAGTTAGAAGCAAAAAACAAATTCCGAGCATGCAGCTAAGTACGTCCTTATGTTTGGAAAGCTCTACAAAATAGGAAGGGCTATTCCCATGCTGATATGTTTAGTGGAACACGAGACCGCCTTAGTCTTAGTCAAAGTTCATTAAGGGGCTTATGGCCACCATATTGGTGCCTGAGCCTTGGCCCACAAGCTGTTAAGAGCAGGTTTTTATTGGCTCACTCTAATGAAGAACAACATAGATTTCATCAAAAGGTGTGATAATTTCCAAAGGTGAGTCTTGTACTTTTTACTAATGGGAGTAGATATTTTGAGACCTTTTCCATTTGCTCATGGCCAACTAAAATTCTTGATTGTCAAAGTTGAATACTTCATGAAATGGATAGAAGCAGATGTTGTGTCCAAGATAACGGTAGAAAGAGACTGTCACTTTTATTGGTAAAGGATCATGAGTAAGTTTGATTTACCAAGAGTCATTGTCTCAGAGAGCTGATCATAATTCTCTAGTGCAGCGTAATCAATTTCTGCAATGATATTGGTACAAACTAAATTCGTATTTAACGTTCACCCACAAGCGAATGAATAAACAGAGTCAATCAATAAGGTTATTTTGAAAAGGATGAAAAAGAAACTGAATGATGCCAAAGGTTTGTGGATTGAGCAGTTGCACGAAGTACTATGGTCAAACTACACAACCTCCATTTCTGCATTGGAGAAACTCCTTTTACATTAGCAACGGGTCGGACGCCACGCTTCCCGTCAAAATCGACATGCCAAAGGAATAACTTCAACAAACCCGAATCAAGATTCTAAGAAGCTTTTGACCTAACCCTTTTGATATCTTCCATATTAGAGAATGATAACTAATAAAATCCTTTTTTGAGATAAGTGATTCCCTAACAATCAAGATTCTTACAAAAAGGAGAAAGCTTGTTCTTCAAGGCAAACACGGTCAACAGAGTGACCCTTTTGGCCAAATGATTCTACCATGTAGATTGTGCTTGCAAGATTCAATTCTAGATAGATATTCATCTGATGGGATTGAAATTATTATTCTATCACCCTTTAAGCATGGTTGAGGCAAATGAGATGTGGGAATATGTAAAACATTATTGTTCATGTTTAAAGCTTGTGCGAAGGATTTTTTAGTTTGGAAGAGTTTGAGTTTGATAGATTCAATTTTGAAAAATCATCGAGGCAACCACCAAGGGATTTTGAAAGGAATAATTAGAGGAATGGTGACACACACGGTGGTCGGTTAACCTAGTATGGTGTGAATAATGCAACAATGAACAATGCACGTTTGATCATCAGCGATTAGTTCAACAATTCACTTATCGAATTTAATTTCATGACTCAGTTGAACTAAAGGTTTAGAGTTTGATTGGTGGATTTTTTAAAATATAGAATAATTCTAAGTTTGTTGAAAATAAAATGTGACGACTAAAAGAAATGTGAATGATCAGGCTGACTTTATTTTCCTCAAGTACTATAACTTAACTTTACCAGCATAAATTGTTGTTTATATGATTATTGATTCCTTAGATTGTTTATTCCTAAATCTTTTGTGAATAAAACTTTAATTTTATATGTATCTCTAAGGTCTGTAGTAAATTTGGTATAAAATAATGTTATTTAAACAACACAATAATTTAATAAAAAATATATAACAGTTACTGGTGATCAATTCAGTAAAAGCATTAAGCATAAATGAAAAACAAACCATATATTGATAATGATATTTTGAATGACAAATTTAATTTAGAGCACAAAGATAATTTGGAGTCAAGAACTCATCCCTAACATTACAAAATTTATCTACTCATAGTTCTACAAATGAAAAATTCAAGAAAGTATAAAGATTAAACATGTAAAGATGAATTGCGAAGCTTCAATGCCATAAATCCATTAAACAGTGACTCCTTACGACCTTCTGTGTTTTTTGTCCTCAGGAGCGAGTTACGGTGCCTATTGAAAGCTTGGAAATACAATCCTTCATAAAGTCACAACTTCCCCTTCTTCAGCCCTAAATTTTCAAAGAGTCCCGCGTACATGATGTCGTAGGAGCTTTTGGTTTCTCTAAGGATCCCGGACACATTAAGAAGAATTTTTTGTTCAGGATCCCACATACTCTTTTACTCTCCTAGAATATGAGGGTAAGTCTTTCCATCTCATTGGCCGAGACTTTTCCCTCTTTTTTTGCTTACAACCATCAGCTGGAATAATCTCCTCTTTATGGTTCCTTTAGAGGGGTTATATGCTTTTGGAAGATCACTAGTAATGGATGAAGTGTACTAGCGGTTTCATTTATGGCCTCCTTATTCTTTGTTGCTATTATATTTTCTCCCTTTGCCTCCAGTCACAACCTCAGTAACTTTATTGGGGAATTTTTCTCGACAAGGAGATCGTTTCTTCTTGGACCCTACGCTCTCTTTTTATCTCGGCCATCTTCCCAAGTATATTCGGTAATTCACCCCCTTCTTAATCAAATTTTATATCGCATCTTTTTGATGAATGAATTCATTAGTATTGTGGTAGTGACTCTTGTGGAAACGACAATATTTAGACTTGTCAGTCATGGACAATTCTCTTACCGGGTAATGATTCTTTATTTTGGCTTCCTTAAAATTCTTATTAGCACACTCTTTCCATATTTTCTCCCTCATAGAGTAAGTGGAGAACCTGAGTTATGGTTCATGGTCCCCGTCTTCCTTGCAGCGGGCGTTTCCTTTTTCTGGTGCCTTACTGTATTTAGAATTCCCTTCTCCCTGACCTTTCTCTCTTCCTCTTCAACTACGAGTTCTTTTTCATAATTGATATATGGATATGCCCTATTCAACAAATCATTGAAATTATAGGCTTCTTCGAGCCAAAACTTTTCCCGGAACATGCAATCCAACCTTAACGCCTTCTTGAAGATCTAACATTTCAATGTGTCATTTGTGTCTCCTACTGTCAGTCACGACCACTTTTATGAATCGATCAATATACTCACACAAGGTTTACTTCTTTCTTTGCGTAACCCTGTTGAGTACAACCATGGTTATAGACTTCCACTATCATGTGGTGAACTGGGTAATGAATGAGTCACACATGTCCTTCAACAAATTTATACTTCCCATATGGTAGTATTCTAGCTTGTTGTTTATACATGAACCTCATCATTGCTGCTCCCATGAGGGTCAACGTGAAGAGCTTGCACTTCACGACCCATTAGCATGGTAGTAATCTAGCTTGTTATCTACATGTTCAACATGTATATTCGAATATCAGGTTCTGTCGTAACTTTGTAGCTTTTGAGGTTTCTCTAGAGACCTTGCGATTCTCATGTCGAGGATCCGGACAGACAACAATTTCCTCTTTGGAAATAATGTGTCGATGAACTATGAAGGCGGCGAACTTCAGGGGGTGTGCTTAATACTTCTTCCATCAAAATAAGGCAGAATAGTCCTATGTCATCGATATCAGTTGTTGGCTTGTGATATCAGGTTTTCTTCCCATGGAGCAGTTGTGTCAACAGAGATTATACTAGGTATGGCAGATTGGTTCCCCTAGGATGCTGCCTCCGGTATAGTGTTATCCCTTGGTGGAAGGTATTACAGGTTATGTTTCATTATGAGTATTCAATCAGCCAAGAATTGTGAGCTTTGCTGGTGTAGGTCTGATGAACATGAGAGCTTGGAACATTTCTTGACCAAATCTTGGAGGAACAAAATCTTGTTGCATAGGGGCAAATAAAGATGCTACTAGAACTTGAGTGTTTTCCACGGAAGAAGGAAGAGGAAAAGGTGGAGCTTTGGTTGCTTTAGCAGTTGCAACAACAACTTGTCGTTGAACGACAGATCGAGTGACTTTGGATGTCACCATGCCTAATGAATGTGATAATAGATTTGTTTGAAAGGGGGGAGTTTGAAGTTTCAAGAAGGAATATTAGTGATCTGGATCTTTGGTGGATAAAAAATGTTTTTTCATGGAAATTAGAAAAATTAGAAGTTGATTCCCACAAACGGCATCACTACTCCGATCAACCTCAAGTCCGTGCAACTACGACAATGAGGTATTGTCCACTTAGGGTATGAGAATAATCACGACTTTATCCTTTCAAAAAAGTATCTCGATGGGTTGAGGTGTATTTTTGTTATTTATAAAGTATCTTTAGCCTCAATTCTTAAACAATGTTAAACTTTTTTAGCTAGACCGAAACACCTGCTTTCATCTTTCTATTTTTATTTTACAAGCTACTTTCAATTAAAAATTTATTTTACAAACAATTAAAATATGGCTTATACTCGAGACACTTTCAACAAGAATTCCAATATAAAAGTTGTTTTTGCAAAACATGCATTTTTAACAATCTTGTTAATCGGGGGTAAGGATATCAATGGGGCGGGGAATACATTCCTATAACAATCCCCGCCCTCGAATCTATTCTCTATCCCCGTCCCCGCGGATCCCCGCGGGTTCCCACAGATCTCCAAGGTTCATGCGGAGATCCATAAACATGATTTTATTTATTTATTATTTTAAACCAAATTAATAGTAAAAGCTTCAAAAACTAACCACAAGAAATTTATGAACTATTCCTTTATGATAAATATATTGTTTTAAAAATATTTAATCTATAATATTGAGTGTCATGACCACCAAAATTTCAAACTAAAAAAATTGAAATAATCATTTAGATCTCACTCTTTTACTAACAATACATATATATTTTAAATTTGTTTATAAGATTAATTATATGAAATGACAAATAAACTTACATAATAATTTAAAATTAATATAAATTAAGGATATTATGATATTTTAGGCGGGAAGGGGATACTTACGTCACCCCCGTCCCCGAAGTGCCTTCGAGGAGACTTTGTTCCACGTCCCCGCGGGGGGAAAATTCCCGGTCTTTGGGGCCCCAAACGAAGAATCCCCGCTAACGGATGCAAGTTCACATCCCTAACCAGTGGATCTTCTCTCAAAAACCAATTTCCCTACTCTGTTCAGTATGACTACTTAAGCCATTGGGAAAGGTTTTTGAGATGGGAAGCTTGCAAGCAAACGAGTGGACACGAGATTTTCATATTGCAGCTGCCTTAATTTTTGGTGACCCGGTTGAAACCGAAGAAGCTTTCGATCTTCTTGAGTTGTTGATAAATATTAAACCTTACGTCGAATTGTGATTTAATCAAGTGGTGGCATAATCAAGACGACAACTTTAGTGTGAAAAGCTGCTATAATTTTCTACGAGAAAGGGAGCTTGAAGACGTATTGACAATCGACTCAATAGCAGCCCTGAAGAGGATATGGAAGACAAATATTAAATATACTCCCGAAACTAAAAGTTTTTGGTTGGAGGGTAATGTTAAATAAATCCCAACTAAAGATCAACTAGTGAAGAGGAGGATCATCCATGATGAACATGACAAGATATGCACACTATGTTTTGAAGAGACTGAAGATTTAGAACACTTGTTTTTTAAAGGGTTAAATAATTTTTTGGTCCCTATAAATACTGCACTTTCATTTTTAGTCCTTTCTGAGTTTTGGCAATGGTGTTTTTTAAAAAACCATTGCCTGAAAGCAGAAAAGGACTAAAAATGAAAACTGTAATATTTATAGGGATCAAAAACTTATTTAACCTTTTTTCAAATGCAGAATTAGTCAAGATATGGGAAAATTTATATGTTTGGTTAGATATGAAGGGTATGGATGGTTTTGTTGGTTTGAGTCACTATAAACACTTAACACAAGCACTCTTTGGGCGTGGTTCTTACTATTTTTTTAATAAAAATATGACAAATATATTTAAATATCATTTAGTGAGTGAAAATAGGAGAAATTTACATATGTGTTAGAGAAAATTATACACTTGTCGCATTTTCATTGAAAAATAATAAGAATCACACCTAAAAAATTATACCTAAGTTTTGTCCTAATAAATAATGGTCTTAGGCGACGAAAATGTAAAAATTTATATATGTATATATATATCCCATTATATATGTAAATAATGGTTGATTTAAAATAAATATTGAAGAGAAACCAATCGAGTCCATTAAAGTCAAAGAATCAAAATTTAATGGTCGTGATTCATTGTTTTCATTTCTCATAATAACCCATTGTTTTCACCTGAGTCGTCCCCATATATATATATATATATATATATATATATATATATATATATATATATATAAGGAGGGTTATATTGACTCCAAGAGTAAGTTATAATAACTTACTCCACATCTTGACCATTAATTCTTTTCAATCTAATGGTTAAAAATAATAAGGAATAGTTTTCTCTTTCCACATTTAATGACTTATTATTTTTAACCATTAGATTGAAAAGAATTAATGGTCAAGATGTGGAGTAAGTTATTATAACTTACTCTTGGAGTCAATATAACTCTCCTCATATATATATGAGGAGGGTTATATTGACTCCAAGAGTAAGTTATAATAACTTACTCCACATATATATATATATATATATATATATATATATATATATATATATATATATATATATATATATATATATATACATATATATATATATATATACTTTTGGCTTGTGACAACAACTCCAAATTATGCCATTTTTTTATAGGTTCAATTCCATACATATTTTTATGGGTCTGTATGTTTTTTTTTTTTTTTAAAAAAAAAAGATTTTTATAGTGTCGTACAATTTTGTGTAAAAACATTTTATAATTTTTTTTATAAAAGTTTCAAATAAAAATTTGGTTAAAAAAGTTATTCTTAAAATATTTTTTTAGGTATTTTTTCATTTTATTGAAATTTTTTTAGATATCAAAATTTTAAAATATCACTTAATTTTAAAGTTATTTAAAATAGATTTTTATAAAAATTATTTTTGAAATACATTTTTTTTTTGAAAAAATTGCGATTTTGACTATATTTTAATTTTTAATAATATATGTTTATGTTATAAGCTGTCAAAATTAGTGTTTTAGTTTAGATAAAATGAGTATAAAAAAATTTGTAATATTTAAAGAAAACAATTTATAAAATCTATTTTTAAAATTACAAAGAAAAAAAATCCACTTGTTTTAACTTCAATATGATGAGAAAATTTATTACTTTCCAAAATTATAGATTCATTTGTTTTAACTTTAAAAAAAAATCATTTTTAATATTTTTAGAAATGATTATATATATATATATATATATATATATATATATATATATATATATATATATATAAAATAAAGGTTTTTAAAGTTATTTATTTATAAATTTAAACATTAATTTTAAATTTAATAATATATATTTATATTATTAAAGATTAAAATAAAATTCATCTTAAAAAATAATTTTATAAAAAACTGTTAAAATAACTTTAAATTTAAATAAGTTTTTGAAATTTTAATATAAAAAAAATTAAATACTAAAATATTTTAAATATCATTTTTATAAATAATATAAATAATTATTTAAACTAATTTTTAATTTAATTTTTTTTAAAAAAAATATTCTATATTTTTTTAACAAAAATATTATATAAAACTATAAAGAAATCTGAAACAAAGGTTTAAATGCCACTCAAAATATTCACTTTTTTCCTCTCAAAAACTACTTTACCAACCTCCTTACACTCTGAAATTTTTTGTACAACCATATAATGAGCACATTAGTTTTACTAGAATCATGACCATTCAAAGAAACACAACCAATTATATGTATATGCAATCTCGACCGTTGGATCATCATGTAAAAAGCACAATCCGTGTAAAATCTAAGTATCCAATTAAACTTAGACACATGGCTTTAACTATACATAAAATAACTCTCAGGCCCTACCTAATTTTTCCGTGTAGAAGTTTTCCTCCATACCAGATTACCAGTATACCACTAGCTTCTCGATACAGTTCACAAACTCTTCTCTCCATTTTTAATGACAATTTTCCTCAAATCAACTCTGCTATGGACTATCAAGGTGATTTTTTTTATAATATCATCATTTGTTTCTTCTTTATCATATATATAATGATAGATTCACTAACTTTTCCTCTGAAACTTTAAATCAGCATCAATTTTATTGGAGCAAACCTTCCAGATTACAAGTTTTGTACCTCAAGATAAGATGTTATGGTTCATCATTTTTATCTTATTTCAACAGCCTTGATTTCTTTGATTAATTAGGTGAGTTTACATAGTTTTTACAACATTACAATTTTTTTACAGCAATGTACTCTCGGTTGGTCATGTTATTTTTCCTTTTGATTTTCATAGCCAATTTGACTTTTAACATAATATATTTATCTATGTATTTATAAATTATTATATGGTTCATTGGAGCTAATGTTTGTTTGATTTTAAATCATCAACTACTTAATTAAGAATATTACATGTCACTTAACACCCTAAATAATTCTTAATCAAAATATTTTTTATGTTAAGAAATGCTCTTTATTATAATTTACTAAATCAAATTTTATTTCCACCAATTAGTTTTTACCATTTTTTCAAGTGACACCTTTATATTTCCTTATGGGTTGTTTGTTCATAAATGTATTAAGCAGTGGGTATTTCCCTCCATCCTTTCAAATCTGAAAACCTATTCAAAACATATCCACCTCTTTCATTTTCAATACATTTCTCTTTAGTTTCCTATTTTTTGTTCTATCTCCATAAGAAACCAAACTCTTTCCTTCCAGCTTCCTCTTCAACATCCTTGCACTAAGGTAATCTATTGTTTTTCCAGAAATCCTTTATGTTGTAGTTGTAGTCTTTCATTTTTTGTATTGATGTTGTTTCTATGTGGTTTCAAACATGCTTGTCTTAGACATGTGCCAAGTTTTTGATTACTCCATTTTTCTTTTTTGTTTGAGCTTCTCCAAGATTCCGTTTTTTGGTTACTTGACGATTTTTTTCTTTTCCACTTTTTATGCCTGCTTCTGTATAATCATGTTATTTCCTCTACCATATGAACTCCTTTTTTGTTAGGTAATCCAAGTTTTTAGGTTTCATTAGTTTACAACTTGTCAGTTTTAGATAAGATTCTGTTTTTATGGAGTGGTTTTTATGTTTTGTTTGTTATCGTCACTTTTATTGTGATATGTATGTTTAGTAATTACAAAGTTACATTGTTAAGGCCAAATGATATGCGACTTGTCAAGGCCACCTATTACAAAGTTACATTGTCAAACATGTCAAGGGCACCTATTATGATATGCGACTTGAAACCTGAACAAAACGTTTGGAAAATTGATTCGCGTTGTCGATATTTGAAACATCAAGCAACGCAATGGCCAAACATTTATCCCGCACACCTTAACCATATGTTTAAGAAGAAGTTTGCTTTTCGTGCAAAATACCAGCCTTACTACAAACAGGCATATGTAGTTAAACTAACTCAAGATCTAGATGTGATCTAACAAATAAAAGACGGTATCATGAGCGATGTGTTAAAGAAAGAAGTCCTTAAGTTATTAGAAGCTGGCATCATATACCAGATTTCAGATAGTAAGTGGGTAAGCCCTGTCCATGTGGTACCAAAGAAAGGAGGTATCACCGTCGTGGAAAATGAGAAAGGTGAGCGCGTAGCAAAACGAACAGCAGGAGGATGGCACATGTGTATAGATTATAGAAAGTTGAACAAGGCGACTAGGAAAGATCACTTCCCTCTTCCATTTATAGATCAGATGCTTGAGCGTCTAGTTAGAACTCGTATTTCTGTTATCTTGATGGATATTCTGGCTTTTTCCAAATCCCTATTCACCTAGAGTACCAAGAGGAAACCACATTTACTTGCCCTTATAGAACATTCGCTTACAGACGAATGCCCTTTGGGCTCTGTAATGCACCTGCCACTTTCCAATGCTGTATGATGTCAATTTTCGCAGACTACCTCGATGGAATTATGGAGGTAATTATGGACTATTTTTCGGTGTGGATTTGATTTTAAAATTGCCTTTCAAATTTAGAGAAAATCTTGGAAAGATGCGTGGAAGTGAACCTTGTGTTGAACTGGGAGAAGTGTCATTTCATGGTGAACGAAGGGATAGTCTTAGGACACATCATCTCTGAGAGAGGCATAGAAGTTGACAAGGCCAAGATAGAAGTTATAGAAAACCTAAGCCCACCTAAGACCGTTAGGGAAGTGAGGAGTTTTCTAGGTCATGCTGGGTTCTACCGACGCTTCATCAAGAATTTTTCCAGAATAACAAAACCTTTAACAAACCTATTGATGAAAGATGTCGAGTTTGAATTTGACCAAAAATGTCTTGAAGCCTTTGAAGTTTTAAAGCAAGCACTGATTTCAGTGCCTATCATACAACCCCCTGATTGGACGCAACCCTTTGAAATCATGTGTGATGCTAGTGATTTCTCTGTAGGAGCCGTACTATGCTAGTAGAACCCTAGACGCTTCCCAGCTTAATTATAAAACCACAGAAAAAGAATTGCTAGCTGTAGTGTTTGCTATCGATAAATTCCGATCCTATTTGGTAGGAGCCAAGATAATAGTATACACTGATCACGCTGCGATCCGATACTTGTTAAGTAAGAAAGATGCTAAGCCTAGATTGCTCAGATGGGTTCTTTTACTCCAAGAATTTGACCTCGATATCAAAGATAAAAAGGGAACAGAGAACTTAGTTGCTGACCACCTCTCTAGGTTAGAACATCTTAAACCTGAACTAATACCTATAGATGATCACTCTACCTATGAAAGACTAGTAGCTGGAATGAACACAATTGAGAAGGATACCCTGCATACCTCTGGAGAGGAAACTTATGAGGAAATCTCAACCTTGAACAGCGCACCATGGTACGCAGATATTGTAAATTATCTAGCCGCTGATATCATACCCCTGACCTAAGTTACCAACAGAAGAAGAATTTTTTCAGTGATGTTAAACATTTCTTTTGGGAAGAACCCTTCCTATTTAAAAGAGGGGTAAACAACATATTCAGACGATGTGTGCCAGAAGAAGAAGTAGGCAATGTCATTGAACACTGCCATGCTGCACCTTATGGCGGACATGCAAGCACGTCTAAGACATGCGCTAAGATCTTCCAAGCAGGTTTTTATCGGCCTACCATTTGGCGCGATGTCCACACTTACATTTCGAAATGTGACCGATGCCAATGCACTGGGAACATCTCAAGACGTGACGAAATGCCCTTGAGTAACATTCAAGAGGTAGAATTATTCGATGTTTGGGGTATTGATTTCATGGGGCCTTTTCCTTCCCTAATGGGTAACAAGTACATCCTAGTAGCCGTTGACTATGTCTCAAAATGGATCGAAGTTGTTACATCACCCACAAATGATACCAAGGTAGTTATCAAACTGTTCAAGAATATCATTTTCCCTAGGTTTGGAACCTCGAGGTTAGTCATAAGTGATGGAGGATCACACTTTATATCTAGGATATTTGACAAGCTTCTAAGTAAGTACGGAGTAAAACATAGAGTAGTAACACCATATCACCCGCAAACCAGTGGCCAAGTGGAAGTATCGAATAGGGAAATTAAGCAGATCTTAGAGAAAACTGTATCGCTGTCTAGAAAAGACTGGTCAACAAAACTTAGAGATGCTCTATGGGCTTACCGAACGGCCTATAAAACCCCTATTGGAACAACCCCTTATCAATTGGTCTACAGAAAGTCCTGTCATTTACCTTTCGAACTGGAACATAAAGCCTATTTGGCAATTAAGGCCTTGAACTTAGATTACCTAAAGGCCGGAGAGAAACATATCCTGGACATTCACAAGTTGGAAGAGCTTCGCTTGAATGCATATGAGAATGCCATCATATATAAGGAAAGAACCAAGATATGGCATGATAAGAAGATCATAAAGAAAGATTTCAACATTGGTGACCCAGTTCTCCTATTCAATTCAAGATTACGACTCTTTCCTGGTAAGCTTTGCTCACAATGGACAGGTCCATTTGAAGTATCAAAAGTTCTAAGGTCAGGAGCAGTGGAAATTAAGAATGATTCATGTGTTCCGTTTGTGATAAATGGACAAAGATTGAAGTTATACAAAGGGGGCGATCTTCCCGTTGGTTACTCTAGTCATATTCTGATAGACCCTCTAATTCCTACATGAAGTAAGATCTAATCGTCAAGCTAATGACGTTAAACAAGCGCTGCATGGGAGGCAACCCATGGTTTATTTTTACTTTTATTTTGTTTTAGTACATATATATATATTATCTGGACTAATTTCTCGTGTTTTCTTATTTTCAGGATGAATTACCTCGATGGTATGGTTGTAATTTTCAGGGATGAAGCGCAGAAAGCCCAATTTGCTGCTTTATCTGCTAGACCTATGGTACCCACTAGTGATCAGAGCTGCATGGGAGCACTCAGGATTGAGCCGAGTATCAGATATCTGTGCAACCAACTTGGCTGGAATGATTATGCTGATGATGTCCACAAGACCTACAGAAACCTTACTCTAGAGTTCCTTAGCTCCTTAGATTATAACCCATGGGTGGGTGAAGGAGATGACCGAGGGCGGATTAACTTCAGATTGTTTGGCACTGAGTACACCCTGAACATCAAGGAGTTTGGAGATTTACTTGGTTTCCAAACTGGACCGACCGCCATCACTGAGACGCCACTGAATTACTTTTTGAGCAGAGATATTGACAAATTTTGGCAGGACATTACTGATGGAGCTAGCCTTGACCCTTCTACCCAGCTGTCAAGGAAGATCCACAATCCAGCTTTCCGATACTTTGAGATGATCCTTTGCCACACATTCTTTGGGAGGAGCTATGTTGACCACCTAGTCACTGCTGAGGAGGTCCTATTCCTATACTATGCCAGCCAGTCTAGACCCATCGCTAGTGGAGGTTTTCTGATAGAGAGCTTAGACCAGACTGCCCAATCTACTGCAGGATTCATACATTCCGAAGGGAATGTAACGCAGATAGCCTCTGCTCTGGGCTTGGACAGGATGTTATTTCAGCTGACTCCATACTGTGGGTATACCTTTCTGGATCTAGATTTCTGTATGGATCGTGGACTCATGAGGAGGGCCTCCTTCCATCCATATCAGTATAGGTTACTCATTGACGATCGGACAGTTTACACATTTACCCTGCCAGACCCTCAGATGACATGTGTTTCCAACCCTGCTAACTGGAACTATTATGTGGAGGGTTGGGGTGAGACATCATATTATACGCCTGAGTACACTCCTGGCCCTGAGGACCCCATTCCTGAGTACACTCCTGGCCCTGAGGATCCCGTCCTGGAGTACACACCCGGATCCGAGGTTGTGCACACTACTGTTCTTACTAACAACCTCAATTTGCAAGAACATGACATTCACACTCTATTGATCGCTATGCGCACCGAGATAGCCACGCTCCGCAATGAGGTGGTTGACCTTCATCTACAGTTGGAGCTGAACGATGCCTCCTTTGCTGGTGAGTTAGATGATCTAGCTCACGAGGTGGCAGAGATTCGACGCCAGTTGACTGAGCTGCGTGGCCCAGACCCTCCTGTAGAGCATCCTCCCGGTTGGTGATAGATCTGTGTTGTTCACGAGATCTCTTGTCTTAGTGTATATATATATATATATATATATATATGTGATTTTCCTTTCAGTCTTATTTGATACACTTGCTGCATTCTCTGTTTTATGCACTATAGTACTATTTACATTGTGATGACCTGACGTTCGTACTTATATATATATATATATATATATATATATATATATATATATATATATATATATGTTTGTGTTTTTCCCTTATTTGTAATTATATTGTTCTACTAATGTTTTTGTTTTTCTGGTCATCATAACGAAAAAAAGAAGAAAAAAAATTATATATAAATATATATATGTGTTCGCCTACATATGTATATATATTTTTAGAAAAAGATAAATATATATATATTCCCTCTATTGATTTCCTTTGGTGGTCTGGTTACTTCTATTGCTCGTTTAGAAGACAACGGTTTAACATAATTTCTCACCGTACGTCTTCAGGTAAATTGCAAATTCGGAGATCTTCCTCACAGAATTAATTCTGAGCCCGAACACATGAAATATAGTAAACCTCAAGACGGAGTTTTTGGCATATGGATCACCTCAAATTGATTTAGCGGACATAAGTTATGATTTTTCGAACCTTCGGAAGACAATGGAACGGCAAAATCGAAATATCATAAACAATTAATTTTCTGCCACTTTCCTTAATGAATTGGCCTTCAAGCCACTTTCCGCGGGAACCGAACCCATATGACCTTCTAGTCGGGAGCTACGAATTTTGCACTTGTGTCGCACGCTCGCGAAAAATGAACAGAGTCGCCACCAATATATTTATCCCATAAGGGAAAGGAATATCAGATAACCTAACAAAGGAAGGAACAAGGTCTTGCGACCAGAGATAGGGTACGGGAGTCGGTTACGCAAGGGGAAGGTACTAGCACCCCTCGCGCCCATCGTACTCGATGGTATCCACCTATGTTTGTTTCTATCTAAAGGGTTTGTACTATGTCTATGTCTAAATGTGAATGCATGCAAAAAGAAATACGGGGAAAAGAAGGAATATTTACAAATGTGTGTTCGTTCAAGCCCCGCGACTTGATGCCTACGTATCCTTTTCAGGAATCAGAGCGCCGTAGTTCGGCTCCATAGTTTTGTTTGTTTTTGTGTTTTTTAGTTGGGCGGCGTTAACGCTCGCGCTCTTGCATAAGGGATCGACCTAGGATGCAATGGAGCGGAGATAACAATGCCCTTAAGAAAGGAGAGAAAGAGAGAGAGTTTGAGCGTTTCGAGGAAATCCCTAAAGCAAGGGAAACTCGAGTTACTCTTTGGTTTGTGTTTTTTAGAATTTGGGAACTTACGCCCGAATGGAACCCTAAAGCAAGGGAAATCCAGGCACTCGAATGATTCCCTAAAGCAAGGGAGATCCAAGCTTCCATTCTCTTTTTAATGATTTTCACTTTGATTATTAGTGTTTTAAGTATTTTCTTTGTATTTTTTAAGGGGAATTTATTCAAGTATTTTTAGATGTTTTATAGTTGAAAAAGAAAAAGAAACTAGCCTAATATGAATGGGAATTTCTACCTAATATTATCATGGTTTCTACCTAAGGTTAGGATTTAAAAGAAGCATGAAAAATAAAGCGCTAAGTAGAATATTGAAAATAGCATGAAAAAGGACAAGTCAAAATATAGCACAAAGTGAATTGAAAGTACTATTATTTTTATGGTTTTAATGAAAGAAATGAGTTCAAAAGATTAATGTCAAAATTAACCTAAAATCTACTTATTTTTATGAGTTTTTTAATATGAAAAATATCAATTAAAGGGACCAAGATTAATTCCTAAAAATGATCTAAAAGTCTAACAAATTTTATTGATCTTATTGTATGTCCATTTTTATTACCTAAAAAAAGAAGATAAAGAACTATGTAAAAAAACATAAAAACTATCAATTAACTATGGGCTCAGGGGGGTCAGATGTGAAATCTAGTGGTGTATGTTAAAGCAAAGGGCGCAGGCCCAAAGGACTGGCCCAGGGGGCGTTTTTTGTTGGCAGGAAAAAAGAAATGTGCTGGGCCATTGGGGGTGTGGATAGCACATCGTGTACAGGCCCATGAGATGGAATTGATCCATATGATTTCAGGTTTTATTAGATTTTATTATTGAACAATTAACCATATTAATCATCATTTAATCACACTAAGTATCCATTATGTTTATTAAGAAGAAGATTAAAAACAAATTGAAATTGAAATGGGAAATAGGGTTACCAATTGAGACTTCTGAGCTATGAACGTCCTTCTCGTTCTTCATATGGCCGTAAACGGCGCGCCACCTCTCTCCTCCGATTATCTTCGACGTCGCCACAAATTCACCGCCGTCTCCGCCTTACGCTCTTCTTCCGTCTATCTCCGATCTTTTCTTCCTCTGTCTTCCGCTTGTATATCTTCTTGGTGCGGATGCGGAGTAATACGCGTAGTTGTTGTCTGATGTTGTGGAATGCGTTCGATGATGCTTGAAAATTGTAGATGATGTGTGAAGCTCGGCGATGGTGGTTGTGGAGCGTCTCACAGATTGTTGAAGCTTTGGATTGAATGGATGGATTGCAAGTTGAAGGCGCGTTGCGGGATTGCGTATCGCAGATGGAGAATTGATGATTGGAGCTATGACCGATTCGAAGATAACTATAAATTCAAGTGAGCACGCTTTACTCTTTTCTTTTTTCTGATTCACACTTCTTCTTCTCCTTCTTTTTCTTGATATTTTTCTGTTTTCTGAGTCTGATGTGATGTTATCGTTGAGAGAGAGTGAGGTTAAGCTCAATTTAATGGAGCTTCTGAGGTTGAGGGAAAAGAGAGAATCACGGAGGTGAAGGTTGGATTGATAGAGAGGATTGGTTCTGGTTTTCTGAGCTTTGATGAAAATGAAGAATGGAGATGAGGGAGATGATGATGGAGATGAAGGAGAGTGATTGCAGAGAATGGTGAGAGAGTGGTGAACGTGAAGGTGAAAGGTGGATGGTGATTGAAAAAAATGGCGTGAAGATTGAATTGTGGAGGGAGATAGTTTATATAGAGTGTAGGTTCGGGAGAGTTTTTGGCTTGGAGATAGGTTCGGTTTTAGTTAGATAGGTTTGGAGTGAGGTTGGGAGATGCTGACTAGGAATGGAGGAAACTGAATTAGTTAGAGGTTTGGAAGTTAGTTTTTTCTGTTTTGGAAGTTTGCTGAGCTGGCATAGTTAGTTATGGTCAGTTGTTTAGAGATAGTGAATTCTGCTGGGGATGTTAGTTAAAGGTTAGAAAGTAGTTATATTCTGTTATAGGTTTTAAATTCTCTTAGGGGATGGTTAAACTGTTAGAAATGGGCCTGTTGACTGATGTAGTAAGCTTGTATTGATGCACTAGTTTTGAACTGAGATTGTTTCTTTTTGGTTGTGCAGAATGCTTCTGAATTAGCATGTATCTCTTTGTTAATGATGCAGGTTTCCTGATTCAGAATCATTTTGGATTGTCGGAGTTGCAGCTGAGGTTTTGACCGGTGTAGCGGGGAAAATCTGATATCGAAGCCATGGGATTGACTCGAATCAATATTTCAGTGAAAGTCGCCACCGCGCTGTCGCACGCTCGCGAAAAATGAACAGAGTCGCCACCAATATATTTATCCCATAAGGGAAAGGAATATCAGAAAACCTAACAAAGGAAGGAACAAGGTCTTGCGACCAGAGAATCAAGGTACGGGAGTCGGTTACGCAAGGGGAAGGTATTAGCACCCCTCGCGCCCATCGTACTCGATGGTATCCACCTATGTTTGTTTCTATCTAAAGGGTGTGTCTAATGTCTATGTCTACATGCGAATGAATGCAAAGGAAATACGGGGAAAAGAAAGAATATTTACCAATGTGCTCGTTCAAGCCCCGCGACTTGATGCCTACGTATCCTTTTCAGGAATCAGAGCGCCGTAGTTCGGCTCCATATTTTCTGTTTGTTTTTGTGTTTTTTAGTTGGGCGGAGTTAACGCTCGCACTCTTGCATAAGGGATCGACCTAGGATGCAGTAGAGCGGAGATAACAATGCCCTTAAGAGAAAGAGGTGAGAGAGAGACTTTGAGCGTTTCGAGGAAATCCCTTAAGCAAGGGAAACTCGAGTTACTCTTTGGTTTGTGTTTTTTAGAATGTGGGAACTTACGCCTGAATGGGACCCTTAAGCAAGGGAGATCCAAGCACTCGAACATCCCTTAAGCAAGAGACGTTCAAGGTTCCATTCCCTTTTTAAGAATTGTCACTTTGATTATTAGTGTTTTAAGTATTTTCTTGGTGTTTTTTATGGGAGTTTATTTTGAATATTTTTAGATGTTTTAGTGTTGAAAAGAAAAAGGGATGAAAAGTGGGGGGGCTAGCCTAATTTCTATGCCTAATCGTTATTGTTATCATGGTTTCTACCTAAGGTTAGGATTAAAGGGACATGAAAATAAAGTCACATTAGAATATTGAAAATAGCATAAAAGCACAAGTAGAAAATATAGTAAAAGACTAAAAAAACTACTATTTTTTATATGACTTTATGAAAGAAATGAGTTCAAAAGATTAATGTCAAAATTAACCTAAAATCTACTTATTTTTATGAATTTTTTAATATGAAAAATATCAATTAAAGGGACCAAGATTAATTCCTAAAAATGATCTAAAAGTCTAACAAATTTTATTGATTTTATTGTATGTCCATTAAGAAAAATAAGAAAAAACTATGTTAAAAAACCTAAATTCTAATAAAGAAAATATGGGCCCAGAGGGGGTGTAAGCTGGGAATGGTGGTGCAACATGGTAAAGGGCGCAGGGCTGGTACAGAGGCCCAACAGGTTTTTGTTTCAGCTTGGTTCTTTATCAAGAAAAAGTGATGATGGGCCTCAAGGGGGTGAGGATAGCAGTATCGGGTATGAAGGCCCATGGTTGTTTTTGTTACAGATTCTAGCCAAAAAGGCGTGATGGGCCCTGAGGGGAGTGTGATCAGCAAAAAGGCCCAAGAAGGTTTTTGTAGAGTTTTCAAATCAACCAAACAGAAGCGTGGTATGGGCCTCGCGGGGGTGTGCATGGCAATAATGGTGAAGGCCCGATGCATTTGTTTTCAGATTTGGTTGTATTTTTATTCAATTTTCAGATTTTCTTCAATTAAAACAAAATGAATTAAATAAAAATGAAAGGGGATTAGGGTTACCTCTTGCGGCGCATCAACTTCCAACGAGAGCTTCTTCTTCCTCCCTTGCGAACAAACGCAAAACGGCGCGGCGGTTTAACAGCGTAATCTCCGATCGAAACCCTCTTTCACCTCCACAAATCGCGACTAATTCAAACGTATACTCCTTTCTGCCTCTCATCTCAACCTCATATCCTTCTCCGATTTACCTCGATCTCACAGTTCCGACCGACAGAGTTTCCGGTGACTCTTCAAGACGTCAATAGAAGAAATCCAAAGATCTTCAGGTGTGTGTTTCTCTCGACCTCTCTTCTTCTTCTTCGTCTTCTGTCGTCTTCCCTGCGTTCTTGGAGGTTTAACCGCGATGTCGTTGTCGCAGTTGAAAATTGATGATGAGATTGTATTAATTGAAACCAATTGTTGAAGATTGCCGTGGTGTGTAATGAAGATTCGATGGAGACCGTTTTTTTGAAGATGATGCTGAGATGAATGGTTGAATTTTCTGCAGAAGTTTGAATTGTAGAGAGTGAAGGTGATTGAGAGATTTGGCGAAGGTTGAAGAGGTGTGGTGAAGAAGATTGAAGGAGATGATGAGTGAAGCAGAGAAATGGTTAGAGAGATGGAAGGTGAAGATGAAGTTCTGAGATTGAAGGAGAATTGAAGGTGAATTGGTGTTGAAGTGAAGAAGAAGCTTGGTTGAAGAAGCTTGAAGGTGGAGATGAATGGAGAGTGATGAGAAGTGGTGGAAGAATCGAAAATGGTGGATGAATGGTGTGAAGATGAATGAGGAAGAGAGTGAGAAATGGTGGAGATGAAGAGAGTGTGAAGAATCGTGGAAGAAGGAAGAAGTGATGTGGTGGTGATGAACTGTTATATAGAGATTTGAAGGAGGTTTTGAGTCAGTTGTGATGAAAGGTTAGTTCCACTCTGATTTTCTCTTTTCTGATAATCCAACTCTTCTCCTCTTTCTGTTATGAACTAGTTGCTGGTAGTTATGAAAGTTAGTTAGAGGTTAGAATTGGTTAGAACTGACTCAGTTAGTTATGACTGTTGACTCAGTTAGTTAGACTGAGTTGGAACTGAATTAGTGATTCTGTTAGGCTGGTTAAAACTGTTAGGAATGTTAGTTATTGATTCTGTTTTTCTGTTAGGGATTAGTTAAAGGGAAAGGAGAGTTAGTTATGGTTTGTTTGAAACTGAGTTTGGCAGTTGGGGAATTAGTTGTTAGTTGCAAGTGGCTTTGAGATGAATGTTAATAGAAGCTAGTGAAACTATTAGAAGTGAAGTTAGTAAGACAGTTAGTGAATTAATTATATCGGTTAGGATTAATTTGAAGGCTGTTAGAAATTGTTTTGTTAGTGAGAATTAGTAAGTTAGTGATTTGAAATTGGTTTTTCTATGATATGTAGATATGCTGAATTGTAATGTTGAAGGCTATTTTTGAACTGTGTATGGATGCGTAGCTGACTTGAATGGATTGTGGACTAAACTAAGGCTTTTTCCTGTTGTTGTATGCTGCAGGTACATAGTATGGGGCTGGTTGAGTTGATATGGTTGAGCTGGTAGTGGTTCGAAAGCGACATGGAGTATGAATGTAGTGCATGGGCTGCCAGGGACTGATAACTGCTATGGACTTCCATGTATGCCTTTGACTGTGCACTGTATGCATTTTCTCCTTCTTTTTTCTTTTGTGTGTATAGGCTAATTGTTAGTGGATAAAAACTGGTTAGATGTTGTTAGTGGTTTTTGTGTAGGATAGTTGTTAGGTTATTAGGAAAGTTAGTTTAGGTGGTTAGAGATTCTGTTTGTGCAGCAAGTGGAACCTGTTGGAATATTTGTGGCAGAGTTGTGACTTGAGCTTATATATTTGCTTGAGTGCTTGTACCTGAACTGAAGGTGTATTAACACAGGATTTCAAGTGTTTAGGTGCTGCAAGTTCATGAACTTTGGTCTTTCTTGGTCACACTTCTGTTAGCAACTGAGGCAGTATGAAGGTTTGGTTTAATGGTTGCAGTTTGTCAATTCTGAATTGGTTTCTCTTTTTTTGTCTTGATGCAGGATTTTGTTGAAGTGGAGACACACTTTGGTAATGGAAACAAGATGATCATGAAGGGAAGATGTGATAATGGCAGCTTGAAGATCAGGACAATAGACTTTAGGGAACTCTAATTGACTTTGTATGAATTTTTTTATATATGCAATGATCTTTGGGCTGTGGATTTTTGTAGTGAATATTTGTATATTTGTATGGGGTTTGAATGTATGTGAATGGCATTTTGTATTTGGAACGAATGTAAATGGAACTTGAACAGCGATATCGAACTGTGGACTTTTTGTAATGGATTTTGATGAATATTGTAAGGATAATTTTTGTAATATGTGTATGGACTTGCTTCTTGGACAGGAATAGAATGTAGACTCTTTTTTTTGTGAATATTATGTAGCATGAATTGGACTTGTGTAATGAAATTTGACATGGTTACTTTGAATCGGAACTTGATAGTATGATTCGAACACTTGAATGATGATTGGTGTTCACATGACTTAAGCTTGAAATTTGGACGATAATGAGCAGAAAAATGTATGGACCTTGAACGAATGGTTGAATGAATTTGAATAGAATTGCACCAACTCCTAACAAATCTTTTTGATGCACGCCTCAGTCTTGTAACGTGAATACCAAGCGCTTCAGATTGCTCTCTTTTTATAAACTCAAGTCCACTTAATAAATCTTCACTTCCAAATTTCAATGGCAAGTCTTGAATCATTAATTCCCGAACTCTTAATTAACTTGCAATTGAAGTACTAAGTACATGATGCGAGCCAAAAGTTGTTTGATCAAGATAAATGAACAAGTCAACCTCTCATGCCATTTCCCTTGTATTTCAACCCACCACAACAGTAATGCCTTGAGGAATTCTTGAAGAAGATAAGAATTGAGGCGCATAAGAACGCATCGACATGAAATCCGATGAATCTCAGTCGAATTTAACGATTGTAGACGCCACATATAAAGCCCATATTCCTCTTGCCCCTGGTGAATCTTCATAGAGGAGAACCTTGTAGTTTTAGGAGATAAAAGCACACAATGAATTACCGTATAAAACCCTAGCTTCCAAGATCCTTGATCCAATGCAAAGTTATTGATTAATGATGCATGATGTTATGTTAATGCCCTAATGGAGAGATGTAAATGAAATGCAAAGCCTAAGCCAGGCACAATTGAAAGGGTAGGACAAATTTGGGGTATGACAGCTGCCCCTATTTAATCGTCTTAAACCTGAAGGTGAGATTGGCGCTAGCCTTTCGAGCATTCGAGGTAGAAGAAGATTAAATATCAAAGTGCCCGAAATTTGTCCTAAAGAGAAGATGGTATGAGTGTTATCCTTATTTTTTGTTTTGTTTTGATATCTGCTGGGGAAAGAGAAGTTATTTTGTTTTTCTGGTGGAGAAATATATAATGAATAATTGTGGTTGAATGGTGATAACTTGTAACGTAGCCAAAGTACCAATACAAGGTTTTCAATGGAAATGATTGTTGTATGAGACTGTGATTGGAAAGCACGGGTTTGATGGAAGGATATGATCTACTGACCCAAAAAAGAAAACAAGGATAAATGACTCGAAATTGGGGTGAGATCAACAAATCCACGACTCAAAAGAATTGAAAAAGAAGAGGATAAGGTCGTCAGACCTACGATCCATGACTCGAAACTAGGGTAAGATCACCGGACCTACGACCCACAGGAATTGAAAAAGATGAGGATAAGGTCAACAGACCTACGATCCATGACTCGAAACTAGGGTAAGATCACCGGACCTACGACCCACAGGAATTGAAAAAAGATGAGGATAAGGTCAACGGACCTACGATCCACAAGAATGCAAAGGATGAGGATAAAGTCAACGGACCTACGATCCACAAGAATGAAAAGATGAGGATAAGGTCAACGGACCTACAATCCACAAGAATGCAAAGGATGAGGATAAGGTCAACGGACCTACGATCCACAAGAATGAAAAGATGAGGATAAGGTCAACGGACCTACGATCCACAAGAATGCAAAGGACGAGGATAAGGTCGACGGACCTACGATCCACAAGAATGAAAAGAATGGGGATAAGGTCAACGGACCAACGATCCACAGGAATGAAAAAGATGAGGATAAGGTCAACGGACCTACGATCCACAAGAATGCAAAGGATGAGGATAAGATCAACGGACCTACGATCCACAAGAATGAAAAGATGAGGATAAGGTCAACGGACCTACGATCCACAAGAATGCAAAGATGAGGATAAGGTCAACGGACCTACGATCCACAGGAAATGAAAAGGATGAGGATAAGGTCAACGGACCCACGATCCACAAGAAGAGATGAGGATAAGGTCAACGGACCTACGATCCACAAGAATGAAAAGATGAGGATAAGGTCAACGGACCTACGATCCACAGGAAAGAGGATAAGGTCAACGGACCTACGATCCACAGGAATGAAAAAGATGAGGATAAGGTCAACGGACCTACGATCCACAAGAATGAAAAAGATGAGGATAAGGTCAACGGACCTACGATCCACAAGAAAGAGGATAAGGTCAACGGACCTACGACCCACAGGAATGAAAAGGATGAGGATAAGGTCAACGGACCTACGATCCACAAGAAAGAGGATAAGGTCAACAGACCTACGATCCACAGGAATGAAAAGATGAGGATAAGGTCAACGGACCTACGATCCACAAGAATGCAAAGGATGAGGATAAGGTCAACGGACCTACGATCCACAAGAATGAAAAGATGAGGATAAGGTCAACGGACCTACGATCCACAAGAATGAAAAAGATGAGGATAAGGTCAACGGACCTACGATCCCCAAGAAATGAAAAAGATGAGGATAAGGTCAACGGACCTACGATCCACAAGAATGAAAAAGATGAGGATAAGGTCAACGGACCTACGATCCACAAGAAAATTATTGAAGTACTTAGACTGGGGATTGAGGACACCAGGTATCGGCACCGTGGGCGGAGGAGATTTGTAATGGAGTAGCAGATATCAATTGGAGTTTGTAAGGACAACTTTTTCTGTGGGGATGTATCATTGTCTTGATTGAGGGATGATTCTTCTTATCTGGCTTATGCTTTGTATGCATGTTTGAATTTTTCTGTATGGCCTAATGATCCATTTTGATGGATATGCTACGCTTTTGAGGGTGCAATGTTATATGCAATGGAAACTATATGCAGAGTGCCAAATAAAGGCCTTAGTGAGATAAACACCAGGGAGAATCCCCTTAGTGTTAAGGACCATGTGGAGGTGCCAATAGATATTGGACTTTGATTTGTAAGATGCACTTTTCTTTGACTTGAAGAATGATTTCTGACTTCTCACCATGTGCCACTGGTTGGAGGATTTTCAGCTTGAGGAGATTCCCTCGATTCACCACGTCGGGGATGAGAAATCCAGGTAAGGAGCCTTAGTTAGGGAAGTAGATCAACTCCTAGGAGAAATAAACTCCTATGCTTGAGGAATGGAACAAACTCTCAGGAGAAATAAACTCCTATGCTTGGGGAGAGACCAAATTTCTAGGAGAAATAAACTCCTATGGTCGGGGAGCGACAAAAAACTCAGAATTGTGCCCCAAGCTTCGTGACTTATGGAGGAATTTGCCCCAGTGGATCCTTGGAGAGATTTGTCGAATCTCGACGTAACTGCCCCAGATTGGTTGAACTCAAGAGAGATTCCTCGACATGATTGCCCCAGATTGATCGAAGCTTGAAAAGATTTATCGCCATGACTGCCCCAGATAGATCAAGGCTTGAAGATATTTACCTCGACATGATTGCCCCAGATATGCTGAATTTGAGAGGTCAAACCTCGATTCAATTGCCCCTGATTAGGTACATCTTACTAGAATCCTCAGACTTTCTTTGTTTTGAAGTCAATCAAACATGAGACAAGTTTATCACACTCAACAGAGTCTTCAAACTCTTCCCCACAGAGTAATCATGCATCAACTGTTCATGCCCCATGGATTTCTTTAGAGAACCTGCCCCTTGATGGTCAATGTTTGAGATGATTAGATTTTGCTCCTCGGAGTTCTCAAGTCTCTTGTACTTCGATATGATCAAGTTGCTCATTGATTCTCATCCTTGAAAATTTCCTTGATGTTAAGCACATATTATGCATGCAAAAGAATGTTAATTCTAAGAATGATAATCCTAATGCAAAGCCTATGTTAGTCTTGAAGTTGTAAAAACTTTTTTATGAACTGAGGTTGCGACCTCTTGTGACCGAATCACTAGTTGACACAACCTCGATTTTTTGCATATGGAAGATAAAGCGAGCATACGATACCAACATGGATATGGGTTTCACTTCATTGGGAGTCAGTTAAACGCTATCTCATTGGAGTGCGTTTTCAAAATAAACCCTACTTCAATTAGGACTTTTAAGGGTTGTAATTTGGCCAGGTTCACGGTTTTTAGAAAACAAAGGGATTTTTAGGCTCAAAATTATTTGTACCCACCCCCTTCGTGATGTTCTCCATTCCTATGTTCAGTTAACTCGACACGTGTGTTCCTCCCTCACAAGGAATTTGAAATGGTTGAGGAATCAATGAGGTTCTTTGGACATGGCGGTCGCTCACCTTTTATTCTTCTGATTCATTGTCACACGACTTTGTTCTTGCTTGGCAATTTCATCGTCCTCTTTTTTTCTTTTGCCATTTTTCTTTTCATCTTTTATTTACATTATTTTTTCGCCATTTTTTTTGCTCTCTTTTTTTTGAACAAGTCGTGTGACCTCGCATAGTCTTTGATTCGTTGGAGGTGATTGCGACTGCCTCACTCCTTTGATTTGATGAAGGATTACCATTATGGTATCGTCATCTCTTGATCCCTTGATGGAATAAGGATAATCATTGCGGTGTTGACATTCCTCAACCTTTTGGAGGATAACCATTGTTGTATCCTTAGATGCATGCCCTTTTGGTGAGTTTGGAACACTCGATCAAGTTAAATGAACACTACCCTGCCCCAAGGTTAAAATAAGGGTTTTAATGATTTAGAAAAGAAACTCCTACTTCAAGGCTCAAAGGGGTTAATGAGGGTCTATCTCCCTTATATCTCCGGTGTTTGGGGATTTGAAGTAATGCCTGTACATCCTCAGTAGGGTTTTATTCAAAAACACACGATTAGAGATTTTGCATTTTTATTTTTCATCATTCTCCCTCCGCTCTTTGCCTAAGCAAGCGATTAGTAAAGTTGGTATCGTAATGCCAAAACATTTTGAGTGATAACGAATGGATTACTTCAAGACAAACATAAACAATGTATTATGATTTTCATTCAGAAATTAACAAGTTTTTACATGCTAGCAATGCTTAAACAAACAATGAAATGTTACAAATGAGAATGCAATAAAGGAACTAAATGAATGCCATTGTTGAGGAGACTTGGCTCTGTCTGGACTTATTGAGCTTGAATACTTTCTGTAGTTCCTTCCAAATACTTCAGATTACTTCACAAGAGAACTCCAACGAAGTCACCCATGAGTCGTAAACTTTTGCCTTGCTTTAGGGATTCGAGCAATGCGAGTGATGCAATGCTCAAGATAAGAGTACGTCTTGCTTATCCCTCGTGCGGGAGCCCCAAGCATAGTTTCTAGAGTAGTAATCGCCATCATAAATGGGAAGAATCTTGTATGATCATCAACTCAAGAGAGCTACTTGTGGTGAAGAAGACCCAATACTCGAATCTTAACCAATTGAAGTTCCAACAAACAGGGAAGCGAATGGGAACAAGGCAATAGAATCACGTCAATTTGTTTCTCATATTCTTCTTGTCTCTATTAACAAGCGAAGGCCACTGAGAAGGAGATCCTGAGAAAAGGCAACTGATATATGAAGTAGAACCTTGAGAATGAGAAGCGTTGTGAAGAACACTCTTGATTACCACATGAAAGAAGATTCTAACAAAGTCATCCAGGAATTTGTAACGCTTTTAGGGATTCGAGCAATGCGAATGGCGCAATGCTCAAGATAGACCAGGTCTTGCTTATCCCTCGTGCGGGAGCCCCAAGCAACTTCCACACATGTACAGGAGATGATTACCAATTTAGCTTCAATATCCATCATTAGGAGTGAGAGTGGATGATCCTTGCATTTCTTGATATCAGGCATTAGGCACAAACCAACAACATCTGAATTAGTGGAGTCACAACTTTTTATGAATTTCAATCTTTTCTCCAATAGGTGGAACCTTTTGTCAATTTCAATGATTGGAGACTTGTAGACTTCAATGATGTGAATTCTCTTTACCAAGAATAGGAATCTCAACATTATTTCAAACATTCTGATACATAAGACCTTCTCATGGGTGAGATCTACATTTGCATTTGGCCTAGGAGGAACTTGTCTCAATTCTTCTTGTCAAAGAGAAAACGCTTGAATAACCTCCATGCACTGATTCATGTCAGTCTCCATTTCTGTTCTCATCTCATTTAAAACCCTCAGAGTTGTTCCAATATCAACATCTGAGCACGTAGCGGTGAGAAGTCAATTGTATTGTTGATGTCAAAGTCTGAATAGAAAGGCCCCCACAAGCTTCTGATAGAACCATGAAATGCATGATAGTGTGAATGCAATGTGTT
This sequence comes from Vicia villosa, assembly GCF_029867415.1. Lineage (NCBI taxonomy): Eukaryota > Viridiplantae > Streptophyta > Magnoliopsida > Fabales > Fabaceae > Vicia > Vicia villosa. The sequence continues at coordinate 124,197,260 of NC_081183.1, forward strand.
CGTTTATGGAGAATCCTAAAGTCTTTTCACACTTTTTCTTTTTCTTTTATTTTCTCCTCTTTTTTTTTTTTGAATCAAGGTTTGTTTTGTATATAGTATCTTTTCTATTTCCTTTTTCTTCTTTTTTTTCTTTTCTTTTTTTTTTAGAAATAGACTTTAGGATCCCCCACAAATGAAGTGGATAAAGCAATGATGTTATGCGATGCAAAAGCATGGGATCAAGGTCCATATGATCTGTGCAATCTCTGGATAACTGATGTGAAGCCTCTGTATAAGTCAAATGTCACAGGATCAAGGGTTCGACGCCTTTTTTGAATACCAGAATATCAAGCACCATGAGAACAGACCAAATAAAGGTCCGACCTCAAATATGAAGAAGCAATGGTATGTAGGAGCCAAGGTTTCCTGTCCCACCCCAATCTCACGGGTATGTAGTCTAGACACGGACAGGTGGTCCCTAATGGTCACTAGGGTCTACAGTTCCCATGGGGTACAAAGTGTTTGAGGCAACAAGCGTGCCAGACACAGTGTTCCATGAAAGAACCTCGCCCAGTTGTGGTACCCCATGTCAATCTCAGCCATAGCAAGCGCTACGGGAGTCAACATGAGCATCCACGCTAATCCTATGTGTCACTTGGCCTGGGTAGTGGGCCTTTTACCTCATACAAACCCCCCACCTGCAAAACAGAACAGAAGACCCCAGGGAACACAAAATATAATCTATATGCATGATGTGCAAACAGAAATAAACATGATATGCAAGCAAAGAATAAGCATGCAAACATATATACAAGGTATAGACATAAAACAAGTAAACACCCAGTAAATAAACAAACAAACGCAGGCTAGGATCGACTCGCTAAGAATGGACCCGCAATAGGTCTAGCAACATCCCCAGCAGAGTCGCCAGCTGTCGCACGCTCGCGAAAAATGAACAGAGTCGCCACCAATATATTTATCCCATAAGGGAAAGGAATATCAGAAAACCTAACAAAGGAAGGAACAAGGTCTTGCGACCAGAGAATCAAGGTACGTGAGTCGGTTACGCAAGGGGAAGGTATTAGCACCCCTCGCGCCCATCGTACTTGATGGTATCCACCTATGTTTGTTTCTATCTAAAGGGTGTGTCTAATGTCTATGTCTACATGCGAATGAATGCAAAGGAAATACGGGGAAAAGAAAGAATATTTACCAATGTGCTCGTTCAAGCCCCGCGACTTGATGCCTACGTATCCTTTTCAGGAATCAGAGCGCCGTAGTTCGGCTCCATATTTTCTGTTTGTTTTTGTGTTTTTTAGTTGGGCGGAGTTAACGCTCGCACTCTTGCATAAGGGATCGACCTAGGATGCAGTAGAGCGGAGATAACAATGCCCTTAAGAGAAAGAGGTGAGAGAGAGACTTTGAGCGTTTCGAGGAAATCCCTTAAGCAAGGGAAACTCGAGTTACTCTTTGGTTTGTGTTTTTTAGAATGTGGGAACTTACGCCTGAATGGGACCCTTAAGCAAGGGAGATCCAAGCACTCGAACATCCCTTAAGCAAGAGACGTTCAAGGTTCCATTCCCTTTTTAAGAATTTTCACTTTGATTATTAGTGTTTTAAGTATTTTCTTGGTGTTTTTTATGGGAGTTTATTTTGAATATTTTTAGATGTTTTAGTGTTGAAAAGAAAAAGGGATGAAAAGTGGGGGGGGGGGGGGGGGGGGCTAGCCTAATTTCTATGCCTAATCGTTATTGTTATCATGGTTTCTACCTAAGGTTAGGATTAAAGGGACATGAAAATAAAGTCACATTAGAATATTGAAAATAGCATAAAAGCACAAGTAGAAAATATAGTAAAAGACTAAAAAAACTACTATTTTTTATATGACTTTATGAAAGAAATGAGTTCAAAAGATTAATGTCAAAATTAACCTAAAATCTACTTATTTTTATGAATTTTTTAATATGAAAAATATCAATTAAAGGGACCAAGATTAATTCCTAAAAATGATCTAAAAGTCTAACAAATTTTATTGATTTTATTGTATGTCCATTAAGAAAAATAAGAAAAAACTATGTTAAAAAACCTAAATTCTAATAAAGAAAATATGGGCCCAGAGGGGGTGTAAGCTGGGAATGGTGGTGCAACATGGTAAAGGGCGCAGGGCTGGTACAGAGGCCCAACAGGTTTTTGTTTCAGCTTGGTTCTTTATCAAGAAAAAGTGATGATGGGCCTCAGGGGGGTGAGGATAGCAGTATCGGGTATGAAGGCCCATGGTTGTTTTTGTTACAGATTCTAGCCAAAAAGGCGTGATGGGCCCTGAGGGGAGTGCGATCAGCAAAAAGGCCCAAGAAGGTTTTTGTAGAGTTTTCAAATCAACCAAACAGAAGCGTGGTATGGGCCTCGCGGGGGTGTGCATGGCAATAATGGTGAAGGCCCGATGCATTTGTTTTCAGATTTGGTTGTATTTTTATTCAATTTTCAGATTTTCTTCAATTAAAACAAAATGAATTAAATTAAAATTAAATAAAAATGAAAGGGGATTAGGGTTACCTCTTGCGACGCATCAACTTCCAACGAGAGCTTCTTCTTCCTCCCTTGCGAACAAACGCAAAACGGCGCGGCGGTTTAACAGCGTAATCTCCAATCGAAACCCTATTTCACCTCCACAAATCGCGACTAATTCAAACATATACTCCTTTCTGCCTCTCATCTCAACCTCATATCCTTCTCCGATTTACCTCGATCTCACAGTTCCGACCGACAGAGTTTCTGGTGACTCTTCAAGACGTCAATAGAAGAAATCCAAAGATCTTCAGGTGCGTGTTTCTCTCGACCTCTCTTCTTCTTCTTCGTCTTCTGTCGTCTTCCCTGCGTTCTTGGAGGTTTAACCGCGATGTCGTTGTCGCAGTTGAAAATTGATGATGAGATTGTATTAATTGAAACCAATTGTTGAAGATTGCCGTGGTGTGTAATGAAGATTCGATGGAGACCGTTTTTTTGAAGATGATGCTGGGATGAATGGTTGAATTTTCTGCAGAAGTTTGAATTGTAGAGAGTGAAGGTGATTGAGAGATTTGGCGAAGGTTGAAGAGGTGTGGTGAAGAAGATTGAAGGAGATGATGAGTGAAGTAGAGAAATGGTTAGAGAGATGGAAGGTGAAGATGAAGTTCTGAGATTGAAGGAGAATTGAAGGTGAATTGGTGTTGAAGTGAAGAAGAAGCTTGGTTGAAGAAGCTTGAAGGTGGAGATGAATGGAGAGTGATGAGAAGTGGCGGAAGAATCGAAAATGGTGGATGAATGGTGTGAAGATGAATGAGGAAGAGAGTGAGAAATGGTGGAGATGAAGAGAGTGTGAAGAATCGTGGAAGAAGGAAGAAGTGATGTGGTGGTGATGAACTGTTATATAGAGATTTGAAGGAGGTTTTGAGTCAGTTGTGTTGAAAGGTTAGTTCCACTCTGATTTTCTCTTTTCTGATAATCCAACTCTTCTCCTCTTTCTGTTATGAACTAGTTGCTGGTAGTTATGAAAGTTAGTTAGAGGTTAGAATTGGTTAGAACTGACTCAGTTAGTTATGACTGTTGACTCAGTTAGTTAGACTGAGTTGGAACTGAATTAGTGATTCTGTTAGGCTGGTTAAAACTGTTAGGAATGTTAGTTATTGATTCTGTTTTTCTGTTAGGGATTAGTTAAAGGGAAAGGAGAGTTAGTTATGGTTTGTTTGAAACTGAGTTTGGCAGTTGGGGAATTAGTTGTTAGTTGCAAGTGGCTTTGAGATGAATGTTAATAGAAGCTAGTGAAACTATTAGAAGTGAAGTTAGTAAGACAGTTAGTGAATTAATTATATCGGTTAGGATTAATTTGAAGGCTGTTAGAAATTGTTTTGTTAGTGAGAATCAGTAAGTTAGTGATTTGAAATTGGTTTTTCTATGATATGTAGATATGCTGAATTGTAATGTTGAAGGCTATTTTTGAACTGTGTATGGATGCGTAGCTGACTTGAATGGATTGTGGACTAAACTAAGGCTTTTTCCTGTTGTTGTATGCTGCAGGTACATAGTATGGGGCTGGTTGAGTTGATATGGTTGAGCTGGTAGTGGTTCGAAAGCGACATGGAGTATGAATGTAGTGCATGGGCTGCCAGGGACTGATAACTGCTATGGACTTCCATGTATGCCTTTGACTGTGCACTGTATGCATTTTCTCCTTCTTTTTTCTTTTGTGTGTATAGGCTAATTGTTAGTGGATAAAAACTGGTTAGATGTTGTTAGTGGTTTTTGTGTAGGATAGTTGTTAGGTTATTAGGAAAGTTAGTTTAGGTGGTTAGAGATTCTGTTTGTGCAGCAAGTGGAACCTGTTGGAATATTTGTGGCAGAGTTGTAACTTGAGCTTATATATTTGCTTGAGTGCTTGTACCTGAACTGAAGGTGTATTAACACAGGATTTCAAGTGTTTAGGTGCTGCAAGTTCATGAACTTTGGTCTTTCTTGGTCACACTTCTGTTAGCAACTGAGGCAGTATGAAGGTTTGGTTTAATGGTTGCAGTTTGTCAATTCTGAATTGGTTTCTCTTTTTTTGTCTTGATGCAGGATTTTGTTGAAGTGGAGACACACTTTGGTAATGGAAACAAGATGATCATGAAGGGAAGATGTGATAATGGCAGCTTGAAGATCAGGACAATAGACTTTAGGGAACTCTAATTGACTTTGTATGAATTTTCTCATATATGCAATGATCTTTGGGCTGTGGATTTTTGTAGTGAATATTTGTATATTTGTATGGGGTTTGAATGTATGTGAATGGCATTTTGTATTTGGAACGAATGTAAATGGAGCTTGAACAGCGATATCGAAATGTGGACTTTTTGTAATGGATTTTGATGAATATTGTAAGGATAATTTTTGTAATATGTGTATGGACTTGCTTCTTGGACAGGAATAGAATGTAGACTCTTTTTTTTGTGAATATTATGTAGCATGAATTGGACTTGTGTAATGAAATTTGACATGGTTACTTTGAATCGGAACTTGATAGTATGATTCGAACACTTGAATGATGATTGGTGTTCACATGACTTAAGCTTGAAATTTGGACGATAATGAGCAGAAAAATGTATGGACCTTGAACGAATGGTTGAATGAATTTGAATAGAATTGCACCAACTCCTAACAAATCTTTTTGATGCACGCCTCAGTCTTGTAACGTGAATACCAAGCGCTTCAGATTGCTCTCTTTTTATAAACTCAAGTCCACTTAATAAATCTTCACTTCCAAATTTCAATGGCAAGTCTTGAATCATTAATTCCCGAACTCTTAATTAACTTGCAATTGAAGTACTAAGTACATGATGCGAGCCAAAAGTTGTTTGATCAAGATAAATGAACAAGTCAACCTCTCATGCCATTTCCCTTGTATTTCAACCCACCACAACAGTAATGCCTTGAGGAATTCTTGAAGAAGATAAGAATTGAGGCGCATAAGAACGCATCGACATGAAATCCGATGAATCTCAGTCGAATTTAACGATTGTAGACGCCACATATAAAGCCCATATTCCTCTTGCCCCTGGTGAGTCTTCATAGAGGAGAACCTTGTAGTTTTAGGAGAAAAAAGCACACAATGAATTACCGTATAAAACCCTAGCTTCCAAGATCCTTGATCCAATGCAAAGTTATTGATTAATGATGCATGATGTTATGTTAATGCCCTAATGGAGAGATGTAAATGAAATGCAAAGCCTAAGCCAGGCACAATTGAAAGGGTAGGACAAATTTGGGGTATGACACGCGCTTTTATTATTTCCAAAGGAAAAGGGAAAAGAACGAAAAAAACCAAAGTTTGTTTTTAAAACAAAAAGAAGAGATATTAGGTACGGGTGTTGTTTATACAAGGGGAAGGTTTTAAGCACCCCTCATATCTGTGGTACTCCACAGGAACCTTTTTGAAAATCTGTGTCGTGTGTGTGCTAAAAATGGTTTGTTTTATTTTAAAATAAGCTCGGCAAAGCGTTAAGCTTTGGGCCTACATACCTCCTCGGTGCAATGGAGAAGTCAGAGCTAATGTAGTTCCGCTTTTTTTGGGAAAACGGTTTTAAAACGAATAAACACTTTGTTGTCGTTAGAGAGAAATACTCAGCCATTGATCTTGAGCATGAGAACAAACAAGTTCTTTGCATCGCAAATGAAAGAAGGGCTCCAACTCGGATAAAATCAACGAGTATGCCACTAGCTCTCTCACGCGAAAAAGATCTCGTTATTATCAATCAATTTCAAAATCGTGGGGTATAACCACTCGTTTCGACAATTAACGGTGTCTAAACTTTTGAAGAAAAGCCACTAAGGGCGAAAGATATTTTTAAGAAAAAGGTTTTGAAAAGATTGCAAACATAAGAATATTTTGGAAAAAGGGAGAAGATTTTGAAAATTTAAGAATGGGAGGAGATGAAGAGGCTAACCTAATGCATAAAATAAAAGCTAAGGAAAGAAACGGTCTAACCGAATAAGGAGCCAACACTTGACATCAAGAGCCAAGGTAGTTTTCCCATCCTTTGGATTTATCAATACCAACACATTAACACTTGGGGATCCACATGAACTTATTGTCTTAGAACCCTTTTTCATTAAGCACATTAAGATTCTGACGAAAATTGGGCAGAGTATGAAATTTGTTTCAATGCATGATGTTGAATTTTTCTATGCATGATGTATGATCAATGCAATGCAATTGTTTGTTACAACTGAGGGAGACTCTTTTGTGAGGCACGAAAGGAACTCGATTCCTCAACACGGGAACTCTGCCCATTCTGCTTACGAAGAAGATGCTTAAACACACTTCTATTACACCGGTAACTGTATCAAAACAATGATCCTTTGAGAAGGGCTGATAAAACTGCTTGGGGATTGCTGAAGAAGATTGCCCCTGATTCACTAATTGTTGCAAGTTAACTGATCATGGCTTCAGTTCTTGAAATGCATGTTGGGATGGCTTGCCCCAGTACAAGTATTGAAATGATATTCTGATCAACAAATCTTTGAATGAACATCTGAACAACAAGATCTTGAAGTAACGTGCCCCTGATAGGATCACTGATCAAGTTTCTCGACTGTTTGAACTTCCTGAAAAATGAGTGCTTACTTGCAAATAAAATTTTCATTCAAGAATGGTAATTTTAATGCAATGCTCAAAGAATATTTTTGAAATCAAAATCATTTTTGGAAAGATGCTATTGATGTAAAGCAAATGGAATCACTGGTCAAAACATAAAGGTTAAGACATTCAAAGTGAAAGATAAAGCAAAGGCATGATATCAAACAAATGATTGGAAAATCTCATGGGAGTCAGCTTACGCAACCTTGTTGTAGTATGCTTTCAAACAAACCTTGCCTCAATTAGGTCTTTCATAGGTTGTAACGTGGCCTAGTTCATGGTTTAAGAAACAAAGGATATAAGGCTCAAAATTTGATTGTTCCCACCCCATCTTCGTGATGATCTCCAGTCCTAAAACTCAGTTAATTCAACTTATGCATTCAGGTCCCAAGAGGCTTCTGGAATTGCACCTTTGATAATGATGATAGTTCACAAGCAAAGAGAACTTTTGAGATGGCAGTCACTTCTTCCTTTTGGTAGTCACAACATTGTGTTGTTCAGGAATTTATTGACTTCTCTTTTTCATCTTTTCTTTTTATATATCCCTAACTTTTGCCTGAACTGTTTATTTTTGTACTTGCAGTCAGCGGGATGCCCTTATTTTTGCCTAAGTCATTTTATGGTTTTGACTTAGCAGGCTTATCTTTGATGCTTTTTGATTCATTTTTTTTTTAAAAGATAGTGACTGCCTTGCTTAATGATTGATGAACCATCATTGGCTTTTGATTGACATCTCCAACATTTCTTTGATGTATACGGAGGAAAGCTTGCGATTGAAGCACTTGTTGAAAGGTGTACTGAATGATTCTCTTAAAATAGAATGCACAGCCAAATTAACTGAGAACTACCCTGCCCCAGGTTTAAAATGCGGGTTTTTTTCACACAGAAAGAAACTCCTACTTCGAAGGCTCAAAGGGGTTGACAAGGGATTAACTTCCTTATTTCTCCAGTGTTTGGGAATTGAAACAATGCCTGTACATCATCAACAAAATTTTATTTGAAAGCACACAATTCAACAACTTGGGTATTTCGTTGTCATCATCCTCCCTCCAATCTTTGCATAAAACACAAGTTTGATAGAGAAAGCAAATGGAAGAAAATTTTTTGTAAAAGAAAGCATGAACATAAACAGTGTAGATGAAAATGAATTCAAAATATGCAATGCTCATTTCATTAAAATTACCATTCAGAAACAAACAAAGTCTAAAAGTAAATAGTACAATAAAGGAAATACGAACAGTACAGAAACAAGGCCTAGTGACTAATCAGCAACAAAGATGAGCTATCCTGTCTGAAACACTTGGCTTTAGGAAAATTGGGCTTTGACTTGTCTTCAGCCACTTTGATCTGGCAAAGGATTAGTGACGACATTGGGACCCATATCTTTGAAAGAAAGCATCTTTGATCTCACCAACTCTTGGTCTTGTTGAAGTTCTTCCATACTCTTCAGATACATGCTTCTAGTTCAATGTGTCGAGGAATCAGCTTGGCGGTAGACAACAACTCTGAAGATGGAGACAGACAAGGATAAGTTTTCTGGACAACCTGGATGTATGTATGCAAATGATGCGATTGCTGTTTTTTTTTATTTATTTATTTGATTTTCAAAGAATTCAAGTTATTACTTTGTAAACATCAAAACATGAAGGAGGTAAATCCTATATTGGATCAAAACTTTGATCAAGTTATCATCAAGATCAATCATCCATTTTGGTGGATTAGAGTTTTCACCCCATCAACACCCAAGATCCATTGAGTTTGATGAAACTTATGATGTTTACAAAGAAAGACCTATGAGTTCCTTGGAAATCAAATGAATGCATGGATGCATGGTTTATGCATCATTCACAATCAAGATCACACGCGGTCACACAAACAGGGTTCAAAGGTTCGACGTCACGAGCATGGAGTCAAGGTTAAGAACCACCCACAAAGGTATGAACTAGGGAATTTTGTACCTGCCGAACGGGTTCTACAAAGGTTCCCAGAGTTTTCAATCTTCTATCGGATACTACCGGCACGCACAATTGCTCATAGGCGCCAATAATATGCCTAAAAAGACCTCGTCTGAGCGTAGTATCGCATGACAACAAGCTCAAATTGGTACTTGATCTTGTTTCTGCACTACATCCTAAAAAGGCTTAGATTGGTTAAAAAGGTTCTAGGCCATTCAGCTTCTACGGACACTCACTATTGAAAGTAATAGCGTTATCACGATGATTCGTAACAACCTCTACTACCTTCCATGAGGCCTCCACTGATTGGGGTTCCACCATATGACGCTCATGCTAAGGATTGCTCCTGACATGCGACTATTGGTCTTACCACCTCCTATCTCAAGTTACTCACCAAAGTTCGGGTTAGAACTTTATCTCATCACAGAGGAACCATCGAGCACCAAAAAGAAAAAGAAAATAAACAAACAAAGCACATAATAATATATACAAACACACAGATAAACAAAAATAGGCTTAACACACTTAAAACTGGATCCCCAGTGAAGTCGCCATTTTTTCTGTAGCGGGGAAAATCTGATATTGAAGCCATGGGATTGACTCGAATCAATATTTCAGTGAAAGTCGCCACCGCGCTTTTATTATTTCCAAAGGAAAAGGGAAAAGAACGAAAAAAACAAAAGTTTGTTTTTAAAAAAAAAAGAAGAGATCTTAGGTACGGGTGTTGTTTATACAAGGGGAAGGTTTTAAGCACCCCTCATATCTGTGGTACTCCACAGGAACCTTTTTGAAAATCTGTGTCGTGTGTGTGCTAAAAATGGTTTGTTTTATTTTAAAATAAGCTCGGCAAAGCGTTAAGCTTTGGGCCTACATACCTCCTCGGTGCAATGGAGAAGTCAGAGCTGATGTAGTTCCGCTTTTTTTGGGAAAACGGTTTTAAAACGAATAAACACTTTGTTGTCGTTAGAGAGAAATACTCAGCCATTGATCTTGAGCATGAGAACAAACAAGTTCTTTGCATCGCAAATGAAAGAAGGGCTCCAACTCGGATAAAATCAACGAGTATGCCACTAGCTCTCTCACGCGAAAAAGATCTCGTTATTATCAATCAATTTCAAAATCGTGGGGTATAACCACTCGTTTCGACAATTAACGGTGTCTAAACTTTTGAAGAAAAGCCACTAAGGACGAAAGATATTTTTAAGAAAAAGGTTTTGAAAAGATTGCAAACATAAGAATATTTTGGAAAAAGGGAGAAGATTTTAAAAATTTAAGAATGGGAGGAGATGAAGAGGCTAACCTAATGCATAAAATAAAAGCTAAGGAAAGAAACGGTCTAACCGAATAAGGAGCCAACACTTGACATCAAGAGCCAAGGTAGTTTTCCCATCCTTTGGATTTATCAATACCAACACATTAACACTTGGGGATCCACATGAACTTATTGTCTTAGAACCCTTTTTCATTAAGCACATTAAGATTCTGACGAAAATTGGGCAGAGTAACGGCTGTTTTTGGGTAAAATCCTTATCTCAATGCCTTGGAATTAACCATCAAGGGCTTTTAAGGAAATACCTGCACACATAAACATACAACAGAACAATGCCAGACAGACAGAACAATCACAGGATAGTAATAGAATGAGTCCAGAGGTACTAGGTCCATAAGTCCGAATCTCCAAAGTGCTAGGGATAGTAACCGATAGTCCAAAGAGAACCTTATGTATTTTTTAGATTTTTATTATTTATTAGTGTTTTAGCGAAAAAATAAAGTATGGTCCAAGTGGACAAAAGAAAAATAACAGAAGCATAAACATATGTCCAAGTGGACAAAGAGAAAATGACGGAAAGTAAATATGATGAAATGATAAAGTAAAGCGATAAAGCGAGAAATGTAAAGAGCGGTAATATAAAGAGCGGTATAGTAAAGGTGCGGAAATTAAAGTTAGTTGTTAAGTGTTAAAGATAACCATCTTGAAACTTGTCAAGTATGTTATCAAAGTTAGTAGGAAGATCTATGGTGAGTGAATGATGTACTCGGATTTAAATTCAATGGGGTTTATCAGAAGCTTGATAGAATCATAGCGACTACACGATAAAAACCTCCACAAGTCTTAAATCAACCGCATACAATTCTCTTCCATATTGGATCTTTTATTCGGGACACGAAATATTGCGCTATGTTAAGCAGATCGCCAAGTGATTTATATAGAAATCACCCTACAACGAGGCCGGTCAAAACTTTATGTGCTAATGCATGCGAGAAGAACGATATGTAGATCGCCTTCCGAAAGCAATACCGCACGAAAAGAAAATAGGTAACGATCTAGTCTTCACCAAGAATCCATAAGAATTCTCAAAGTATTAAGACTTTCATCGATCAAAAGAAAAAAAGGAGAAGAAGAAGATAAAATGCATAAAGATAATCAACTCACACTATCATTAATATCATTCATCTAATATTATGGATTTGGTTCTTTCAAACCTATCAACATCCTAGATCCAATGATATTAATGAAATGGAGGAAGAAGAATAAAATTCACAAAAGATAATCAACTCACACTATCATTAATATCATTCATCTAATATTATGGATTAGGTCATTTCAAACCTATCAACATCCTAGATCCAATGATATTAATGAAGTGGAGGAAGTAGGAAGCCAAAACAAGCATAAAAAAGGCAAAAAAACACATTCTGCCAGCAGGAAATCGATTTCATGCAGAGGGAAATCGATTTCCATAAGGCAGTTTTCAAAAAAAACAAGTTACGTACAGCATGAAATCGATTTGAGCCTTAAGGAAATCGATTTGATCAGTGCAAATTTCAGCAAAAACAACATTTAAAGGCATAAAACTTGACTTAAGCAAACATACAAACACCTTATGATCACATATCAATTGGAGCATGAATTTTCCATCAAATCACCATCAAATAGCACCAATATAGCATCAAAGATGCATCACACACAAGCAACAAAGATCTACATCATGATATACAAAAAGGATGAAGAAAATTTACCAAATCTTGAACAAAACTTGGATCTACTTCAAGAATCACCAACACAAATCTTGATCTCTCAACAATTGAAGAAAAAAGAGTGAAATGGATGGTGGTTTGGCTCAAAGTTTGTGAGGTTCAAGATGTAACTCACAAACTTTATGAAAGAATGAAGAGCTTTGGTGAATTTGGTAGGGATGAGGAGAGAAATTGCAAGGGGTTTTTTGGCTCTCCAAGCTTGAGAAATGAATTTGCAAGAACTTTTTTGGCTATCCAAAGCTTGAGAAATGAGAGAGTAGTGGGCTCTATTTATAGGATGAGATCAAGAGTAGTGGTAGTTTGGTCTTTTTGTGTTTTGTGATTAACTTGTGTTTAATTGGTGATTAAAGTGGCAATTAAATGGTAAAAGTGGTAAAATGGGGTTAAAGAGGGTTTGATGAATGAGTTAATTTTGATGAGGTGGAAAATTGGTAAAATGATCAAAGAAAAAGGTGCCAAAATGATGTCAAGCTTCCCTCCTTATATTTTTTGAATTTTGCGCACAGGAAATCGATTTCCCACAGTGGTAAATCGATTTCCATATTGAAAATTTCAAAAATTCCCTTTCTTGCACTTTTTGATTTTTGCTCGATCTTTTTCCTGCAAAACACAAACAAGGGAAACAAAATGCATATTTTTGGATTTTGGTTAGTATAAAACAAATTAAAGAAAATTAGGTGCTTGATAGTTTCCCTCAAAGACGAAGCGAACATAACACCGAAAAATGAAATCTCAGGATTGTGATCTTGATTAATGATTGAGATGCAAATGATGTATGATCTTAGGGTCAAAAATTGGGGTAAGACAGATGCCCCTATTTAAGTTTCTTCTATCCGGAGATGTGAGGGTTAAAATCCTCAGCTCGACGTAATTGAAGAGACTTAAATACAAAACACACAATTTTTGAACCTAAGGTATGATGTGATGCTAATGGATGCATCAAGTATGATTATGGAATAAAGAGGAGTATAACACCACTGGGGAGATAAGAAAGGATTCCACTGGGGGAAAAGGTATACGTCATCTAGGAATAGAATCGGACTTCACAAAAGAAAGAAACTCTTGACAGAAGCTTTCAAGATAAAACATGATTGAACTTCGAGAAGAGAATATCTGAGGCCTACATGAATGTGGCTACATCAAAATGAATATCAAGGTAAAACATGATTGGACAACATCAAATGACAACCAAGGTAAAACATGATTGGATATCGTCAAAGGATAATCAAGGTAAAACATGATTGGATAATCATCAACGGACAATCAAGGTAAAACATGATTGGATAACCATCACAGGTCCATCAAGATAAAACATGATTAGATGTCATCACAGGTCCATCAAGGTAAAACATGATTGGATGTCATTAAGGGATAATCAAGGTAAAACATGATTGGATGTCATCACAGGTCCATCAAGGTAAAACATGATTGGATGTCATTAAGGGATAATCAAGGTAAAACATGATTGGATAACATCAAATGACAATCAAGATAAAACATGATTGGATAATATCAAATGACAATCAAGGTAAAACATGATTGAAAAATACCAAATGACAATCAAGGTAAAACATGATTAGATAACACCAAGGTCAATCAAGGTAAAACATGATTTGAACTTTGGGAAGAATGTAACAGAGACGTTCAAGATAAAGCATGGACGAAGCAACATCAAATGACAATCAAGATAAAACATGATTGAAGGTAACCAAGATAAGACACGGTCGAAAGTGATCAGGATAAAGCATGATTAGAGACAATCAAGATAAAACATGATTGAAGGGAAACAAGATAAATCATGGTGTAAATCTTTCAGGAATGACATTAAAAGAAGAAAGGATACATCAAGGAACAACAATAGACGGACAAGACAAACAAGTATCTGTTTTGGATAGGTGCCAAGTAAGTTGGACTTTGATCTCAAGGTGAAGATGTTGATAGCAACAGAACCTCGAAAAATACAAATGAGTATGAAATTTGTTTCAATGCATGATGTTGAATTTTTCTATGCATGATGTATGATCAATGCAATGCAATTGTTTGTTACAACTGAGGGAGACTCTTTTGTGAGGCACGAAAGGAACTCGATTCCTCAACACGGGAACTCTGCCCATTCTGCTTACGAAGAAGATGCTTAAACACACTTCTATTACACCGGTAACTGTATCAAAATAATGATCCTTTGAGAAGGGCTGATAAAACTGCTTGGGGATTGCTGAAGAAGATTGCCCCTGATTCACTAATTGTTGCAAGTTAACTGATCATGGCTTCAGTTCTTGAAATGCATGTTGGGATGGCTTGCCCCAGTACAAGTATTGAAATGATATTCTGATCAACAAATCTTTGAATGAACATCTGAACAACAAGATCTTGAAGTAACGTGCCCCTGATAGGATCACTGATCAAGTTTCTCGACTGTTTGAACTTCCTGAAAAATGAGTGCTTACTTGCAAATAAAATTTTCATTCAAGAATGGTAATTTTAATGCAATGCTCAAAGAATATTTTTGAAATCAAAATCATTTTTGGAAAGATGCTATTGATGTAAAGCAAATGGAATCACTGGTCAAAACATAAAGGTTAAGACATTCAAAGTGAAAGATAAAGCAAAGGCATGATATCAAACAAATGATTGGAAAATCTCATGGGAGTCAGCTTACGCAACCTTGTTGTAGTATGCTTTCAAACAAACCTTGCCTCAATTAGGTCTTTCATAGGTTGTAACGTGGCCTAGTTCATGGTTTAAGAAACAAAGGATATAAGGCTCAAAATTTGATTGTTCCCACCCCATCTTCGTGATGATCTCCAGTCCTAAAACTCAGTTAATTCAACTTATGCATTCAGGTCCCAAGAGGCTTCTGGAATTGCACCTTTGATAATGATGATAGTTCACAAGCAAAGAGAACTTTTGAGATGGCAGTCACTTCTTCCTTTTGGTAGTCACAACATTGTGTTGTTCAGGAATTTATTGACTTCTCTTTTTCATCTTTTCTTTTTATATATCCCTAACTTTTGCCTGAACTGTTTATTTTTGTACTTGCAGTCAGCGGGATGCCCTTATTTTTGCCTAAGTCATTTTATGGTTTTGACTTAGCAGGCTTATCTTTGATGCTTTTTGATTCATTTTTTTTTTAAAAGATAGTGACTGCCTTGCTTAATGATTGATGAACCATCATTGGCTTTTGATTGACATCTCCAACATTTCTTTGATGTATACGGAGGAAAGCTTGCGATTGAAGCACTTGTTGAAAGGTGTACTGAATGATTCTCTTAAAATAGAATGCACAGCCAAATTAACTGAGAACTACCCTGCCCCAGGTTTAAAATGCGGGTTTTTTTCACACAGAAAGAAACTCCTACTTCGAAGGCTCAAAGGGGTTGACAAGGGATTAACTTCCTTATTTCTCCAGTGTTTGGGAATTGAAACAATGCCTGTACATCATCAACAAAATTTTATTTGAAAGCACACAATTCAACAACTTGGGTATTTCGTTGTCATCATCCTCCCTCCAATCTTTGCATAAAACACAAGTTTGATAGAGAAAGCAAATGGAAGAAAAATTTTTGTAAAAGAAAGCATGAACATAAACAGTGTAGATGAAAATGAATTCAAAATATGCAATGCTCATTTCATTAAAATTACCATTCAGAAACAAACAAAGTCTAAAAGTAAATAGTACAATAAAGGAAATACGAACAGTACAGAAACAAGGCCTAGTGACTAATCAGCAACAAAGATGAGCTATCCTGTCTGAAACACTTGGCTTTAGGAAAATTGGGCTTTGACTTGTCTTCAGCCACTTTGATCTGGCAAAGGATTAGTGACGACATTGGGACCCATATCTTTGAAAGAAAGCATCTTTGATCTCACCAACTCTTGGTCTTGTTGAAGTTCTTCCATACTCTTCAGATACATGCTTCTAGTTCAATGTGTCGAGGAATCAGCTTGGCGGTAGACAACAACTCTGAAGATGGAGACAGACAAGGATAAGTTTTCTGGACAACCTGGATGTATGTATGCAAATGATGCGATTGCTGTTTTTTTTTATTTATTTATTTGATTTTCAAAGAATTCAAGTTATTACTTTGTAAACATCAAAACATGAAGGAGGTAAATCCTATATTGGATCAAAACTTTGATCAAGTTATCATCAAGATCAATCATCCATTTTGGTGGATTAGAGTTTTCACCCCATCAACACCCAAGATCCATTGAGTTTGATGAAACTTATGATGTTTACAAAGAAAGACCTATGAGTTCCTTGGAAATCAAATGAATGCATGGATGCATGGTTTATGCATCATTCACAATCAAGATCACACGCGGTCACACAAACAGGGTTCAAAGGTTCGACGTCACGAGCATGGAGTCAAGGTTAAGAACCACCCACAAAGGTATGAACTAGGGAATTTTGTACCTGCCGAACGGGTTCTACAAAGGTTCCCAGAGTTTTCAATATTCTATCGGATACTACCGGCACGCACAATTGCTCATAGGCGCCAATAATATGCCTAAAAAGACCTCGTCTGAGCGTAGTATCGCATGACAACAAGCTCAAATTGGTACTTGATCTTGTTTCTGCACTACATCCTAAAAAGGCTTAGATTGGTTAAAAAGGTTCTAGGCCATTCAGCTTCTACGGACACTCACTATTGAAAGTAATAGCGTTATCACGATGATTCGTAACAACCTCTACTACCTTCCATGAGGCCTCCACTGATTGGGGTTCCACCATATGACGCTCATGCTAAGGATTGCTCCTGACATGCGACTATTGGTCTTACCACCTCCTATCTCAAGTTACTCACCAAAGTTCGGGTTAGAACTTTATCTCATCACAGAGGAACCATCGAGCACCAAAAAGAAAAAGAAAATAAACAAACAAAGCACATAATAATATATACAAACACACAGATAAACAAAAATAGGCTTAACACACTTAAAACTGGATCCCCAGTGAAGTCGCCATTTTTTCTGTAGCGGGGAAAATCTGATATTGAAGCCATGGGATTGACTCGAATCAATATTTCAGTGAAAGTCGCCACCGCGCTTTTATTATTTCCAAAGGAAAAGGGAAAAGAACGAAAAAAACAAAAGTTTGTTTTTAAAACAAAAAGAAGAGATCTTAGGTACGGGTGTTGTTTATACAAGGGGAAGGTTTTAAGCACCCCTCATATCTGTGGTACTCCACAGGAACCTTTTTGAAAATCTGTGTCGTGTGTGTGCTAAAAATGGTTTGTTTTATTTTAAAATAAGCTCGGCAAAGCGTTAAGCTTTGGGCCTACATACCTCCTCGGTGCAATGGAGAAGTCAGAGCTGATGTAGTTCCGCTTTTTTTGGGAAAACGGTTTTAAAACGAATAAACACTTTGTTGTCGTTAGAGAGAAATACTCAGCCATTGATCTTGAGCATGAGAACAAACAAGTTCTTTGCATCGCAAATGAAAGAAGGGCTCCAACTCGGATAAAATCAACGAGTATGCCACTAGCTCTCTCACGCGGAAAAGATCTCGTTATTATCAATCAATTTCAAAATCGTGGGGTATAACCACTCGTTTCGACAATTAACGGTGTCTAAACTTTTGAAGAAAAGCCACTAAGGGCGAAAGATATTTTTAAGAAAAAGGTTTTGAAAAGATTGCAAACATAAGAATATTTTGGAAAAAGGGAGAAGATTTTAAAAATTTAAGAATGGGAGGAGATGAAGAGGCTAACCTAATGCATAAAATAAAAGCTAAGGAAAGAAACGGTCTAACCGAATAAGGAGCCAACACTTGACATCAAGAGCCAAGGTAGTTTTCCCATCCTTTGGATTTATCAATACCAACACATTAACACTTGGGGATCCACATGAACTTATTGTCTTAGAACCCTTTTTCATTAAGCACATTAAGATTCTGACGAAAATTGGGCAGAGTAACGGCTGTTTTTGGGTAAAATCCTTATCTCAATGCCTTGGAATTAACCATCAAGGGCTTTCAAGGAAATACCTGCACACATAAACATACAACAGAACAATGCCAGACAGACAGAACAATCACAGGATAGTAATAGAATGAGTCCAGAGGTACCAGGTCCATAAGTCCGAATCTCCAAAGTGCTAGGGATAGTAACCGA
The DNA here is from genome assembly GCF_029867415.1 of Vicia villosa. Lineage (NCBI taxonomy): Eukaryota > Viridiplantae > Streptophyta > Magnoliopsida > Fabales > Fabaceae > Vicia > Vicia villosa. The sequence goes on from NC_081183.1 coordinate 124,215,496, forward strand.
TAGTCCAAAGAGAACCTTATGTATTTTTTAGATTTTTATTATTTATTAGTGTTTTAGCGAAAAAATAAAGTATGGTCCAAGTGGACAAAATAAAAATAACAGAAGCATAAACATATGTCCAAGTGGACAAAGAGAAAATGACGGAAAGTAAATATGATGAAATGATAAAGTAAAGCGATAAAGCGAGAAATGTAAAGAGCGGTAATATAAAGAGCGGTATAGTAAAGGTGCGGAAATTAAAGTTAGTTGTTAAGTGTTAAAGATAACCATCTTGAAACTTGTCAAGTATGTTATCAAAGTTAGTAGGAAGATCTATGGTGAGTGAATGATGTACTCGGATTTAAATTCAATGGGGTTTATCAGAAGCTTGATAGAATCATAGCGACTACACGATAAAAACCTCCACAAGTCTTAAATCAACCGCATACAATTCTCTTCCATATTGGATCTTTTATTCGGGACACGAAATATTGCGCTATGTTAAGCAGATCGCCAAGTGATTTATATAGAAATCACCCTACAACGAGGCCGGTCAAAACTTTATGTGCTAATGCATGCGAGAAGAACGATATGTAGATCGCCTTCCGAAAGCAATACCGCACGAAAAGAAAATAGGTAACGATCTAGTCTTCACCAAGAATCCATAAGAATTCTCAAAGTATTAAGACTTTCATCGATCAAAAGAAAAAAAGGAGAAGAAGAAGATAAAATGCATAAAGATAATCAACTCACACTATCATTAATATCATTCATCTAATATTATGGATTTGGTTCTTTCAAACCTATCAACATCCTAGATCCAATGATATTAATGAAATGGAGGAAGAAGAATAAAATTCACAAAAGATAATCAACTCACACTATCATTAATATCATTCATCTAATATTATGGATTAGGTCATTTCAAACCTATCAACATCCTAGATCCAATGATATTAATGAAGTGGAGGAAGTAGGAAGCCAAAACAAGCATAAAAAAGGCAAAAAAACACATTCTGCCAGCAGGAAATCGATTTCATGCAGAGGGAAATCGATTTCCATAAGGCAGTTTTCAAAAAAAACAAGTTACGTACAGCATGAAATCGATTTGAGCCTTAAGGAAATCGATTTGATCAGTGCAAATTTCAGCAAAAACAACATTTAAAGGCATAAAACTTGACTTAAGCAAACATACAAACACCTTATGATCACATATCAATTGGAGCACGAATTTTCCATCAAATCACCATCAAATAGCACCAATATAGCATCAAAGATGCATCACACACAAGCAACAAAGATCTACATCATGATATACAAAAAGGATGAAGAAGATTTACCAAATCTTGAACAAAACTTGGATCTACTTCAAGAATCACCAACACAAATCTTGATCTCTCAACAATTGAAGAAAAAAGAGTGAAATGGATGGTGGTTTAGCTCAAAGTTTGTGAGGTTCAAGATGTAACTCACAAACTTTATGAAATAATGAAGAGCTTTGGTGAATTTGGTAGGGATGAGGAGAGAAATTGCAAGGGGTTTTTTGGCTCTCCAAGCTTGAGAAATGAATTTGCAAGAACTTTTTTGGCTATCCAAAGCTTGAGAAATGAGAGAGTAGTGGGCTCTATTTATTGGATGAGATCAAGAGTAGTGGTAGTTTGGTCTTTTTGTGTTTTGTGATTAACTTGTGTTTAATTGGTGATTAAAGTGGCAATTAAATGATAAAAGTGGTAAAATGGGGTTAAAGAGGGTTTGATGAATGAGTTAATTTTGATGAGGTGGAAAATTGGTAAAATGATCAAAGAAAAAGGTGCCAAAATGATGTCAAGCTTCCCTCCTTATATTTTTTGAATTTTGCGCACAGGAAATCGATTTCCCACAGGGGTAAATCGATTTCCATATTGAAAATTTCAAAAATTCCCTTTCTTGCACTTTTTGATTTTTGCTCGATCTTTTTCCTGCAAAACACAAACAAGGGAAACAAAATGCATATTTTTGGATTTTGGTTAGTATAAAACAAATTAAAGAAAATTAGGTGCTTGATAGTTTCCCTCAAAGACGAAGCGAACATAACACCGAAAAATGAAATCTCAAGATTGTGATCTTGATTAATGATTGAGATGCAAATGATGTATGATCTTAGGGTCAAAAATTGGGGTATGACAACCGGCATGTACTCTTGCTGGATATGCAGGGCTGAATTTTGATTATGTATGATGCTGCAAGTTTCTGTTTTTTTTTACTGCAGAATCTGATGAAGAAAGTTGTTGAGTTCACACGCACATGAGTAGTCGATGTTAACCGGTAATATGCTGAATGAAGGACATGGATCCTGTTGCAAGTTGAAGCTTGGTTATGTGAGCTGACACTTGAATCGGAAGTCCTGTTAGATTCTATTGTGAAGTTGATTTCGGTTAGTTCTTTTTTCTAGTTTTCTATTGATAAGTCTGAGCTGCAAGTAGAGACCCCGAGTAGTACTTGAATGTAATTGTCAAGCCATGAAAGTGTCTTTTTCATTATTGCCGCAGGGACCATTTCGATACGTATCTTTTGATTTATGTTGAATGATTTTGGTGGTGAAGGTTAGCTTGTGCAGGTATGCCTGAACTGTTTTGAAATTCAGAATTTGAGTGATGGCTTAATGTATTGTGGTTAGCTGACTGGAGGGTATACTTATAAGTAAGCTAGGACATGGTGGATTTCACATGGATGATTCAAATGTTAGGAATTGAAACATGGGGCTGTTGATGGTGAACTTTTCACTTGGGAATTTCTTGAACAGGATTGACTCTGGTTTTCTTTTGTAGTGTAGGAATTGAGCACATCTGGTTTGTGGATTGTTTTATGATGATGTTTCTTGTTGCAGGTTTATACTTTGTGGAGTAGTTTGGAATGACACTTGAAGTAGCACATAGAGCCAAAATGAGGATGTGAAGAAATGAAGAGGACTTGGAGAAAGAGACCATGACGTTGAAAAGGAGAGTATTAGATCTAGGAAGTCAATTGAATTAGTCAAAGAGTCAACAAGTCGACGGTCAACCGTGGCTTTTCTTTTGTAATTTTCTTTTGTGTGACGATTGAAGCTTGTAACAACTTGTATCCCATGCGGCTTGAACTTTCGAATTGTGATAGACTTGTGACAGTGACTTATATTCCAAGTAGTATGAAATGAATGGTTTTTCTCTTTTCCTTTTGTAATTGTGTACTGTGACTTGGATTTTGCAATGTGAATTGGACTTTTGAATTTTTGTAATGGATATGGACACTTTGTGATGAATTTTGGAATTGGATATTTGAATGGTGATAGATGGACATGGCTTGGCTTTTGTAATGAAATGTAATGAAATGGTTCATTTTTTGTAACAATACTTGATATGATGTGATGGAATAATGAATTTTTCTTCATTCTTTAAATAGCCTTTGAATATGTTCTTCCCTCCATTTTGCTTTCCTTTTGAATTAAATCATGCATTTCCCTCCTTTCTTCAGATGAATGAATACACACCCTTTTGGCGAAGTTTCAAATGAATAGCTTGTATTCCAAGTAATCAGAATGAACCATTTTGGATTGAAGAATAAACCAGATGGCCCCCTAACAATAAGATGATCATAGGAACAACCCTGAAAATCCACCAGTTGACACAAGCACAACAAAATGAACCTTACTCCCCTATTAGTTGAAAGCCTCAATAGAAACAAGCCTGCATAAAGTATGAACTTCAAGCCATGTGAAACCTCAGCTCTATCTACGACCTCGATCCCTTGCCAATTTTATTGATTAATGATGCATGTCCTGTTAATGCCCTAGTGAAAAGATGATGCATATGCAATGAGAAGCCTAAGCCAGATAGAAATAAAGGGGTAGGACAAATTTGGGGTATGACAGCTGCCCCTATTTAATCGTCTTAAACCTGAAGGTGAGATTGGCGCTAGCCTTTCGAACATTCAAGGTAGAAGAAGATTAAATATCAAAGTGCCAGAAATTTGTCCTAAAGAGGAGATGGTGTGAGTGTTATCCTTATTTTTTTGTTATCTGCTGGGGAAAGAGAAATTTATTGTTTTTTCTGGTGGAGAAATATACAGCGAATAACTGGATTTGAATGGTAGTATGTAACGTGGTAATGGCACCAATACAGGGTTCTCAAAGGAGGTGATTGTTGTCTGAAACTGTGGTTGGAAAATACGGGTTTGATGGAAAGGTAGACCTACGATCCGTGACTCGAAACTAGGGTAAGGTCAACGGACCTACGACCCACAAGAATTGAAAAAAGATGAAAATAAGGTCAACGGACCTACGATCCACAAGAAAGGAAAAAGATGAGGATAAGGTCAACGGACCTACGATCCACAAGAAATGAAAAGGATGAGGATAAGGTCAACGGACCTACGATCCACAAGAAATGAAAAAGATGAGGATAAGGTCAACGGACCTACGATCCACAAGAAATGAAAAAGATGAGGATAAGGTCAACGGACCTACGATCCACAAGAAATGAAAAAGATGCGGATAAGGTCGACGGACCTACGATCCACAAGAAATGAAAAAGATGAGGATAAGGTCAATGGACCTACGATCCACAAGAAATGAAAAAGATGAGGATAAGGTCAACGGACCTACGATCCACAAGAAATGAAAAAGATGAGGACAAGGTCAACGGACCTACGATCCACAAGAAATGAAAAAGATGAGGATAAGGTCGACGGACCTACGATCCACAAGAAATGAAAAAGATGAGGATAAGGTCAACGGACCTACGATCCACAAGAATTGAAAGAAAGGATAAACATCAACACTGGGGTTGGAGGACATCAACGCTGAGGTTGGAGCATATCAACACTGAGGTTGGGGGACATCAACACTGAGGTTGTGAAGGGAAAGGCGTCGACACTGAGGTCGAGGACGTCAACACCGAGGTTGTGACGAGAAAAGATAAACATCAACACTGAGGTTGTGAATGACGATTGGCATCGACGCAGAGGTCGGCGAAGGAATGATAGGCATCAACATTGAGGTTGGACAAGGAAAGGATAGACGTCAACACTGAGGTTGAAAAAGGAAAGGTATCGACACTGAGGTCGAAGGAAGAAAGAATTAATATCAACACTGAGGTTGGAAATTAGTCTTGAAATGGTTTGCCAGGACGGAAGGCAAAGGATACACAACACAGGGGTTGGATCTAAAAGTTTTTCGTACGAGGGAAGGGGCCACGGAGACTAGTGACGACTAGACTCGATCAAAAGACATAATCACGAAGATATTGATGCTGGCGAAGCATAAGAGTTACATTAATCCCTCAGGCCACAGGCGGGGTGTAACTCTTCAAGAGTGGCAATCGTTCGAATTGCCACACACCAAGTATGGTTATTCAAATGATTGAAAAATGAGGTGGGTTGAATGCCCACCCTCACTCACACTCTAATCTTCACGCAGCACACGGGAAATAACCTCGGAGACACGATTCTGACGAAAAAGGACAGGAAAGAGAAGATAAGATTTCTTTTGGGGATTGAGAATACCAGGTATTGGCACCATGGTTTGAGGAGATTTGTGATGTAGTAGCAGATATCAATCGAGGTTTATGAGGACAACTTTTTATGTGGGTAAGTATTGTTATCTTGATTGGGTGTTGATCTGTATTATCTGGCTTATACTTTGATGCATGTTTGAATTTTTCTATGGCGTAATGATCCGCTTTGACGGATATGCTACGCTTTTGAGGATGCAATGCTATATGCAATGGGTTCTATATGCAAAAGTGCCAAATAAAGGCGTTAGTGAGATAGAGAAGCATGATCATTGGGGTCCGTTGCTTGTTGTCTTGAGATGCCAATATGAATCGGTGTTGGAAACCCTACAGTACCAAAGACTATTGGCAACTGCCTTGAGGGTTGGAATGTAGCTTTGTTGGGGAGGAAGTGACTTCATTTGACTTTCCCTACACCTTGAATTGCTTGGGGATGGTGAGCTTGAAGAGATTCCCTCGATTCAGCATGTCGAGGATGAGAAATTCAGATAGGGAGCCCAGGTTGGGGAAGCGAAACAACTCCCATGAGAAATAAACTCATGTGCTTGGGGAGAGACCGAAGTTCCAGGAGAAATAAACTCCTATGATTGGAGAGAGCAATACAACTCAGAAAATTGTGCCCCAAGATTCGTGAACTACGAAGGATTTTGCCCTAAAGGATCCTTGGAGAGATTTGTCAAATCTCGACGTAATTGCCCCAGATTAATTGACCCCAAGAGAGATTCCTCGACTTGATTGCCCCAGATTGATGGAAACTTGAATGGATGTCACAGTTGACAGAGTCTTCACACAACTTTCCCCTTGGAGTAATCAGCCTTTGAAGTGAATGGCTCATGGAATCGATCAACTTTTTCTGCAGTTGTTCATTGTTTGATCTTCCTTGATGTCAAGTGTTTATTCACAAGTAAAAGATATTTGTTTTGAAGATGATAATCCTAATGCAATGCTTATGCTAGCTTCGAAATCAAAGTTATTGAAATAAAGTTGTGACATTCAGTGTTTGAATTATTTGTCATATCGATATCAACATAAATGGTAAGCAAACATCTAGGAGTCAGTTTTATGCAACTTGCTTTTGAAGTAAACCCTGCTTCAATTAGGTCTTTTAAGGGTTGTAACGTGGTCTGGTTCACGGTTTTAGAAAGAAAGGATTTAAGGCTCAAAGTCTAACCTAGCCCACCCATTCTTCGTGATGTTCTCCAGTCCTAAGTTCAATTTAACCTGATACGAGCGTTCATCCTTCAAGAGGAGTTTGAGATGATTGAGGAACCAATGAAGTCTTCTTGGACATGGCAGTCACTCACTTTCTTTTTTGGTGTCTGATCACACAACTTTGTTCCTTTGATTCTCGTTTTTCGCTTCTGCTTTGCCTTTCTTTTTTGTTTCCCTAACTTTTGCCTGGACAAATTCTTTTGAATTTTATTTTGGAGTCCAGCGGGATGCCCTAATTTTTGCCTAAGTCACTTGTTTTCAAGTTGTCGACTTAGCGGGATTTTCTTTCTTTCTCTTTTTTTTTTCAATCCTTTCTTTTTTGAATAAGTCGTGTGATCCTGAATCTCTGACTTGTGGGAGTGATTATGACTGCATCATTCTTTGACTGATGAGGGATTACCATTGTGATATTGATTTTCCTCAACCTTTTGAAAGATAACCATTGTTGTACCCTTAGATGCATACTCCTGATGGATTTTTGAATGCTCGATCAGATTAATTGAATGCTACCCTGCCCCTGGGTTAAATGTGAGGGTTTTTTTTTGTATAGAAAAGAAACTCCTACTTCAAGGCTCAAAGGGGTTAACGAAGGTCTATCTCCCTTATATCTCCAGTGTTTGGGGATTTGAAACAATTCCTGTACATCCTCAGCAGGGTTTTATTCAAAAGCATACAATTAGAGATTTTGCTTTTTTTTTTTCATCATTCTCCTTTTGATGTTTTTTTGCTTAATCAGAGTTTGATATCGATAGACAGAAATATATGAGTGAACACGAATGGATTGATTCGAAACTAGCATATGCAATGTATTTTTATTTTCATTAAAAACAAACAGGTTTTACATGGAAGAAACATTTAACAAAACAAGGAAAACTACAAATGAGAATGCAGAAATGAATTGATGATTGCCATTGTTGAGGAGGCTTGACTCCGTCTGGGCTTGTTGATCTTGAATACTTCCTGTAGTTCCTTCCAAACACTTCAGATTACTTCAAAAGAAAACTCCAACAAAGTCACCCAAGAGTTGTGGATTTTTGTGTTACTTTAGGGATTCGAGCAATGCGAGTGATGCAATGCTCAAGATAAGAGTACGTCTTGCTTATCCCTCGTGCGGGAGCCCCATGAACCCTTCAATTTATGTGAAGACCATTTGGAGTGAATGATATTGCTTTGGAGTCAATGAGATCTTGGACTTTACGTTTCAGAATATTACAATCCTCAGTTGAATGTCCAGATGTCCCAGAATGGTACTCACATTTTGCATTTAAGTCATATCCTTGAGGAATCGGTGTCGGAGGTGGCTTAGCCTCCCTTAGTTCGACCAAAGATTCATTGAGTAAATGAGAGAGCAGTTGACTATAAGTCATAGGAATCGGGTCAATCTTTCTTGGTGGTCTTCTCGGCCTTTGTGGACCTTGTTGTTGGTAATTTTGGTGATAGTTAAGAACATGAACCTGAGGATAAGCAGGGAGTCCCTCTTCTCCATTCTCTGAAGTTGCACTTGTCTCACTTTTCTCTTCTTCAGTGAATCCAGAAGCATTAACCATATCTTGGATTTTACCCATCTTTAAGGCGTTTTCAATTCGTTCTCCTACGATAACCAAACTTGAGAATTCGGAGGAAGTACATCCAACCATCATATTCAGATAAGGATCCTTCAGAGTATTCATGAACATGTCTACAAGCTCTCGTTCCAAAAGAGGAGGTTGAACTCTGGAAGCTAATTCTCTCCATCTTTGTGCATACTCTTTAAAAGACTCATCAACCTTCTGAGTTAAACTTTGGAGTTGTAGCCTAGTAGGAGCCATGTCACTGTTGTATTTGTAATGCTTGAGAAAAGCCTCTGCTAATTCATCCCATGTGCGGACATGGGTTCGTTCAAGTCGTGTATACCATTCAAGGGATGCCCCACTGAGGCTATCCTGAAAGAAGTGCATTAGAAGCTTGTCATTTTCTGCATACGGTGCCATCTTGTTGCAGAATGCCTTGATGTGACTCATCGGACAAGTGGTACCCTTGTACTTCTCAAAATTGGGGACTTTGAATTTAGCAGGAATCTTGATATCAGGCACTAAGCACAAATCAATAGCATTTAATCCTGAGGAGCTTCGACCTTCTAAAGCCTTCAATCTTTCTTCCAGGAGGTGGAATTTCCTCTAATTTTCCTCAATCGGGAACTTGAAAGCTTCGAGTTCAGAATCGTTCTCATGATGTGAATCCTCCTTGTTTGGAATTTCCACGGGCACATGTTTTGATCCTCCATTAGTAACAGTAGTCGGAGTACCATTAGCCAACTTAGCAACACTTTGTCTTAGCTCTTCTTGTCCTTGAAGAACAACCTGGAGGGTCTCAAAGAGTTGGGTCATCCTTTCTCCCATAACATCCATGTCCCTACGGAGGGCAGCCTGGCTTTGTTCAAGACGGTCCATGATTCTCTTCTGATAAATCCTCGTATGCTACAGATGTAGGGAAGTCAAATTTGTTGAAGAAGCAGAAATCTGAAGAAGGGACCTCAATTAGCCTCTGATATGGAACCATGAAATGCAATATGATGTGAATGCAATGTTTCATTTTCGAGGAATTCTAAAGTCTTTTCACACATTCTTTCTTTTTTTGGAAATCAAGGCTGTGTTCTTTATAGAGTATCTTTTCTTTTCTTTTTTTTTTTTTTTGCTTTTCTATTTCCTTTTTCTTTTTTTCTTCTTCTTTTTTGGAAATAGACTTTAGAATTCCTCACAAATGAAGTGGATAAAATAATGATGTTATGCAATGCGAGCATGGGATCAAGGTCCATATGATCTGAGTAACCACCACACAATCCTCTGAATAACTGAGGTGAAACTTCTGTACAGGCCAAGTGTCACAGGATCAAAGGTTCGACGCCTTTTTGAATACCAGAATATCAAGCACCATGAGAACAGACCAAATAAAGGTCCGACCTCAAATATGAAGAATCAAAGGTATGTAGGAGCCAAGGTTTCCTGTCCCACCCCAATCTCACGGGTATGAAGTCTAGACACGGGCAGGTGGTCCCTAATGGTCACTAGGGTCTACAGTTCCCATGGGGTACAAAGTGTTTGAGGCAGCAAGGGTGCCAGACACAGTGTTCCATGAAAGAACCTCGCCCAGTTGTGGTACCCCATGTTGAACTCGATCGTAGCAAGGGCCACGGGAGTCAACATGAGCATCCACGCTAATCCTATGTGTCACTGGCCTGGGTAGTGGGCCCTTTACCTCACACAAACCCCCACCTGCAAAACAGAACAGAAGACCCCAAGGAACACAAAATATAATCCATATGCATGATGTGCAAGCAGAAATAAACATGATATGCAAGCAGAAAATAAACATGCAAACATATATACAAGATATAGACATAAAAAAAATAAACACCCAATAAAATAAAACAAACAAAGGCTAGGATCGACTTGCTTAGGATGGACCCGCAATAGGTCTAGCAACATCCCCAGCAGAGTCGCCAGCTGTCGCACGCTCGCGAAAAATGAACAGAGTCACCACCAATATATTTATCCCATAAGGGAAAGGAATATCAGATAACCTAACAAAGGAAGGAACAAGGTCTTGCGACCAGAGATAGGGTACGGGAGTCGGTTACGCAAGGGGAAGGTACTAGCACCCCTCGCGCCCATCGTACTCGATGGTATCCACCTATGTTTGTTTCTATCTAAAGGGTGTGTACTATGTCTATGTCTAAATGTGAATGCATGCAAAAAGAAATACGGGGAAAAGAAGGAATATTTACAAATGTGTGTTCGTTCAAGCCCCGCGACTTGATGCCTACGTATCCTTTTCAGGAATCAGAGCGCCGTAGTTCGGCTCCATAGTTTTGTTTGTTTTTGTGTTTTTTAGTTGGGCGGCGTTAACGCTCGCGCTCTTGCATAAGGGATCGACCTAGGATGCAATGGAGCGGAGATAACAATGCCCTTAAGAAAGGAGAGAAAGAGAGAGAGTTTGAGCATTTCGAGGAAATCCCTAAAGCAAGGGAAACTCGAGTTACTCTTTGGTTTGTGTTTTTTAGACTTTGGGAACTTACGCCCGAATGGAACCCTAAAGCAAGGGAAATCCAGGCACTCGAATGATTCCCTAAAGCAAGGGAGATCCAAGCTTCCATTCTCTTTTTAATGATTTTCACTTTGATTAATAGTGTTTTAAGTATTTTCTTTGTATTTTTTAAGGGGAATTTATTCAAGTATTTTTAGATGTTTTATAGTTGAAAAAGAAAAAGAAACTAGCCTAATATGAATGGGAATTTCTACCTAATATTATCATGGTTTCTACCTAAGGTTAGGATTTAAAAGAAGCATGAAAAATAAAGCGCTAAGTAGAATATTGAAAATAGCATGAAAAAGGACAAGTCAAAATATAGCACAAAGTGAATTGAAAGTACTATTATTTTTATGGTTTTAATGAAAGAAATGAGTTCAAAAGATTAATGTCAAAATTAACCTAAAATCTACTTATTTTTATGAGTTTTTTAATATGAAAAATATCAATTAAAGGGACCAAGATTAATTCCTAAAAATGATCTAAAAGTCTAACAAATTTTATTGATCTTATTGTATGTCCATTTTTATTACCTAAAAAAAAAGATAAAGAACTATGTAAAAAAACATAAAAACTATCAATTAACTATGGGCTCAGGGGGGTCAGATGTGAAATCCAGTGGTGTATGTTAAAGCAAAGGGCGCAGGCCCAAAGGACTGGCCCAGGGGGCGTTTTTTGTTGGCAGGAAAAAAGAAATGTGCTGGGCCATTGGGGGTGTGGATAGCACATCGTGTACAGGCCCATGAGATGTAATTGATCCATATGATTTCAGGTTTTATTAGATTTTATTATTGAACAATTAACCATATTAATCATCATTTAATCACACTAAGTATCCATTATGTTTATTAAGAAGAAGATTAAAAACAAATTGAAATTGAAATGGGAAATAGGGTTACCAATTGAGACTTCTGAGCTATGAACGTCCTTCTCGTTCTTCATATGGCCGTAAACGGCGCGCCACCTCTCTCCTCCGATTATCTTCGACGTCGCCACAAATTCACCGCCGTCTCCGCCTTACGCTCTTCTTCCGTCTATCTCCGATCTTTTCTTCCTCTGTCTTCCGCTTGTATATCTTCTTGGTGCGGATGCGGAGTAATACGCATAGTTGTTGTCTGATGTTGTGGAATGCGTTCGATGATGCTTGAAAATTGTAGATGATGTGTGAAGCTCGGCGATGGTGGTTGTGGAGCGTCTCGCAGATTGTTGAAGCTTTGGATTGAATGGACGGATTGCAAGTTGAAGGCGCGTTGCGGGATTGCGTATCGCAGATGGAGAATTGATGATTGGAGCTATGACCGATTCGAAGATAACTATAAATTCAAGTGAGCACGCTTTACTCTTTTCTTTTTTCTGATTCACACTTCTTCTTCTCCTTCTTTTTCTTGATATTTTTCTGTTTTCTGAGTCTGATGTGATGTTATCGTTGAGAGAGAGTGAGGTTAAGCTCAATTTAATGGAGCTTCTGAGGTTGAGGGAAAAGAGAGAATCACGGAGGTGAAGGTTGGATTGATGGAGAGGATTGGTTCTGGTTTTCTGAGCTTTGATGAAAATGAAGAATGGAGATGAGGGAGATGATGATGGAGATGAAGGAGAGTGATTGCAGAGAATGGTGAGAGAGTGGTGAACGTGAAGGTGAAAGGTGGATGGTGAATGAAAAAAATGGCGTGAAGATTGAATTGTGGAGGGAGATAGTTTATATAGAGTGTAGGTTCGGGAGAGTTTTTGGCTTGGAGATAGGTTCGGTTTTAGTTAGATAGGTTTGGAGTGAGGTTGGGAGATGCTGACTAGGAATGGAGGAAACTGAATTAGTTAGAGGTTTGGAAGTTAGTTTTTTCTGTTTTGGAAGTTTGCTGAGCTAGCATAGTTAGTTATGGTCAGTTGTTTAGGGATAGTGAATTCTGCTGGGGATGTTAGTTAAAGGTTAGAAAGTAGTTATATTCTGTTATAGGTTTTAAATTCTGTTAGGGGATGGTTAAACTGTTAGAAATGGGCTTGTTGACTGATGTAGTAAGCTTGTATTGATGCACTAGTTTTGAACTGAGATTGTTTCTTTTTGGTTGTGCAGAATGCTTCTGAATTAGCATGGATCTCTTTGTTAATGATGCAGGTTTCCTGATTCAGAATCATTTTGGATTGTCGGAGTTGCAGCTGAGGTTTTGACCGGCATGTACTCTTGCTGGATATGCAGGGCTGAATTTTGATTATGTATGATGCTGCAAGTTTCTGTTTTTTTTACTGCAGAATCTGATGAAGAAAGTTGTTGAGTTCACACGCACATGAGTAGTCGATGTTAACCGGTAATATGCTGAATGAAGGACATGGATCCTGTTGCAAGTTGAAGCTTGGTTATGTGAGCTGACACTTGAAACGGAAGTCCTGTTAGATTCTATTGTGAAGTTGATTTCGGTTAGTTCTTTTTTCTAGTTTTCTATTGATAAGTCTGAGCTGCAAGTAGAGACCCCGAGTAGTACTTGAATGTAATTGTCAAGCCATGAAAGTGTCTTTTTCATTATTGCCGCAGGGACCATTTCGATACGTATCTTTTGGTTTATGTTGAATGATTTTGGTGGTGAAGGTTAGCTTGTGCAGGTATGCCTGAACTGTTTTGAAATTCAGAATTTGAGTGATGGCTTAATGTATTGTGGTTAGCTGACTGGAGGGTATACTTATAAGTAAGCTAGGACATGATGGATTTCACATGGATGATTCAAATGTTAGGAATTGAAACATGGGGCTGTTGATGGTGAACTTTTCACTTGGGAATTTCTTGAACAGGATTGACTCTGGTTTTCTTTTGTAGTGTAGGAATTGAGCACATCTGGTTTGTGGATTGTTTTATGATGATGTTTCTTGTTGCAGGTTTATACTTTGTGGAGTAGTTTGGAATGACACTTGAAGTAGCACATAGAGCCAAAATGAGGATGTGAAGAAATGAAGAGGACTTGGAGAAAGAGACCATGACGTTGAAAAGGAGAGTATTAGATCTAGGAAGTCAATTGAATTAGTCAAAGAGTTAACAAGTCGACGGTCAACCGTGGCTTTTCTTTTGTAATTTTCTTTTGTGTGACGATTGAAGCTTGTAACAACTTGTATCCCATGCGGCTTGAACTTTCGAATTGTGATAGACTTGTGATAGTGACTTATATTCCAAGTAGTATGAAATGAATGGTTTTTCTCTTTTCCTTTTGTAATTGTGTACTGTGACTTGGATTTTGCAATGTGAATTGGACTTTTGAATTTTTGTAATGGATATGGACACTTTGTGATGAATTTTGGAATTGGATATTTGAATGGTGATAGATGGACATGGCTTGGCTTTTGTAATGAAATGTAATGAAATGGTTCATTTTTTGTAACAATACTTGATATGATGTGATGGAGTAATGAATTTTTCTTCATTCTTTAAATAGCCTTTGAATATGTTCTTCCCTCCATTTTGCTTTCCTTTTGAATTAAATCATGCATTTCCCTCCTTTCTTCAGATCAATGAACACACACCCTTTTGGCGAAGTTTCAAATGAATAGCTTGTATTCCAAGTAATCAGAATGAACCATTTTGGATTGAAGAATAAACCAGATGGCCCCCTAACAATAAGATGATCATAGGAACAACCCTGAAAATCCACCAGTTGACACAAGCACAACAAAATGAACCTTACTCCCCTATTAGTTGAAAGCCTCAATAGAAACAAGCCTGCATAAAGTATAAACTTCAAGCCATGTGAAACCTCAGCTCTATCTACGACCTCGATCCCTTGCCAATTTTATTGATTAATGATGCATGTCCTGTTAATGCCCTAGTGAAAAGATGATGCATATGCAATGAGAAGCCTAAGCCAGATAGAAATAAAGGGGTAGGACAAATTTGGGGTATGACAACTTGCAGCGAAAGAACGGACTTTCCATTTGAATTGTCTCGAAACAGCAGAAATTCTTGATGTAACGCAACACCGGAGCGTAAGAATACTTGCTATAAAAGGGATTTGGTTGGTCCCTGATAAGAGAACTTGAGAAAATATGCGGACCGTACCGCACTTCAGGAAACTTGAATTCTTGATTCACGGTATCGTCTGATAGAACAGTCATTCTGCTGCATCTTTTTGAAGAATGGAACCTTGATCCCGTGATCAGAGAGCCAATGACAGGTATATATGCATATGACATGATGGAAAGCCTAAGCCAGTTAGAAAAAGATAGGAGGGAAAATTTTTTGGTGCAACATTTATGTATCTAGGTGCTCCAATTTCTTGGTGCTTCAAGAAGCAACTAGTGGTTACATTGTCAACCTGTGAAGCTGAATACATTGTTGGAGCTGTGTTAGCTTGTCAAGCTGTTTGGTTGATAAATTTGCTGTCGAAACTGAAGATCAAGATGACCAAACCAGTCAAGCTGATGATTGATTACAAGTCCGTAATAAACCTTGTCAAGAATCCAATGCTGCATGGGAGAAGGAAGCATATTAATACTAAGTATCATTTTCTGCGAAATCAAGTTCATAGTGGAGTGCTTGAAGTTGTTCACTGTAGCACTCATAAGCAACTTGCAGATGTGCTGACAAAAGCTATCAAGATTGAACACTTCATCAATTTGAGAGATGAAATTGGTGTTGTTGATTTTAATTGGCTAAATATGAATTAAGGGGTGTTGTTAGATGTAACTCAAATTTAACTTCTGCATTTAGCTTCCATTTGCATTTGAGTTTGATTTGATTTTACATTTAATTTGCATTTTATTTGGGTGTTAATATATAAACTTAAAGTGAATTTCATTTGTAACATATTTTTTAATTTGAGTTTGATTTCTCTTCCACCAAATGTTATATAAAATGGAACCTATGATCTCTAGAGCTGCTAATGGAGCTTGTAGAATAGCTCCTTCTAGCTAATTAGATAAACCAATTTGGGTTACTCATAATTGATCCTAAAAGGAGAGAAAAAAAAACTAGATCTACTTTGCCCACAAGCAACCCTTATTGAACGTGTATAGATAGGGCACAATGACCCATTTGTTAATAATCTCGATAATAGAGAGATAATTTAGTCACGAGTCTTGCTAACTAGTGTCCTCCGTGCATTTTTTAAACATACTAAATTAAGATTTTTTTTTTATAAAAGTCAATATTTCAATTTTCAATGCATTGAATATACGTATTTTGAAAAAAACTTATCACTTTAATCTCTTAAAGAATACTTCAAAAACACTGGTTAGCATTTCCCTTTAATCATATAGGAGAATTATTTATTTGGTCTGAAGATAAAATTTTTAATCAAAGGAGTTGGCACAATCCTTATCGATAGTTTTTATGTCTACTTTAGAGGCTTTCTACATAAAAAATTTGTTGTGTTCCGGACATTTGATTTATGCATTTTTTTTTATTACTATAGACTCGTTTGTTTTGGTTTTTTTAAAATAATTTTTATCCTGTTATATAATTGTGTAAAAAAATTTTACGAATTTTTTAATTTATAAAAGTTTAAAAATTCGGTTTGAATAGTTATTCTTAAAATGTAATTTTAAGTATTTCATCTATTTATGAAAAAAATTGGATATCAAAATTTTAAAATATCACTTAATTTTGAAGCTATTTCAAATAGATTTTCATAAAAATCATTTTTGAAATACAAATCATTAAATTTTTTTTGATTTTAACTGGGTTTTGGTCTTCAATAATGTATATTTATGTTATAGGATGTCAAAATTAATGTTTCATTTAAGAAAAAACGAATACAAAAAACTTATAATATTTTGAAACAATTTTGTAAAATCTATTTTAAAAATATAAAGAAAAATCTATTTTTTTAAAGCTGAAACAAACATGTTGTATATCTCGTTATAAAAAATAATCGATATTTAAGGGTGTAATCAAAAGAGTAATATTAACTATTCATAATATAAAAAACTAAAGGAATAATCCATATTTAGGTCCTTTTATTAGATTATTCATTAGTGACATTATATAATTTAGTGTCTTTAACACATTTAAAATATGAATATATGAATGAAAAAAAATGAAGTTTAATTTTTATAGCTTAATTTTATGGGTCATACTATGGCACATGTTAAAGATACTATAATTAAAAGAAGCAAATGCAATAAAGTCAAATTTATAATTTCAAAACATTAAATACACGAATTACAAGAGAATATTTCTACAAATAATATATTAACATGTGTCTTTTGGAGCATATGTTAACTTTTTCCTAATTTTATTTTTCTTTTAGTTTTATAGTTTCTCACAGTTCTATTAGGAGTTTAAAGATTTGCTGTTGTGTTTAGGTTAATTCTCCGTCAGAATATGCTATAAACTAGAAAATCAATAGAGGGAATATTATCCATCTTGCATACATGTTGTAAATAAATAGAACATAAACACAAAAGACATCTAACGTTTGACTTTAGTGAATGAGCTTAGTTGAAGCAATGAAAGTGGCATATGGAGCATAAAGTAAAAAAGTTAGGTGATAATCAAATCAATTCCAACCATATATTGAACATCGTGCATCAACCAAACATAAGATTAAAAGATAAATGATATGATATGACTCCTTCAACTTGCTGCATTTTGTCGCCGCGTTACAGGATGGATACAACATTGTAGGAGTCTTTTCACTTCTTTTTTAAGTGGCAATGGTTAGTTGTCCTTTTGTTAATATGGGAGCCAAAGCTATCAGATTCTTATTACAGCGATTAATATGTTTCTTCCTTACACTACCAACTCACCTTATCATTCATATTGACATAATGTACTATTGTTTTCACTTTTGTGCATAATAATGACATAATGTACTATTGTTTTCACTTTTGTGCATAATTGTTCCGGTCACCGAACGAGAGATCATAGAAGTGGAAAGATTGAGTTCTTCGTGTTCGACGGTAGCAATCTTCTGTGTGGTAAAGTAGGGTGAAACTCCAACGTCAAAATCGGTGAAGTTAGAGAGGTATAACTTGTAAGAGAGAGAATGAGAACGTACCTATTATGGTGGGTGACAAGGCTTATATATAATATATAGTTAAAATCATCACCGTTAAATCTGACGTGCGACGCGGGAAGCTGTTTGATCAGATCAAGCGGTGGGTAGTGGATATGCAACACGGATCAGGTGTGAACCCCTTTTTGGCATGGTTCTGGTAGTTTGCTAGCTTTCCGTGATTATGTTTTAGGTCGGGCCCTGGTAGGTAGGCATGTCTTACTGGGCCTTTGTCTAGTCCCAAACAGTTTCATCCCAAATCATTGTTGTCACAAGTGAAGTGAGGATTACATCAGAAGATTCAGGGCCGGCCTTCGAGCTGCTCTTTTTCACTGTCTTGGGTTACTTAGGTAAATCTTCGGGTTGGAGAAGGGGAGCGAAATAGTATGTTGAGTGATAGTATGTGGCCTTGGGTACATGCACATTAAATGTTTACCTTGTCATCTAAATGTTTCACGTCGTAGGATCTACACATGGTTCTAGATCTATATACAAATATTACCTTTTTAGGGCACTTAAGTGTTGTGGGAATTGATATCAAATCCATACAGTTATTGAATATGGCACGCTTTATTTTATTGCAATTTCAATTCCTAGATAAGTGTATTAGGTTGCAAAATTCATGTAAATAGCGTAGTTTACATTTCTCGCACAATCGATGTAATAGCGTAGATTTACTTTCCGCACTTCACATTTCTGCACTTTAAATTCTATACATATTTAACTGCGTGTATGGCAAGAATAATAACTGAAGCGCTAGATCACTAATCTCAAAGATAATATATCTGAAATCAAACATAATCACACTTGCAAATCTAGGGTAATCCCTCTGGTACTCATTTCAATTACTCGATCACAAATTCAAGTTCCAGTTTATATCCAGTAAAGAAAATTTTTCTAAAAGAATAAGGAAAGAACCTTACAAACATAGGGTAGGCCTCCTAATTGCTTGCTCACACAAAATCAAAACAAACAACAAATGTTTCACACATCACTGTTTTTCCAAAACAAACTTTCAAAAGACTATACTTTGTATATATCCAAACAAGGATTATTACAAAGTTAAAAATCTTTTTTCAAACCATCAAAACATCTTCCAAAGATAAACGCTTTGTATGTATCCGCGACAGTTATCACTACAAAGTTAAAATTCTTTTTACAAAAGGTTTTAAAACCACATACAAGCATTTCAAGCAAATCAAACGATTCAAACAAGTGAGCTAAGCAATTAAGAGCCCATGGATAACCATGGATACAAAGGGTGCTAACACCTTCCCTTTGTATAACCTACCCCCCGAACCCAAAATTTCTCAAAGGTCTTTTCCTGTTTCTTTTATAAACCTTTCCTTAATTGGATAAAATAAAAGTCGGTGGCGACTCTCTGTTTTTTGCAAAATTCAAAAATAAAAAGAAGAGTCGGTTCTCGTAAAAAAAACCGAGGTGACAGAACTGGCGACTCTGCCGGGGAATTCAAAACAAAATGTTTTTAAGAGGGGTTACCTTAGAGTTTAGATCACTTTGATGTTTTCAATTGTTTGTTTTGTTTGCTCTATTTTTCAAAGGTTTGTTTGGGAATTGGATTTACTTGTGTGAAAGATTCTAGCCCGAATCTCGAGATACCTTAAGGATGTGGCAATAGACCAAGGAAACTGTACGGCATGTACCGATATGGTTGATCTGGTAGTCACCGTTAGTGCGACACTTTGGTCTGTACTGATATCCCTTGAATACGATCAAGGAGTATGTTAGGCTTCCGAAATGTCATGAAGCACTAATTTGTCTTAGAACCTTTAGTTGAATTTGACTTGTGACCTATTAAGTGACTGGCTTTGAAATTGATCGAAGTTGGTTATCCTCGAGGAATGTTTTGATCGGCCGTCCGAGTGCCGTATTGAGATGTTGTCTCCAAGGATCATAGAACCCGAATACCATTCTAAGACAGGTTTAAACCAACTAAACTTCAGGGGGGAGGGTATCACCTATTGAACCTCGTGCAAGCCTTTAAACCTAAGGCTATTGTGTGAATTGTTTGTGTTTTCCACATGTTTGACATCATAACATCATAAACATCATAAACATATCATTTTTCACTAATCATTTCAAGGACCGAAGAGTTTCCTTCTGTTCTGTTGTTGCAGGTAATGGCTCCCGCTACCAGAAATTATATCCGGATTGTCGCTACCGCGAAAATTAACAGAGTCGCCACTAACATATTTATCCTGAAAAGGAAGGGAATGCCAGCAAACCACAAAACAAAACAACGGTCTCACGACCAGAGAATAAGGGTAAGGGAGTCAGTTACGCGAGGGGAAGGTATTAGCACCCCTCGCGCCCATCGTACTCGATGGTATCCACGCTTGTGTCTAAAACCATGGGTGTGTAAGCAAACTGCGCTAATCTGGACTAAAATGAATGCATAATGTAGGGAAAAGAAAGAGTTATGCTCGCACGGGCCCTACCCCGCTGCCTACGTATCTGTTTTGCAGAATCAGAGCTACCGTAGCTCGGCTAACTAATTTCTGTTTGTTTTGTGTTTTTTAGGTGAACGAGTTACATTCACACTCCGCTGCTCGACCTTTGGAGACTTATGCTTGGGAATGAAGCGGAAATAACAAGCTCTTAAGAAAAGAAAATCAAAGAGTATGATTTGTGTTTTAAAGAATGCATGAGGAAAACTTAAGCTAAGGGGGGGAAAGCTTGCTACCTAATGTTATCATACAAAGGGTACAAATCTAACTAAACTAACAACCTACGAGAAAAGGGGGAAGCATACAATGATATCACACAAACGAGCATCCGCTCGTAAAGCAAACAAACCAACGGTACTGACCGAATGGTGGAAAAGCGGTCCCGCCATAGCCAAGGGGAGCAGCTCAACCCAAGTCAACCAAGCATTAGACCTCGCGAAAATGATCGGGCCATAGACAAGAGGGAGGACCCCTCTCAGCAACCAAGCCGTCACGGATCGTAAAGGAAAACGATGCGTGCGTACACCGAGCATCAACGTCGAGCGACGTGAGCTATAGGAAAGGCGGGGGTCCGGCTACATGAACCCTTTTCCTGACATACTCAATAACAAGATCTTTTGCAAGTTCGGAAGCGAGCAACGCGAAGCGTGCGCATACCAAACGGACTCGATGAAACTAGGCGGGGGTTGATTACGAACCCTTCCCGCATGCCTTCCATGAGGACTTAACGGAGTGCCATATAGGACTTATTACACCGTGACTCCCTGCCGCAAAGCACAAATATAAACACACCAACAAAAACAGAGCCTCTTTCGAGGACTTGGCCAGATGCATGTCTAAGTCCTACTTCTCATGTTATTGGATGACGCGAGAAAGCGATAAAGTGCAAGAAAAGTAAAATGAAACGGGATCAATACCAAACGGATGATGATCCGTAAACTAAGGTGAAGCAAAGCGAAGAAACTAGGATCCCGCGAGCGAGCTAGCAAGCAAAAAGCAAATGGTCAGCACACCGATTAGCCATGAAAGCACACAAAGGTCGACATGCCCGTCGAGCATAATCACAATACACCTGCAAGAGGAACAAGCAAACCAAACAAGCAGATATAAAGTAATAGGAATGCGTCTCCAAGATGAGATCACAATACAAATGAAGGAAATCGTGCTCCGCATGTGAAGCGGAACACTCAAGCAATGAGCGTCGATCGGTGACTATCCAAGGGCCTTGCACATTAGCACACAAGTTAGAGATAACAACATGTCGCAATCGGAATTGCGTTATTATTATAAAGCGAAAGGAAACGGACAAGTAACATGAACATGAAATGGATAATAAAACATCAAAGAGAAATCAAACATAAATGGTATACGAATTAACGAGAAACAAGCATTTAACTAGATAGTACTCCTCTCAAGCTTTCCAACGGTATAAGGAACATGCAAAACAAAGCTAGGAATGAAAAGTTATGCGAGAAAGAAGTTAAAGAAGAAAGGGACCAAAAACAAGTAAGGGAACCGGTTCCCCTATATGGGAACCCGGGTTCCAGCACAAAAACACACACAGGAACCGGTTCCCCCAAACTGGGAACCGGGTTCCAGGGCATTCTGCCCAACTCACGAACCAACAAGACACAGTAGGAACCGGTTCCCCCAAACTGGGAACCGGGTTCCAGGGCATTCTGCCCAAAAACCAAAGCAACACAACACAGCAGGAACCGGTTCCCCCAAACTAGGAACCGGGTTCCAGGGCATTCCGCCCAAAACCAAAGCGCTTTAGATTGAGCAGGAACCGGTTCCTCCATTTTGGGAACCGAGTTCCACTGTAGGAAAACCAAATTTTATCATTTTTAAAGGCTTGGAAGCCGTTCCCACTCAATCTAAACCAATACCAATTTGCAAGCATCATGCACATCTTCAAAGCGCAACCAAAACATAGTGAAACGATCATGGAAACAAGGCACGGTATCAAGGCAAAGATTGATGGCACAAGAGAATATGTGAGTCAAGTATCAACGTGAGGCATGCTATTAGCAATAAGCGAGCAATCATCAAGCACCAAAGCAACAAAACCCAACATATATCGATTTCAATGATTAAGCACAAATGAAATATATTGGCAAAAGATGGACATGAATCCCCACGTCAATTAGGCCAAACAACCACAAACCAAACCAAGTGTGACGCGTAGAGCCCAACCACAACTCAAACATCATCACCAACAATTATGTAAACGCAACATAAGCGACGAGCATTAACACATACAATGGTAATTAAACTATGACAATATCTCAAGTAATGATTTAAGCACCTACCAAAACAAATATCAAGCAAGAAATTTCAACACATGCATTGGCACAAACACCTTGAGTGCGACACAAGATACAAGTATTAACATCAACAATCACATCAATATGTCGCCAACGGCAAGAATTAACACATGTGAAGATGATCAATTATAGCAAATATACTCAAGTCATAACCTAAGCATCAAACGAGGCCATTATCAAGCAAAAATTATACACAAGCATTTAAACGAACACTTAGAGTGTGTCGCAAGACACATGCATGAATGTTAACAATATTGTGCACATAATCACCAACGAGCCATGGATTCAAACACAAATAGCGTAATTCATCATCAACGAGCATCAATTATATGGAACAAACATTAATTCTAGCCACAATTCATATGAATACGATTAACAATACGCAAATTCATCAATCAATCATCATCACACATCCATGGAAACAAGAGCAAGAAGTATATCTAAATTTGAATTCATGTAATGATAATCAATTAAGTACTTAATTCATGATTAGAAAGCTTACCGAATGAAGATCTAAACCGACGTGCGAACACGAACACGACACGTATGCGAACACGACGCGAAGCGAAGAGCGGATCCCAAGGAGAGTGAGAGAGGGGCGCGCAAGCTAGGGAGAGAGGAGGAGAAGAACTTCGAACTCGGAACTTTGATTTTTAATCCATGTTGTTCTTGATCTTGAAGAAAATTGATGAATATTGATGAAAGCTTTATGTAATTTGTGGTTTTGATTCAAGAGAATTGAGAGAGAATTGAGAGAAAGTGTTTTTGATTTTTTGGGTGAAGTCAAGTTATGAGAGTTTGTGAAGAAAAATGACTTATATAGCGAACATAGCGAAATGTCCAAAACGCCCTTAATTCTCTTATTTTGACTCGTTTTTTAAGGAAACTCGGTTCGGCTCTGAATTCTCATATCACCTTCCAAGTATGACTTGCGAATTTTCTCGTATTTACACTGTTTAAACCATTTTTCGCACCGTATCTTCTTAAGCCCATGAAAACTCTTTATTATTTTTTTCCATTTTTGAATGACGAAATAAACGTCATTATTAACTTATATCTCAAATAAAGAGGGCAAATTTTGGGGTGCAACACGGATCAACATCTTAGCAGTAGCACCTGAGTTTAAGGAATTAATATCAGAATTTCCCAGAAATGCTCAATTCACCGAGAAGCATGGTCACCTACTCCATTTGGTTACCTCAAAATTTGAAGAAGACATGATACGGGTCCTGTTCCAATTCTTTAATCACAAACATCATTGTTTTACATTTCCCGATTACCAGCTAGTACCCACCTTGGAGGAATTCTCTGAACTGATTGGGTTACCTATTCAAGATCAATTACCTTTCACTGGTTTAGAAAAGATTCCGAAGCCTGAAATCATTGCTGCTGCCTTACATTTACGGAAGTCAGAAATCGAGTCTAATTGGGAAACAAAGAGTGGAGTCGAGGGTTTGCTTGCTAAGTTCTTGATAGGAAAGGCTCGATCACTATTAAAGGATAAGAGTTACCAAGCTTTTGAAGAAATTGTGGCTCTTTTGATATATGGGTTGATGTTATTCCCTAATCCTGACCAATTCATAGGCGTGCACGCTATCAACATTTTCTTAACCCGCAATCCGGTACCTACTTTACTGGGAGACATTCTACATTCTCTACACACTCGTACCATGAAAAAGCGAGGGACTCTTATGTGTTGTGTACCACTACTGGCTAGATGGGTTACATCACACCTTCCCCGATTAGTGATGAAAAACGAGCAAAGGATGCAATGGTCTCATAGAATTATGTCCTTATCTCATTCAGATATCCGGTGGAACAACTTCTTTCAAGAAGACATCACTCTTATTGACCATTGTGGGGAGTACCCTAATGTGCCGCTCCTTGGCATTAGGGGAGGCATCACCTACAATCCCTCCTTAGCTTTGCGCCAATTTGGATATGCACGAAGAAATGGTCCTCATGACATGATCATCCATGACATTGTGTTCAACTACGAAGATGATTCCCAAGGATATCGACAAAGGTTTATACATGCTTGGGACAGTGTCTAAAAAGTATAAAGCAAGTCTTTAGGACAATGGAATTCTATTCCCATGGAGCCTTACCTCAAATGGGTGCGTGCTCGTGCTCAGAAGTTCATCATGCCATATCCCGCTTTCCTATCTGTGACCATTGAGCCAGAAGTCGAAGGGAAGGAACCTCGAGTTATTCTACATCCGGACATGCCGACTGACCTGGAAGAGCTGCAGAAATCTTGGGTTCAACTAAAAGAAGAAAGGGACACCTTCAAAGCACATGGTCAGGACTATGAGAGGAAAGTGTTGGAGCTCACCAAACAACTCCATGAAGAACAGCAGATCAACATGTTCCTGGGTGCAAAGAGAAAGCATCCATGGGAGACTTGAAGAATCTTTTATTTTCTTTTATTTGCTTTATCTTGTAAGCCCGAAAGAGGCAAGAAAAAAAAAAGAAAAAGAGAAAAGGAAAAGAGAAAAGAAATAAAATGTTTGGCTAATAAACGTTTGTTTCTCTTTTGTTTAAACAAATCTAAATTCTAAGATCCTTGAAAACATTGCATATGCATCTCATTCATAAACATTGCATAACAGGTTCACATAACAGGTTTCTCATCTTCTCGCTGTTTATTTTAGTTAGAAGGGATGGATTCCGAAGCAAGCATCAAAAATCTCGAGGCACAGAGCGCCCAAGTTCAGTTAGCAATTCTGGAGCTAGCAAAAGGGCAAGAGGAACTGAAAGCCCTGATGGCCAAGAAGAAAAAGAAGCCTAAGGGATCTGTAGGTTTGAGCCACCTCGTGAGGAAAGTCAGAGTCTCAGCCAGGAGGTCCAAAAAGGCGCCAATCCCTGAAGTAGTCGGTGAAGGTGATCAAGAAGACAATCACAACAACCAGGGTTCTGCCAAACCCTCTCTCTCTTCTAACGAAGAAGATTATCATTCCGAAGACGAACAGGGTGATAGCAAATACCAGCAGTTGGAAGAACGCATGAAAGCTATGGAGATACAGAAAGTACCTGGTTTAGACTTCAACGATCTTGGACTCGTCTCAGGGGTTGTTATCCCTCCAAAGTTCAAAGTTCCTGTCTTTGCAAAGTATGATGGAGTCTCTTTCCCAAAGCTGCATCTAAGGTCCTATGTGAGAAAGATACAACCTCATACGGCGGATAAAAATTTGTGGATTCATTTCTTCCAGGAAAGTCCGTCGGGTACACAACTCGAGTGGTACTACCAACTGGAAAGTGCAAAAGTTCACACCTGGGAAGATTTGGCTGCTGCTTTCTACAAACAGTATCAATACAACGCTGACCTTGCACCAACCCGTACTCAACTACGGGGCATGACCATGGCATCGAAAGAAAGCTTCAAAAGGTATGCACACAAATGGAGAGATCTAGCTGGAAGGGTTCAACCTCCCTTATCTGATCGCGAGCTGGTCGACATGTTCATGGGCACTTTAACTGGCCCTTTTTACAGTCATTTGCTGGGTAGCTCGTCGTCAGGTTTCACTGACCTGATATTAACTGGAGAGCGTGTCGAAAGTGACATTCAAAGCGGAAAAATTCAAGTAGGCTCCTCCTCTGGTACTACAAAGAGACCCATCAGTGGGAGAAATGAAGTCAATACAGTGCACAGTCAGAGTCCCATTTGACTACTGATTCACATTCAAGGTTCAACACATCAAAGTCCGAAAGGCACCAATCAGTCCAATCATTTTCTTCCAACAAGTGAGGGATGAGATACTCGAAGACAGATTGGCAATAGCAGAGTTGAAACTTGACGGGATTGTTTTCACATAGCTATTTTCCTTTATAAGTGCTTTTCAAAATATTTATGACAACTTCCTACTACTAGGATTTTTGTCTCCTTGTACTAATCAGCCTATTACGGCTATCTTTCAAATCAATACATTTCACGCTCAAAATCAATGTTTTTTACTTTCTCTGTTTTGAATGCGTAAACGTCCCAATGATAATTTTGAATGAACATGTGCATTTAAATATGATTGATGTTTATCAAAAATATGAAAACAGGAATAGCGTTCAGGTAATGTCCCAATCATCCGGACGTTATCCCGAAACCGGCAACATAGGAATATCCCCCACAAAGCAATCTTCAAGAGGTCAGCTCCGGATAAGCAGGGCCTAATTAATTCCCCAACGGAGTGTTTCATCTCCGACACTGAGTACGAGCATCAGAAGATTATAAGCGAGCTTTCAACGCCTGTAGTGTACATTCACGATGATCACACTGTCAAAATAAATCCTCTAATATGTTTCATCTGTCAATGGAAGTACTTCTCCAATAGAGATACATTCCTCAGCAAGAACCTCGACAGGATTCTTTTCTCCAACAACATTATTCAAGGGACCCAATCCCCAAGCTCGGACAAGATGTTACATCGAAGGATTGTTCATCTCCTTCACCCCCCAGCAGGGCTGTTCAAGATCACTATCCCCAGAAGGTCGGATCCTCCACAAAAACCTGATCAAATAGTGCATTGGAGGATTATCCATCTCTCTTATCCTCAGTCAGGGTGCATCAAGATTAGATCCTTCAAGTTACTCTCATCCCCAAGTGGTAATCAATAATCCTCAACGAAACATCCTGGTTCGTAAGGAAGATTCCCCAGCTGGGTACGCTCCAACAAGATAGCTAAGATCATCAACGGTCATAATGCCATCATCTCTAAGCAGCATACAGAGATTTACTTTCTCAAAATTGATAGACAAAATCATTGACACGCTTCCATCACATAGTCGTATCCATACATCATACAATTACATACATGTTCATACATAATACATAATGCATCGCGACAAATGCGTACATAACATGCAAGGTTCTCATTTATTTTGAGAATCCCGTCACATAAACGCATTACATGCATCATGACATGGCATAAAAAAACTAACTTTGCATTTTTTCAGGTTACTGCTGCAGTCAAATAAACAACTTCAAAACCTTTCAGATCTAAGTCGATACCTTGGACGGTTCCTTAATGATCTACCCTCATATCTAAGTCGATACCTTGGACGGTTCCTTAAACAATAAACCCTTCGGATCTAAGTCGATACCTCAGACGGTTCCTTAAATAATTTACCTTCAGATTTAAAGTCGATACCTCAGAAGGTTCCTTAAACAATCTACCCTCAGATTTAAGTCGATACCTCGGACGGTTCCTTAAACAATCTACCTTCAGATTTAAGTCGATACCTCAGACGGTTCCTTAAACAATCAACTTTTCAAAATCTAAAACGGAAACCTCGGACGGTTCCGTAATGATTAACATTTAAAATATAAAGCGGACACCTCGGACGGTTCCGTAATGATCAACATTCAAAATCTAAAGCGGACACCTCGGACGGTTCTGTAACGGTCACATTCAAAATCTAAAAGCGGTAACCTCAGACGGTTCCGTAACGGTCAACACAGAGGTTTAAATCCTTCATCAAGATATAATCAATGGATTCATTCTGATAAACAAATCATCAACACATCTACTAGATGGCATCTGAAAGCCCATCTCAGGTAATGTTTTGTTCAAATCCGCCAAATGGCATTTCTCAAGCCGCGTTCAATGCAATTTCCAACATCACTTCTGGTGGAGGTAAGCGCAAATTTCAAGGCATCTAAATATTCAATCATCTTCTACCTTCAAATTCCAATCGGCCTCTTCAGGTTTAAGAAGATTGAATAGGGGCAACTGTTATATCCTAAAATTTGCCCGCGTTTTTTTTCAATGAGAAGTTAATAGACTTCTGTCTAAAAATTTGAAGTTTTATACAATCTTGGATTTTTATTTCATAAATATCCTGATTTTATGAATACTCAATTTTTAGAATTTTTTATACAGTATTTTGGTTCGCTGTTGAATTTATTCTTACATAAACGCCAAATACTGTTTATCACTTCATACACTGTTTACTTGAGATTTATTTTCAGATAAATAATGCTGACGCAGTTGGTACAGAATTAAAATTTGCAGGCGCAGAGTCCGGGGTTTCAGATTATACTAGTAACAATTAAATTATTATTGGTTTTATTTCCCACTAATTTTTATTTTATACTTTATTATTTTTCAAAATCTCTTCTTTTCTTTTCAAACCTCCTTCTTTCAAATCAAATCCTAACTTTATTCTATACCTCTTTCTTTTCAAAACCTACCATATTTTTTTTTCAAATTCTACTACTATTCAAATTTTCCCTTTTACGGTGCCACTCCATTCCCCAACGTCTCCATTCACTTTTTCACTCTATAAATACTCCTCATTTCTCTCATAATTTCTCACATCAAATTTTCACTCATCTCCCAAATTTCTATCAATCTCATAATATCTTCCATAAAATCATTTTCTCTTCTTCCTCGGCAAAAAATGGCAAAGTGAGTGGAAACGTTTCTTCTTGTGGTCATCACTATTTTTGTGGTGATCATGTCTTTTTTTTTTTGTCTTCATAATCCTAAAGAATGCGGACCTGGGTTGTTTTCACTCCCGGCCATCTATCTACTGTTGTTTATAGTGTGGGTCTTTAATCGTCATACTTAAAGTTTGTCGTATTTGTCGTTTTCAAATAATGTACCGTTCGTGGTATGTGTTATAATGTATTGTTCATTGTTTTTGTCGTTATTTAGTATTTGTATTGTCCGTATTAAATATCGTACTATCTGTTGTACTGTTATTTAAATATTGAAATATTGTTTATGTTTTATTGCTAGTTAAATATTTATTTTTTTGTGCATTAAATCATTTATCGTTTTATTTTCAATATTTGTGCGCGTACAGTATATATTTTTATTTATTATGTTTTTGTTTTTCTAACAAATCATGTAAATAATTTTTCACCATTAACACAACAAAAACAAAAAGAAAAAATTAACTTTAACTGTTAAGTTTTCACATTTACTGTTGCACTAATACCCGGACAAACAGTTATCCGTAAACCCGCTATCAGCGCAATTCTCCGCATCTGTATCAACAGTCAATTCAACTATTACACCTCAAATCTTTTGCACTTCGAATTTCAAAGATTTTTGTTCTAGAAGTCTCCTGAAACTCACATGATCAGCAGAGACTCAACATTGCGCAAAAATCAGGTACGCCTAACTGTCTCCCACACAAACAGTCCCTGACTAGGGTTTTTGGTTTTTCAGGGAAATGAGACTTTTGAGACCTCAAATGGATTTCACAAATTTACACATATCTCAAAGTATCATCAGACAAATTTTCAAACTTCAAATCATCAGATTGCTCAGTCAATTGCTCAGAATCGACTGTGTAGGGCAAAAAGTCAACCGTGGTCAACAAAAGTCAAAAATGCAATTTTTTGTCAACATCCATATTTTGTCAAAAGATTCATCATTTTATCAATGGTTGATCATAATTCATCAAGAAAAGTTCAGAAATCGACAAAATTCCAAGTTTCAAAATTAGGGTTTTTACCTAAAAGTCAACTAAACTTTGACCGGCCATAACTCTCTCCTCGTTCATCACAAAAATTCCAACCAAAGCTCATTTTGAAGGAAATTCAATTACCTTTCAAATGAAATTGGTTCCATGATCATTGGATTTACCATTTGGGAGATATAAGCCAAGACATTACAAGTCATTTTCAAAGTCAACAAAAAGCAGTTTTTTGTCAAAGCCCATAATATCAAGATAACTTCTCCAAATGCAAAAAAGCTTCCAAAGTGGCTTGTAGAGGACATCTTGAGGATTCTAAAAAGTACAAGAACTCCTTCATATGATCAAAATTGAAAGAGTTATGCCTTGTTGAAGTTGGCCATTTTTTGGGAAAATACATGAAACCAACATTGATCAAACTTGATTTATTTCCAAAGGGGCCTAATCTTTTGTGATCCAAACATGTTTCTAAGATTGCTTAAGGCCATCCACGACCAATCTTAGGCCCATGAGGTTTTTATTTCATTTTGATTTAATTTTATTCATTTAAAATTAAATTAATAAGAAATGATTCAAGATGTTGGCAAAGTCTTTGCTTCTAGATTCAAGATTGGTTCAAGGGGACAGAAATCTCTGAGCATTGGAGTGGCAGAAGTGGGTGAAGAAATTGGAAACCATGGCCATGTTTTTCAAAGCTTACATTAATGAAAATGTGCAAAAATTCAAAGTACTCAAGTATGCAAGACTTGGACTTGGGATTCAAGTTTATCTGCTTCAGAACACTTGTATATAAATAGAGAGCAAGCTTCAGCTTACAAAAGGGGGACGAATTCACTAGCTCAAGAACTCCACCAAAATTCTCAAAAATATCAAAGAACTTGCAAAATTCGAATTTCATTTTCCATCCATTCTCAAGCCAAACCAAACACACAAACACTCTTCTGAGCCTTCATACACCAAGTCCAAACCATCACATACGCAAAATACATGCTCTAAACCATAGACACAAAACTTCAAAATTATCCAAGAAGCTCAAAATTTTGAAACAACTTCCACAGCTAATATAAATCAATTCCAGCCATCCAATCTTCCTCCTGACATTCCCAGGACCAAAACCCAACCCTTACACGAAGCTAAAACACCTTATAGAAGCCTCACTCACTCTCTCCGAATTGGTGAAGTTTATCTCACTCATATCTTTTCATACATGCATCACTAATCATTTTCGTGTTCATATACGTTCTCAGGATCATGTTTAGGGAAGATCCAGCGTAGCACATGGAAGCATAGGTCCCTGAAACCAGCTTTGCCATGTTTAACCGTGTTTGAATTCTTTTCTTCGAATCTCTTGATACAAACACTTTTAGGAGAAACCAAGGCCACCATCGTGTTCAGGAGGTTCGAATTAGGTGGATAGGGTATTCCTTGTGCTTCAAAACTAACGATTTTGCAGGTTTTAAAAATCACCTCGCCGGAGAAGACAACCGGGATCCACTGTTCTGGCGCGCTGTTTTGGAGAGACCGGTCACTTGATCACGTGGCTCCTTCCAGTCTTCCCATTGGCCAGTCAACAGGTTCATGGCTTGCGTGGCAAAACGTTAAAACGTGATTGGTTGTTACTTAAAAACGTGGGCCCCACATGACTTAAATTCAGAAAAAAATAGAAACAATTAGACTGGGCCTTGCACGAATTGATTTCCACACCCCTTGGTTATTGGCCCAGATGCAGAAAATAACTGATTTCAGTTTAAAACCCAGCCTTGGTTTCACACCCCCTGCATATTTAATTTAAATAACTAATATTTTCAGTTTTAATTAAAATCAACCTATCAAAAACCCAAAAAATATTTTCTCTTCCTTTTTATTAACAAAAGACTGTCACTTTAATTTTTGATAAAAAGAATTTTTTTTAATATTTGTATAATTAATTAAATAGACTTATTTAATTAGTTTTATTAATTTTCTAGAACACTTAATTAATTAGGTTTTGAACTAAAATCAATTAATTTTCTCCTTGACATAATTTTTAGCTTAATCTTATTAGGTTAGATTTTATTTGTCATTTAATCACCATGTTTAATTAATTTAATTAGAGATTAATTAGGTTAATTATCATAAAATAATCAAAAAATAACAAAACAAATTTGATTTAGGCTAAAAACAAATTAGACCTAGGTTTTTTTTACCTTTCACTTGACATAGTCAATTACTTCACATAGTAATTAGGATTTATTTAATTAATTAGACGTTAGATCATATTAATTAAAATTAACATTAGACTTATGTTTACATCGTTTTAACCTAGTTTTCGATCAATATTTTCAAACTTTTGTTTCAACTCTACTTCAAATCTTTCCATCAAAAAAATCAAAAACACACACCTTTATTTTATTGCAATTTCAATTCCTAGATAAGTGTATTAGGTTGCAAAATTTATGTAAATAGCGTAGTTTACATTTCTCGCACAATCAATGTAATAACGTAGATTTACTTTCCGCACTTTACATTTCTGCACTTTAAATTCTGTACATATTTAACTGCGTGTATGGCAAGAATAATAACTGAAGCGCTAGATCACTAATCTCAAAAATAATATATCTGAAATCAAACATAATCACACTTGCACATCTTGGGTAATCCCTCTGGTACTCATTTCAATTACTCGATCACAAATTCAAGTTCCAGTTTATATCCAGTAAAGAAAAATTTTCTAAAAGAATAAGGAAAGAACCTTACAAACATAGGGTAGGCCTCCTAATTGCTTGCTCACACAAAATCAAAACAAACAACAGATGTTTCACACATCACTGTTTTTCCAAAACAAACTTTCAAAAGACTATACTTTGTATATATCCAAACAAGGATTATTACAAAGTTAAAAATCTTTTTCAAACCATCAAAATATCTTCCAAAGATAAACGCTTTGTATGTATCCGCGACAGTGATCACTACAAAGTTAAAATTCTTTTTACAAAAGGTTTTAAAACCACATACAAGCATTTCAAGCAAATCAAACGATTCAAACAAGTGAGCTAAGCAATTAAGAGCCCATGGATAACCATGGATACAAAGGGTGCTAACACCTTCCCTTTGTATAACCTACCCCCCGAACCCAAAATCTCTCAAAGGTCTTTTCCTGTTTCTTTTATAAACCTTTCCTTAATTGGATAAAATAAAAGTCGGTGGCGACTCTCTGCTCTTTGAAAAATTCAAAAATAAAAAGAAGAGTCAGTTCTCGTCAAAAAACCGAGGTGACACAAATCATTAAAAAATTGTGATTTTAACTGGGTTTCTGTCTTCAATAATGTATATTTATGTTATAGGATGTCAAAATTAATGTTTCATTTAAGAAAAAACGAATACAAAAAACTTATAATATTTTGAAACAATTTTGTAAAATCTATTTTAAAAATATAAAGAAAAATCCATTTTTTTTAAAGCTGAAACAAACATGCTCTATATCTCGTTATAAAAAATAATCCATATTTAAGGGTGTAATCAAAAGAGTAATATTAACTATTCATAATATAAAAAATATAAAATTTAATATAAAAAACTAAAGGAATATCAAGAGTAGAATTATATTATTTAATTAGTTTATTAGTTGTACTCTTATTGTAATTTTGTTGGGCTTTTCAATTATCATGTAAGTGGACTTTTATTGTTTAGGTCCTTTTATTAGATTATTCATTAGTGACATTATATAATTTAGTGTCTTTAACACATTTAAAATATGAATGCAAAAAAAATGAAGTTTAATTTTTATAGCTTAATCGGTGAAGTTAGAGAGGTATAACTTGTAAGAGAGAGAATGAGACCGTACCTTATATGGTGGGTGACAATCTTCTGTGTGGTAAAGTAGGGTGAAACTCCAATGTCAAAATCGGTGAAGTTAGAGAGGTATAATTTGTAAGAGAGAGAATGAGACCGTACCTGTTATGGTGGGTGACAAGGCTTATATATAATATATAGTTAAAATCATCACCGTTAAATCTGACGTGCGACGCGGGAAGCTGTTTGATCAGATCAAGTGGTGGGTAGTGGATATGCAACACGGATCAGGTGTGAACCCCTTTTTGGCATGGTTCTGGTAGTTTGCTAGCTTTCCGTGATGATGTTTTAGGTTGGGCCCTGGTAGTTAGGCATGTCTTACTGGGCCTTTGTCTAGTCCCAAACAGTTTCATCCCAAATCATTGTTGTCACAAGTGAAGTGAGGATTACATCAGAAGATTTAGGGCCGTCCTTCGAGCTGCTCTTTTTCACTGTCTTGGGTTACTTAGGTAAATCTTCGGGTTGGAGAAGGGGAGCGAAATAGTATGTTGAGTGATAGTATGTGGCCTTGGGTACATGCACATTAAATGTTTACCTTGTCATCTAAATGTTTCACGTCGTAGGATCTACACATGGTTCTAGATCTATATACAAATATTACCTTTTTAGGGCACTTAAGTGTTGTGGGAATTGATATCAAATCCATACCGTTATTGAATATGGCACGCTTTCCTAGTTTCTCAATCGCTGAATCATATGGTTGTTTGAAGTTAATACATGAAGAATGAGGGGTAAATTAGATCTTTCTTTCATTGTCCTTGCTTGTGAGAGTTAAAAGACTCTTGGGATGTCTTTTACATCGTTCAACTTCATATTCCATAACTTCCCTTCTTCCTAGTCTTATTATTCTATTTTCACATATTTTGTGGTTCTCAGGTGACGAGTTTCCCTCTTTTTACAACATTTGTTTATCAATCATTAGGGTTCCTAGAGATATTGTTATGGAGGATTTGAAAGGTGATATTATTGTCAAAGATGGATAGGTAGTTGTTGGTCTTGATCCCGAGGAAATTGCTATGGGCTTTGTTTTCCCAACTTTACTTTTGACGAATCCAATTGACGTATGTGACTTCAAGCAAGAAAGAAAAACTAACAATTACATCAAGGTGCATGCATGCTATCGGTTATGACCCCATTGACATCAAAGTATGTGGTGATTAGACTCTCAATCTTGTGCTTATAATCATGGTCCTTCTTTTATATGTTAGGGTTGAAACTGAGATGGACCGATGTAATGGTCAGGTCAACTATGATTCTAGAGTCAAAGACACAACGAAATTGGTGGATTAAGATATGATATATATCGTTTCTATTATTGTCGGTAAATGGGTTTGGACCAAGCTTTTATCAAAGTGGGTTATACCTTGGAATTGGAGGGTGCTCTTCCCAGAACAGGATAAAAGAATATGTAGTATGTACGACATATGCACTCTTCATTTTCATAAATATTTATTCTCTCAGACAATTTTTTGGCTTCCTTTCAACGATTTTGAGGTAGGGTTTCTTAACCACATAGGGCTGCTCCTTCACAAGTGCATTTGATGAGCTAGGCATATGTTAAGGTCTTCTAACACTGATAGGAATATAAAAGGAGTGTGCCAACCTTGACACTCTTTTTCCACCTTTTCAATATTTAGTATAGCCTAGCCTACTCGGAACATGGCCAAGGTGTACTCTCCCTCAAGTAGGGAAGGAAAATGTTTGAGGTGTATAATGATAGTATGAAGAACTTCAAGGATCGATATTATCTAGTCACTCCCCTTACTGAGGCTGGTCATGCAAGTATATATGATGCTCAACCTAGTATGCCTCTAAACTTATCTAATAAACTCCCTAAATAATGGCATCAAAATCACTTCTTGGTATGATCGAGAACTTATGTATACCTTCCTGATGATATATCTTAGGAAGAGCCCTACCTAACAAATATGGTTGTAGCCTTTTGGAAAGGTGTGGGCTTTGTTGACGGTGTTGGATCCTCTAAAATTACATCGAAGAAGTAAAACAAATGGATAGATACTCACATTCTAGTGGAGGTCACCGCATAAGAGGAGAGACGTAATATCTTTGGTAAGGGGAATGCAAGGGTTCACTTTTTCCTCTTATGTTATTATAACTATGGGATTTTCACTATTTTTTATTTATCCCTTATATTTTCATAAATGATGGGTGGTTACAAGACGATGATCCATATGAAGATGATATCCATTACTACTCATTCATTTTTTGACGTCGCTACCTTGCTAGTTTCAGACGGATCCCTTTCTCTAAGAAACAATTTTGTTTCGGCCTCTCACGGTTGTCCTTTCTTAAAACGGGTTGTGATGCAAATTTCTTGTAGCCAAACTTCGGGAATGGATGACCTGAGCATAGGGTTGTCCATGGTACAGTTCATGAGAAAAACTGAACTGAACCAAACTAAACCATAGTAAAAATTCACTTTAACTGAACCAAACCGTTTCAATTTACTAAGAACCGAACTAAACCAAAATTATAAGTTTGGTATATCGTTTCGAAATTCTGAACTGTACCGAACCGTTAGAAGATAATTTTTGTCAAACTGAATCATTTATCAAAGAATCGAACCGTTAAGCCATTTTTTAATTTTTTTTAAAAATTAACTTGGTTTAATCATTTTTCATTTTCAGTTGTGATTCGATTCGGGTTTAGTTTCAGTTCGGTTCAGTTACGGTCTGGTTCTATAACTGTTTATACATAATGGTTTGGTTCACTAACTAAACATAACTTTCAGTTGTTTTAACTTCAGTTCGACTCTATTTGGCAGTTCAGTTCTTGGATTTTTTTAAACAGTCCTACCTGAGCATGTCATCAAGGGCAAATAATTAAGGCCCGCCGATATTGGTGGAGTCCCTAAGACTGGTGAGCGTGTTAGACTAGTGACTTCACGCATAAGAGGGGAGTGAATTGTGGTATTCAATAATAGAATTAGAAGAGATGAAGTTAGAGAAATGATACCAGAAGAGATCTTCTAGAGATTTTACTGTATAATTGAGCTTTTATAGGTCATGACCACAAAACTTTGATACAAGTGAGTCAAGACATTTTACACTGATTTATCACCCTAACTAAAAGAGAGCTTTTCCATGGGATGAACTCGCGAATCGAGTAGAGATTTTACAGGCTAATCTCCATAACCAAACCGAGCTTTTTGAGGCTGAATTCTATAGCCAAACAGAGATTTTGCAAACGGTTGATCTCAAGAATCAAAATCAATTCTTCAAGAGTATTGCACTCTTGAAAATAACAACAGTGACACGACACCAATACAACTCTTTCCTCATTCGTAGTTTTCACTTACAAGGCACCAAGGAAACTCTAGTGAAAAGAAAACATTTAAAGAGAGAAATGAGAGATAAATTGTAAAGAATTATGAAAAGTGTGAATTATGGTGTGAAATGAAGTAGAGAGACCTCCTCTATATAGAAGAAAATTTGGCTCAAAAAGGAAACAGTTCAAGAACTAATTAACTCACATAATCGATTAGGTTATGAGTATAATCGATTAAACACTTCAAATAATTGATCCTTATGGTTCAAAATGGAAGATTTTGACATAGAGTTGTTACAAATTATTAAGAGACTATCACAATCGATTATATACTCGAGTAGACATCATCTAATCAATTAGGTTCAAGATCTAATCAATTAGATAGTTAAAAAAATTCTGAATCAAGCAGACAGTCCCTTAATCAACTTGTTAGGCCTTAAAAATATTTTTAATTGATTATGTAAAGTAAAGAGAGGCTTTAAAAAGTATTTTAGGTGTGTGTGTGTGTGTGCGCGTGTGTGTGTGTGTGTGTGTGAGAGAGAGAGAGAGAGAGAGTTGTCTTAGTATCTTAGAAATTACTCTCCTACTTTCACAAGACTATGGTCACTCGGACAGACACGACCAGATGAGTTTTCACACTTCATCTCTTTTAAAACTCTGAAGCTTTCAAGTTCCTTTTCCAAATAAGTTGATAATATAATCACTTCACCGAAACTTTGAATCTTCTACTTGATGAGGCTTGAGAAATCTTCAAGTTAATCACCATCATCCAAGAGTTGGAAAGATATTACCACCGACTTCAACAAGCATAAGTGTTATTGTCATCAAAAAACCCAAGAAGGTCATCAGCGCCAAGATCATTAGCTTCATATCTGGAAGCATATATATCCACAAGTCTCTCTTCAAAAGGCCTCTATGTGTGGAGATGATTTAAGGAAGGTTTGAACACGGGGGAAGCTCATCGGTAAACCTGACGAATTTGTCACTCATGCTTTTGGCCTGTCCTTGTCCTCGGAAAAACAAAGGAGTTTTGATCTTTCATTTTTGAATAGAAACTACACATATTTCTCAAGTAACACTGGAGTCATTCGTCAAGAGAGATGACGAAAATGTCGTATCAGATGCACAAGGCTTTTTTTATTTGTCTTTTAGAGCCGCAACTAAAGGGGACGTCTTTTACGCCTGAATGCCTTTGTATGGAGAAAGAGATGCTTGAGGAGCGTCTTGGAGCTCTAGAACTTATAAAATATAAAGGGTTATTACCATTTTTGCCCCCTGCTATATAGGCGACTTCTGGTTTACCCCCTGTAATTTTTTTTTGTAAAACTAACCTTGCCAAATGAAGATTCCGTCGTTTTAGACCTCGCTAAAAAATGGCACATGCCATTTGCTTATGTGGGGTGCTGATTGTGTATTTCTTTTATTTTTTTAATTTTTTAAAATTCAAATATGCTGACGTGTAATTATATTTTTTTTATTTTTAATTTTTTTTAATTCCACGTAATATTGATTTCATTTTTTATTTATTTTAATTTTATCATTTCATTTTATTTTTTATTTTTTTAATTTATTTTTATTTTTATTTATTTTATTAATTTATTATTAAAATTCAAATTAATTATTTCAATTAATATATTTAAATTATTTCAATTAGTTTCGGTTTATTTTATATATATTATTTCTGTTTAATTATTTTATATATAATTAATTTCAGTTTATTATATAATTAAAGTGAAATTTATCATTAAATATATTAATTGAAATAATATATATATATATATATATATATATTACTAAAATTACAAATATGTTTAAATAATTTATAATTTTAAAGGAGAGATATTTGAATAAAATAACTCATTAATAACTAAGTCATAATAATATACATATTGTGCGGAAACTTGACAAGTAAATTTATATGGTCTAGTGGTAAGTGTATTGGTAAAAAAATCCTTTTTTTTAATAGATAGGAGTTGGATAAAATTAAACAAACTAAGCGAGGATACAGTTTTTCTCTCTCTAGATTTTGAATCCTCCCGCTTCTCTCTAGAGTTAGGGCTTGTAGTCCTTTTATGGAGGGGGGTGTTCTCCACCGTAACGGAGGATGGAGGAGGGCGGAACGCAAACCCTTTCGGAACTGGGTCCCCCACTGGGATGTGTTTCCGGTAAGGAGACTTAGGGCGGCGGAGGAAGTTTCTTTCTACATCTCTGAGTTCCCTGATAACTGTAAGGCGAAAGACCTTTTTGCTTTGTTTGGGTGCATAGGTAACGCGGTGGAGGTTGCGGTTGCTCCAAGGAGGAATAGAATCGGAAAGCGTTTCGGATTTGCGAGGTTTACGGAGGTGGAAGATGCAAGGTGGTTGGGGGTTAAACTGGATAACGTTGCTTTTGAGGGGAAAAAGATTCACGCAAATGTCCCGAGATTCGAACGACAGGCGGGGAACAGGATGGATGCTTCTCCTCTGGTTTTTGCGAACCGGGGCGGTCATCACGTTGGGCTAAGAAGTGGTGTTTTGGATGGATGTCGGGAAGAGGCGAAGTGCGATGGCAGATCTTTTGCAGAAGTACTTGGGAACAGAACCAGTAATCAAGTTAGGGAGGGGCAGAGTAAAGTGGTGGTATTCAATTCATCTGAAGAGAAGAAGAATAGATTTACAAAAGCTTCGGTTGGTGTTTTGCGGGTACCGGGTTCTAGTAAGGGCATCCAAGCTAGTATCGAAAGGGCGGGTTTTTTCGGCATCTCTGTGTCTTCGTTGGGAGCCCGTAAATGTCTTATAGAGGAGGGGGAGGAAGGTGCTTTGTCTGAGTTTTTGAAGGATGAAGATGGATGGTGGAAAAACTGGTTTGTGTCGGTTTCTAAATGGTGTGTGGAGGATAAGGATGTTTCTAGGGCGGTGTGGATTCGGGTTTTCGGAATTCCGGGTTTGGGTTGGGATCCGGCAGTGTTCTCTTCTATTGCAGAATTGTTTGGATCGTTTGTGCGTATTGATGAATCTACGGCGGGTGGTCGTTCTTTTGAAGCTGCTAGAATCCAGGTTTGTGTGGATATTTCTTTGCATTTCCCTGACTTTGTGGCTTTGAATTTGGACGGTAAGATGTATAAGTTGTTTATCAAGGAAGATTTTTCTGCTCCTGTTGTGTCTCCTTTGGATCGTTTTATTTCCAACTCAAATTTGTCTTCTGATTTTGTTGACTCTGATGAGGTTGAGTCTTGGGGGTCGCGTGACGTTTTTTCCGGGAGTAACTTTTATTCCCGAGACAGTATTGAGGCTTTTGAATCAGACAGAATAGAGGTAGTTAGGAAGGAGAATAACTGTGTTTCTGAAGCCTCGGGA
This sequence comes from Vicia villosa, assembly GCF_029867415.1. NCBI lineage: Eukaryota > Viridiplantae > Streptophyta > Magnoliopsida > Fabales > Fabaceae > Vicia > Vicia villosa. The sequence goes on from NC_081183.1 coordinate 124,255,916, forward strand.
ATTCAGGTGGAGCCGATGGATGGCGGAAACGGCGAGATTCCGAAGGAGTTATCCGGGACGGTTGGTGGGTCAGCGGATGGATCCTTTGATAGGGCACTGGTTTCGGTTTCGAAGGGAGCCGTGGTGAGGAGGGAGGTGGATGATTCAGCTCCGATTTCGGAGGGGACGATCGGGAAGGAATGTTCGGTGGTTCCTTGTTCTTTGGTGGCGGACCAGAAGGTGTATATAAGAAGGGTTAAGTTGAAAAAAATGGCGGATATTGGAGGGTGTCACAATAATCTTTTGCTAAGAAAGTTGAAGGCGGTGAGTAGGAAGGGAAGGGCGAAAAAAATTCTGAAATCAAGTAGAAAAGTGGTCTCAGGTTCGGTAGGGGGAGAAGGTGGTATTTCATCAACCAAGGAGATGGATTGTGACATTAAGAGTGGGGAGTTTTGTTCTGAGAATAGCTTTATTCTTGCAAATAATGCTAGGCAGTGGGGTAATGTGGATGTTGATGGAGGTGAAAAATTGGTTAGGGCTATTGATGATTTGGGGGTGATGGGAGGTAAAGGGAGGGAAAGTATTAGAAAGAAGTTGGAAGGTGAAAAAATAGTTGAGATTGTGAGCAATAAGGAAAAGAAGGAGGTGATAAAAATGTTGACATGATTATCGGTTCGTTGAATATTAGAGGGGGAGGGAATGCTTTGAAGAGAAGGAGAATTAGTGACATTATTAAAAAGGGGGAGGCGGATATTTTTTTTGATTCAAGAAACCAAGTTAACAAATTTGAGTGAGGTTTTAGCGAAGAGTTTTTGGAGTGGTTCGGATATCGGATTTTCTTTTTCAAATTCGGAAGGTTTATCGGGAGGTATGATTTGCTTATGGAAGGTTGGTAATGTCGAAGTCATTTCTAGTTTCAAAGGGGAAGGTTACTTGGGAATAAAAGTGTATTGGAGGGATAATTTCTACTATATTTTAAATATTTATTCTTCTTGTGTTCTTACGAAGAAGAAAGAGCTATGGGTTAATATCTTGCGTTTGAAGGATTCTTTGACGGATGGGGAATGGATCATCGGTGGAGATTTTAATTCTATTAGGGATATTGGTGAAAGGAGAGGGCGGAGCGATAGTGTGGCGTCTTATGAGGCGGTTTTGTTTAATAATTTTATTGAAGATTGTGGCTTGATAGACATCCCTTGCAAAGGAAAGAAATATTCTTGGTATAGTGGTGATGGTAGAGCTATGAGTCGTATTGATCGTTTTTTGGTTTCTAATGTGGTGGTTAATAGGTGGGGTTTGGTGGGGCAACTTATTGGTTGTCGTGATGTCTCGGACCATTGTCCGGTGTGGTTGGTGAAGGATAGAGAGAATTGGGGACCTAAACCTTTCAAGTTCAACAATGAATGGTTTTCTTTTAAATCTTTTATTCCTTTTGTCGAATCGGAGTGGAAGGAGATGGTGGTGGAAGGGAGAGGTGATTTTGTTCTTAGAGAAAAACTTAAGAGGTTGAAAGAGAGACTTAAATGGTGGAATGAAATGGTTTTTGGCAAGATTGATTTGGAGGTGGAGGAATGTGTGAAGGAGGTGAATTTGGGGGATGCTTTTTTGGAGGAGGTGGAGGAAGAATCTTTTGTAGAAACTTTGAATGATAGGAGGGAGGCAAATAAGAGGTTATGGTTGAATCTAAGGATTAAAGAAAATATGCTTGTGCAAAAATCTAGACTCAAGTGGTTGAATGAGGGAGATTCCAACTCTCGTTTCTTTCATAATGTTGTGAAAGAAAAAAGAAGTCGTAACCATATTGGTCCTCTAGTTACTTCCGAAGGCTTGGTAGAAAAGGTGGAGGATGTTAAGGAGGAAGTCCGGTCTCACTTTGCTTCTAAATTCAAGGAGTTGGGTGCGGAGAGATTGAATCTAGATGGGATCTCTTTTAGGAGTATTGGTTAAGGGGATGTTTCTTTTCTTGAAAGGCCTTTTCTAGAAGAAGAAATTAAGGAGGCTATTTGGAGTTGTGGAAGTGATAAGTCACCGGGTCCGGACGGGTATACTTTTTTGTTCTTTAAAAAGTGTTGGTTTTTTATTAAGGAGGATCTTATGAGGTTTGTTAAGCATTTTCATCGGGGAGGAGCGATTTCTAAAGCGGTAAATTCTTCTTTCTTGTCCTTGGTGCCTAAATCTCTTAATCCGGTAGGATTGGATGATTATAGGCCTATTTGTTTGGTTGGTTGTATGTACAAAGTTATCTCTAAACTCTTGGCGGGGAGATTGAAAAAGGTGTTGCATCTCTTGATTTCTCCATGTCAAAGTGCTTTTGTGCCGGGTAGACAACTTCTAGATGGAGTGTTGGTGGCTAATGAAGTGGTGGATTTTACTAAGAAAGTGGGTCGCGGTTGTCTTTTGTTTAAGGTCGATTTCGAAAAGGCTTATGACAAAGTCTCTTGGAGCTTCCTTAAATACATGTTGAGAAGGATGGGGTTTGGAGAGATTTGGATGAGATGGATGGAGTTGTTGATTTTTAAAAGTTCTATGTCCGTGTTAGTTAATGGTAGCCCAACGAAAGAGTTCGAGGTGGAAAAAGGTTTGAGGCAAGGTGACCCGTTATCTCCCTTCCTTTTTGTGTTGGTGGCGGAGGGTTTGGCGGCTCTAGTGAGGAAATCTTCCGAAATAGGAGAATTTCAAGGTATTGATTTTAGCGGTAGTTGTGTGGTTGACATATTACAATTTGCGGATGACACTCTTATTGTGGGGGAAAGTTCTTGGAGGCAAGTGTGGGCTATCAAAGCGGTTTTAAAAGCTTTCGAATTAGTGTCGGGTCTTGGGATTAATTATCACAAGAGTAAATTGATTGGTATTAACGTAAGTGCAAATTTCTTGGAGGCGGCCGCTTATGTTTTATCTTGCAAAGTTGAAGGAAGCAATTTTGTTTTTCTTGGTATTAGAGTGGGTTGTGATCCGAGGAAAACATCATCTTGGACTCCTCTTTTATCAAAGATTAAGAACCGTTTATCGGGTTGGAAGAATCGTTTTCTAAGTTTGGGAGGAAGGATAACTCTTTTGAAATCTTGTCTTAGCTCTCTTGCTATTTTCACTATGTCGTTTTATAGGATGCCAATTTCGGTGGCTAAGGAGGTGGCTAGGCTTCAAAGTAATTTTTTGTGGGGAGGGGTGTGGAGGGGAAAAGGAAGATTCATTGGGTGAGTTGGAAACAAGTTTGCTTACCGTTTATAAAGGGAGGAATTGGTATTAAAGAAGTGGGTGATTTCAACCGTGCTCTTCTTAATAAATGGCGGTGGAGGATTTTAAAAGGTGAAGAAGCTCTTTGGTTCAATTTGTTAAAAGCTCGTTATGGGGATTTCACTATGGAGTCCTTTTGTGGAGGTATGTCTTCTAATCCTTTATCTTATCCTTCTTCTTCTTCTCTTTCTTTAGCCTCGGTGTGGTGGAAGGATATTATTAATCTTGGTAAAGTTAAAGGAGTAGATCCGTTGGGTGTTAATTGTCGGTTTGTTTTGGGGAATGGTTTCATCACTCCTTTTTGGGAGGCTAGGTGGGTGGGAAATATTTGTTTGAAGGAGGAGTTCCCTAATTTATACGCGGCTTCTTTGTTGAAACGGGTGGCGGTGGCTAGTATGGGAGGTTGGTTAAATGGTGAATGGGAGTGGGGGAACTTTGGGGTGGTGTTGCATATGGATTCCGATCCGGTTGTAGTGGCGGAGGACGTTTCGCTTCGTTTTTTGTTGGTTGGCCGTGAGCCTTTGATGGAGGGAAGGGATAAAGTTTCGTGGTCCGGTTCGGCGGAAGGTATTTTTACCGTTGCTTCTTGTTATGAGTCGATGGTTTCATCCCGCTTGCCGTTTGGTCCGTTGGGTAGATATGATATGGCTTTTGATTTAATTTGGAAGATTCAAGTGCCCTTTAAGATTAAGGCATTTGCTTGGAGGATTCTTGTAAATAGGCTCCCAACAAAGGATTTACTATCTTTTAGGGGTGTTCCTTTGTCGGAAGAAAATCTAAAGTGTGTTTTTTGTAGGTTTTTTCCGGAAAGTTGTGATCATTCTTTCTTCAAGTGTTCCTTGGTGAGGGGGGTGTGGAGGGATATAGCCGTGTGGATTGGTAAACCGGTGGGGAATACGGAAGAAGAGTGTCTTCATAGTTTTATGGATTGGTATATTTTTTGTAAAAAAAAGAAAGTTAAAGAGGGAAAAAGTGGTTTGGTTTGGTTAGCTATTTTGTGGACTTTGTGGCTAACTAGAAACGGTTTTTGCTTCCGGAATGAAGGATGGGTTGTTGATAACGTGATTTGGAATATCAAGTCCTTATTGTGGAAGTGGTCTTTTTTCGGAGAAATTACGCACCCAATTTATAGTTTTTATGAGTTTAGCAAAGAGCCTTTGTTTTACCTCTCTTAACTCTAGTTGGTTTGTAATTTCTCTTTGTTAGCAGGTTTTTTGTTTTATTCCTGCTCTCTTGTGTAATCAGGTTTTGAGAACCCTTTGTTCTCGTATTAATTCCATATTGCTTAACAAAAAAAAAAAAGATAGGAGTTGGATTAATAAGGAAGTTATTAGTTTAAGTCACTCATTGACAAATTAAAAATTAACATTTAGCATTTAAAAAAATAAAGGCTAAATATTTTTTTTGTCCTTAAATATATCACGACGACCACCGTTCTGGTCCTTTTCCATCCAATTTTCAAAATTCACAAATCCTGTGTTTCTTCTTAAATTCAGCTTATAATCCAGATAAACTGCTTGTTGGGACAACTCTCAACGGAAACAATGGCTGCACATTGGCAAAGGAGATGAGATACAAACATGAAACTTGGTTTCAACAAATTTATCTAATTAAATAAAAAGTTGGTTCAATGGTAGCATATTGAGATTTTTCTTTATCTTTTAAGTTGGACTTGAACTCATGTCTGAACCTTGCATAGAATAATAAGAGACAATTAATACACAATTTTTTAAATATAAATTACCATATTTATTATTATTTATGTTGATCCATTAATTGGATAAGAAAGAGAAAATATAAAAGATTATTTTTTAAAAAAAAAATAATTAATATGATAATTTATATAAAAAGAAATAATGTATTAATTGCCCTTATCCTATGCAATGTTGCATAGGTTAGAAAAACCCTAAAAACAATACAAAGTAACTCTTAAGGAAGTTGAGATTATAAAATATTAACTGCCAAGCTTCTTATAGAAACCAAACCACTAACCAACTCTTAAGAAAATTGCAATCCTATATTTCTCTTAGTTAAAGGATGTTATGCTTTTTTGGGTTGTTGTGTTAGACTTTTTCCTGAAAACTATTATTGTTTTATTGTTCAAAAATAAAACATTGGCCACAAGAAACATAAACAATTGATGCAATTCAATATGAATATGAATGATAAATGAGTCCTGATACATATACACATTCTTAATATTACCAAACATAAAAGAGTGCAAAATATACAATATCTCATGCTTTTTACCCTCATTTGAAGTGCATAGACACAAGAAAGTGGAATACCAAGTAAGCAATAATTTTCCATGTCCCCTACCCCACTAATTAATATCTCATCCTCTCTAGTTTTTAATACAAATAAAAAATAATCCATACTTGAAAACTTATGTACCAAATTTCAACACAAATTCATCAACCTAGCTACCATCCTCATGGCTGAAATTCACACACAAACTCCAACAATCAGTCCCACAACAAGCAAACCATGCAACAACCCTCCACAACAACACAGCCTCAACTCAATGGTTCTCATAGCAGCTATAGTATGTGCTCTACTCTGTGCTCTTGGCCTCAACACAATGCTACAATGCGTGTTCCAATGCGCGAACCGCGTCCTTACCGAACCTCTCCAATGGATCGCTTCTCGGAGGCGCAACTCCGGACTCAAGAAGAAAGATAGAGTTGCTTTGCCAACATCAGTTTATAATACTCATTCAGGTGGATCATCATCAACTCCTCAAAGTTTGGATTCTAGTTGTGCTATTTGCTTAGCTGAGTTTTGTGATGGTGATAATATGAAGATGCTACCAAAGTGTAATCATCGTTTTCATGTTGGTTGTATTGATAAGTGGTTGCTTTCTCATTCTTCTTGTCCTACTTGTAGGAACATAATCAAGTCTCGTGATTCTGGACACTGCTTAAGCATTGTTATATCATAGGTTTTTTTTGTTATGTTTGTAACAATTTTCTTATCATTGTCTAGGTACTATCTATGTTTATTTGTTCTTGTAGTTTTTAGGAAAGAATATGTTTTGGATTACAAGCAGAATCTGTTTTAGAAATATTCATATTTTATGTTAAAAGGAAAGAGTAATAGAAAGAAATTAAATTATATCTCACTTTGTTTTTGTATAAAAGATGGAGGGCGTAGTAGGGTAGTTTTTATTTATATGTATTTTGAAATTTTTTGTTATTTTCGTTATATAGATATCGATTAAACTAGATATATATAGCTTATTTTATGCTTGCTTATGAGAAAAATATATTTAAAAAAAGAGAAAATAAATAGAAAATGTGAAAAATTTATTATGGTTTTGATATGAGAGAAAATGAAAGGAAAGTGTGACACAAAAGAAACATATATAAGAGTTTAAGAAAAACGGGAAAAATATCGAGGTCAATGTTTTAGGATCCCAAGAGATATGGAACATTTTTATCCAAAATTTTAAGATATTAGGTATATTAATCATTACTCTTATATATTTAACATTTCACTCATTCATAGGTAATGTGAAATTTAATCACTCACACCTAAATACAACAATCTCTCGCAAGAGTTTTCACTTCCTACCCATTATATAACAAGATCAACTCTCATTTTTCCACTAAGAAGAACCATAGCTCTGTTGAAATATTAGGTTAAATATTAAATATAATCTAAATTGAGTAAGCCCAAGTTCAATTAGGGTTATATATAAATAGTCATATGTTGTATCTTTATTTGTACAATTCAAGTGAATAATATAATTCTTATTTTATTTATTATTCTCTCTTTCTCTCCTCACTAAAAGTGGCTCATGCACTAACAAATCGGTATCTAGAGCTTTTGGTTATTGTTCCAGGGAACGTGAATCAATTGCTGCAAAGATGAATGGTACTAATGGCATTCCGAATTCTCTTCCAACTCTTGACGACAAGAATTAGATTCGATGGAAGAAACCGATGCAGATGCAACCGAAGCATAGAAAACAGCCCATAACAAAGTCAAGAAGAAAGATTGCAAGGTTGCGTATTTCATACAGACGGCGGTAGATTCAGCAAACTTCGATAGGATTTCTCATGCTGAATCGACGAAGGAGGCATGGGATATTCTGGTGAAGTATTATGAAGGAGGTGAGAAAGTCAAAGTTGTCAAGTTACAGACCTTGCATCGACAATATGAGTTATTGTCGATGGGAGAAGATGAAAACATTGCAGAATATGTGTCGAAAGTCCAGAAACTCGTCCATCTCATTAAGGGTTGTGGTGAAACCCTAATTGATAAGATGATAGTTGAAAAGGTAATGTGTATGTTGACCTCTCACTTTGATCACGTTATCATAGCTATTCAAGAATCCAACAAAGTCGAAGACCTAAAATTGGAGGATCTAGTTGGTTCGTCGGGGGCGCATGAGATTAAGATTGTTGAAAGGAAAGGAGTTCAGGATTCGATACAGTCATTGTAGGTTCAGTCGTGGAAAAAGGATGGTGGTTCCAACAAAGTCAAAGGCAAATTCGAGAAGACTCAAGGCAAGAAGTCTTGGTCGAACCCTCACAAGCATCATGTCGATGATAGAGCTTCTGAATCCTCGAAAAGTGGAGGAGGGAACTATCGGAAGCACAAAGAAGATAAAAAATGTGTGCAGTGCTATAATTGTGAAGCGTGGGGTCACATGTCCAAACATTGTTGGTACAAGAAAGACAATGGATCGACAAAAGATAAGGTCGAAGGAGCGAACCTTGCACGCCAAGATTCAGATGATTCTGAAGGTGGTATGGTGGTTATGGCTGCAGTTGTAGATAACCATGTCAAATCCAAAATGTGGTTTCTCGACTCAGGTTGCTCAAATCACATGACTGGTCAAAAGGTGTAGTTGGCAGATTTTGACGATTTGAAGAAGAGCAAGGTAAAACTTGCTGATAACAGTTCGTTGCAAGCAGAAGGTACGGTCAACATTGTTTTTCAGCTGAGCAATTGAGCAAAAGCTATGATCAAAGATATGCTCTATGTACCTGGAATGAAGTGCAACTTGCTAAGTGTTGGACATCTCGTCGAAAGAGGTTTCTCAGTTGTCATGAAAGATGGAGTTTATAAATTGCTCGACACCCAGAATAATTTGGTCTTAAAGTCTCCGTTGTCGAAGAACAGGGCGTTTAAGACTATGATCAGTTCGACAGAAGTTCAATGTTCCAAGTCTTGAGATGCCTGAAAAACTCTATGAAGGTTGTCTGGTCGGAAAGCAATCAAGAAATTCTTTTGTTTCGACTATTCTAATTAGATCATCCTGCATACTCCAAGTGGTACATTCAGATATATGTGGACCGTTCGAAGAACATACTCTTGGTGGAAACAAATATTTTGTTTCGTTTGTTGATGAGTTTAGTCGAAAGTTGTGGATTTATGTGATCAAATGAAAGGATGGAGTATTTGAAATCATTACGAGGTTCAAGATACTTGTCGAAAACCAGAGTGAGAAGAAGATCAAAGTTCTGCGAACAGATAGAGGTGGCGAATACACATCCAACGTGGTTAAAAATTTCTGTGCAGAACATGGTAATGATCATGAGGTAACTGCTCCTTATACGCCTCAACACAATGGAATTGCAGATAGAAGAAACAAAACCATATTGGATATGGCGAGATGCATGCTAAATTAGAATAATTTGCCAAAATCTTTATGGGGTGAAGCTGTTTCGACTGCAGTTTATATCCTGAACAGGTGCTCTACCAAGATGTTGAAGAATAAGGTTTCTGAAGAAGTGTGGAGTAGCAAACGACCATCAGTGAGTCATCTGAAGGTGTTTGGCTCTATATGTTATAAGCATGTTCCTGATGCAAGAAGAAGGAAGCTTGATGACAAGAGTGAACCTATGATTCTGGTAGGATATCACAAAATTGGTGCATACAGATTATTCAATCCAATAAATTAGAATATTGTGTTAAGTCGAGATATTGTGATTGATGAAAATTCTTCCTGGAATTGGAATTCTAGTAATTCACTTTACAAGCCATTGATGAGAATCCAGTTGAAGACGCTGTCGAGGTCGAAGTAGTTGCTAACATTCCCGACACATTCGGAATCGAAGGGGATGTATCTAGCACAAGCCAAAGACCTTAAAGAACTAGAGTTCTTCCAATAAGACTTCATGATTATGAAGTGATGGGTGACGATGAAGTCACACTAGATGGAGAATTAGTTCATTTTGCTTTAATTGCAAGTGCTAAACCAATAAACTATAGAAAATCTTTGAAGATTAATCACAGAAAGTTAGCTATGGTTGAAGAGTTACAGGCAATCGAAAGAAACAACACATGGGAGTTAGTCGAACTGCCAGCACATACAAAGGCTATCAATGTGAGGTGGGTGTTCAAATTGAAACACAGTGTTGATGGGTCGATAGCAAGATATGAAGCAAGGCTAGTAGCTCGAGGGTTTCTTTAAATAGAAGTACTCGACTACTCTGAAGTATTTTCTCCAGTAGCAAGACTGGAGACTGTTTGACTAGCGGTAGCATTGGCATGCAACCAAGGTTGGTTGACATTTCATTTAGATGTGAAATCATCATTCTTGAATGGTCCCTTAGACCAAGAGGTTTATGTCACACAACCTCTAGGGTTTGTGATTCAGAAGGAAGCGAGTAAAGTATATAAGTTTCACAAAGCGCTCTATGGCCTCAAGCAGGCACCTAGGGCATGGAACAAGAAGATTGACTCATACTTAGTCGAATTGGGATTTGTAAAATGCAAATCTGAGTATGGTGTCTATGTTGAGGTGGTAGAACAAGATATAACAATCATCTGCTTGTATGTTGATGACTTGTTAGTAATTGAAAATAACTTGGAGAACTTGTCGAAGTTCAAAGAGCTGATGATGAAAGAATTTGAAATTTCTGATCTGGGAAAATTATCTTATTTCATAGGAATGGAATTTCAAATGTCGAAGCAAGGTATGGTGCTACATCAAAGAAAGTATGTGAAAGAGATTCACAAGAGATTTAGAATGGAAGATTCGAATCCTACCTCTTCACTCGTCGAACCAAATGTGAAGTTGGAGAAGCATGGAGAGGAAGACAAAGTTGATGCAACTTTGTTCAAACAAATTACTGGATCTCTAAGGTATGTGTGCAATAGTCGACCTGATATAGGTTTTACTGTCGGATTAGTAAGCAGATATATTAGTGAACCAAGGGTGTCACATATGAAGGTTGCAAGAAGAATCCTGAGATATATGAAAAAGGATCCATAAACTGTGGAATACAATTTCGATAAGGCTCTGAAAGAAAAGAAGCAATAGTAAATTGTTTTCAGATGCTGATTGGTGTGGAGATAAGGAAGATCGAAGAAGTACAATTGGATATTTCTTTAAAGTATTTGGTGCCCCAATCTCATGGTGTTCGAAGAAGCAAACTGTGGTGGCATTGACTTTGTGTGATGTTGAATATATAACTGGATCCTATGCGGCATGTCAAGAAATTTTGATTAGAACTTTACTTGAAGAAATGGAAGTCGAAGTGAAGAAATTGTTTGTGTTTCAAATCGACAACAAGTCAGCCATAAATCTGGCAAAGAATCCAGTTCTGCATGGAAGGAGTAAGCATATCGAAGCTAGATTTCACTTTTTAAGAGAGAAGGTGAATCGAGGTGAACTTGAAGTTAGGCATTACTCAAGTAAAGCACAATTGGCCGACATTTTCACCAAAGGAATGGAGATCGACAAATTCCTGAATTTGAGAAAGAAATTAGGAATAGTTCAATTCGAATATGACTAGCGTAGGTTCGACAACTTGGATTTTGGGGGGTCTATTGAAATATTAGGTTTAATATTAAATATAATCCAAGTTGAGTAAGCCCAAGCCCAATTAGGGTTGTATATATATAGTCATAGGCTGTATCCTTATTTGTACAAGTGCCTCACACATTAACAAGCTCTGATACCACTTATTAGAGAGTTCTAGAAATTTTGGAGCAATGTACTAGGATCGCTAAAGAGGAATACACGTCACATTTCCACCCAAAATCTTAGGGTATTGTATATGAGACAAATAAACATGTATATAAAATATTCTTAGGGTATAGAACATGTATATCTATCAAAGATTATAGGAATACATGTATTAATCCAAATCAAAAAAAATTGTAAGCAATGACAGCCGTAACACGTAAAGGAAGAGAGACACATGACGAACACATGTTGACTTGTCCTCTTTAGATGGGAAAAAGATAGTAAGAAACTTGTATGATATATTGGAGAAATAGTCTATATATAATGTGATGATTAATTAGGTTTCTCATTATTCAAAAATGGATCATCCGAACATTCATTCATATTAAAGTCATGTCAACTAATTAAATATATAATTAATTATCCAATAAAAAATCTAATATCATTATATTATTTAATCACTAATGAGCTAGGCCTTTAATCGATAAATAGTTAATATAATTAAATAAAAATATATATACTTATATAATAATTTATACAAAGGGTCTTTTATTCCAGCAACATAATATATACCAATCTTCTAAACAATTTGCACATATGACTCGAAAGAGTCTCATTACATACAAAGGAAACGACCTCCAAGGCTTTAATGAGTCAAGAACAAGGCGTAAGAGTTACGGTGAATTTGTGGTGTCTTTTGGAGAAAAAGAATCAAGGAAAACGATGAAAACATACTTTTTATGATCGACTGCAAGTCTAATTATAACAGCTTAATTGAACGCTTAACATTGGCTACTGTGGTGGATTTGTCTCCTAGAAGGAGAGAGTTGAATTTATAGAAGAACCATATGCATGAAACAAAAATCGTTTATTAATAGTTGGACAAGAGAATATATTCAGCAACATTTTCCTACGTTGAAATGACTACATATGCTGCACAAGGAAATGGCGTTCATTAAATGCACAATCCCAGGGACAGATTATAAGGTATATTATAGGGTTAATACTTAATACCTATTCTCCCCTGCCATATGGGCGCTTTTTGAAAAATCCCATGCGAAAAAAAGTTGTATGAATTCCCATAACATTTGAAGATTCTCTCATTTTTTTTACCTTCATCACATCCAGTCATCAAAAAACGTGACGTGGGAGGAATTTTTTTAGTGACTTGGATGACCAAGTGGCTTTTTATTTTAATTTATTATTATTATAATATGAGAAAACATGTTAAATGATAAAAAATTATTAAGGTTAGGAGTTGAACCCCAACCCTTCCCTTTACAATCCAACGTCTATCCACTTGGATGGATGCTTTACTTTGGGTTATTAACGCATTGAATGGTGTTAATAGCATACTTCCTTTGTATTTATAATTCCAATATATTATTACTTAAATAAAAATTCCAAGAAAATTTTAGTTTTATTTTTCCTTTTTCTTTTAACTGTTTCGATTTTCTTGTTTAATTTTATGATTTTTTTTCCTTTTTTTAAATAATATTTATTTTAATTTCAATTGTTTGTTTAATTTCAATATTTTAAATATATTATTATTTTCAATACTAATAAATATCTAATATTAAATGAGATCAATTTATTTAAGGGTTAAGTATATTTTTAGTCTCTATAAATATTTCAAAATTTATTTTTAGTCCCTATTAAATATGAGAAAAATTAAATATGAATTTTTTAAATTTCAAAAGATAATGATAAAAGTAATGCAAATCTCGACTTAGAAATCAAATTTTGAGTTCCTATTTTTTCGAGAAATTTTTTATAACGTTCTAAATATGTTTGTAAAATAATCACTCAAAAATACACATCAGTTTAACAATAGAGACTAAAACTACATGCATAATAATTTTGTGGGGACCAAAATATGTCATTGTTTTAACCGGGACTAGAAATTAAATTTGACATATTTATAAGGACCAAAAACATACTTAACCCTTTATTTAATATTGAAGGTAGGAACATGAATGTAATAATATATTGGAATTGTGAATGAACTTGCAAATTATGTAAATGAATGTAATAATATATTGAAATTATGTTAATGAATGTAATAATAGAATTTGATTATGTAAATGAATGTAATGATATATTGGAATTGTGAATATTAATAAATATATCAAGAAAAATTCTAAGAAAAACATTGAAATTAAATAAATTAAAATTGATTTCAATATTAAATAAAATTGTAATTGAAATAAATATTAGATAAATTGATCTCAATTAATATTAGATATTTATTAGTATTGAAAATAATAATATATTTAAAATATTGAAATTAAACAAACAAATGAAATTAAAATAAATATTATTAAAAAACAAAAAGGAAAAAAATCATAAAATTAAACAAGAAAGTGAAAAATAGTAAAAACAAAAAGGAAAAATAAAACTAAAATTTTCTTAGAATTTTTCTTAAAAGTAATAATATATTGAAATTGTAAATACAAAGGAAGTATGTTATTAATACCATTCAATGCGTTGATAAGACAAAGCAAAGCATCTAGTCTAGTGGATAGGCGTTGGAGTTGCAAAGGGAATGGTGGGGGTTCAACTCCTATCCCCAACAATTTGTTATCATTTAACAGGCAACCATATCCTAGACATGTCATACTAGACTAATTCAAATACTTATGACAGAGCTTCATGAAATGGTCAGGTCGGGAAGGTGTAGGCAAAGATGGACTATGATTGCAAGCAACAACCCAACTATGCTGAACTATGCATATGGGAAACTATTATCAGATGTGTCAAGATAAACTCATGACCCAATAACATATACAACTAAGTAATGCACGACTCAATAACGAACAAATAACGGTAAAAGATTGTTCAAATGGATACCTCATTAAGACGGCATGACATGCGATAACGGCATGACATGCGATAAAGATGTCATACCTTTAACTATATTCCCAATGAAGGTTCTACAAACTCGGGAATAAGTATGGAACTACCCTAGGAAAATACCCAATCTAGGAAAATGATTGAGTAATGACCATCCGATGATATAATAAATTATACTCTAACATTTTTTTATTTGGACTGTGATCTTATATTGGAAGGTTATAGACCCTCAGAAACCCTAGAAACTCCTATAAAAGGAGCATTAAAATGTAAAATCAATATATACACACTTTTTGCATATAATACTCTTGCATCCAATACAAACTTATTTGGAAATCAAAGTGTTTGCAAGTATCACCCTTCACCAAGGCGACAGACCACGAGCAACATCACTACATAGAAACTGCTCGCATCTAACCAACTTCACAACAACGTAAATGATTCTTTATGAGAAATATCAACGGGTATTGTCATGGTCACCCCAAACATCTCAAAATATTCTTTTTAATAGGTCGATATAGATATTGTAACAAATATTTGTGTGTGTGTGTGTGTGTATATATATATATATATATATATATACATATACATATAAATTAATTTAATTATTTTATTTTACAAAATAGTCATAAATGAGACTAAAATCCACGACCGTCAATGCAAAAAGCTATATTTAGGTGCTTAAAGTTTCATTAGACTATATCACTAAACATTGTAACCAAATGAAAAATAGATTTTGTTTTAACAAAAGGGAAAAAAATACATCAAAGATATATAGTTGATGAGAATAACTAATTTTTTAGTACATTTGATTTGTTAAAATGGAAGGATTGGACAAGGCAACAATACTTGTTCTATGTTTGATTTTAGAATTATTCTAACAACGCACCATCTAACACACTCTTTTGTCTTGTCCTCACTAGATCACGGATTATTTTGTTAATATGTTGTTACAAATCGGATTCCGTAATTTCATAAATTAATTTAATTAAGTTAAATTAATTATTTGGAAATTATTTAATTATTTAGTAATTAAAATTGGATTTTGGAAGAATTATGAGAATTATTGTTATTGGGCCGTGACGTAATTAGTAAAAGGGGAGGTGCCAATGGAGAGGCCTTACTAACTAATTATCCTTTTTTTTTATAAAATAGAGAAATTGTGAAAATAAGGAAAAAAGAGAAGCAAAAGAGGAAAAGAGAAGGAACGTGAAAGGGGAGAAGAGGAGGAAGAGAAGAATTCAAGGTTCTTGGCTAAGGTAAGGGGTGACTAATCCATTTAGCCTATATTATCAGTTTAATGATGATAGGATTGATTATGTAGGTTTTGTATCTCAATTGGATGTGTGTTAGATTTTGGGAATTTTTGGGGTTTTGGAACCTATAGGGCAAATTGGATGTGTTTGTGATGACATGAATGATGTATGATTTATGTACAATGGATAGAATTGATGTGTGTATTTGAATAATTACATAATGCTGGTATTGAACTTGAAGAATTAGGACTTATAATGATTTTCTAGTGTGTAAAAGATGGGTTTTTGGGGGTTTGAAGGTAGAATCTCGTAGCAGAAGAAAAATACAGATTTTGACACTTGTTCAGTGATGTAACCGATTACATGGTTTAGGTAACCGGTTACCTATGTGAAAAATGATGAAAAACGCAACTCTTTGGGAATTTTGGGTAATGTAATCGGTTACATTGTTGAGGTAACCGGTTACATCGAAGAAAAATGGGGTATTTTCACTACTGGAACTGATGTAACCGGCTACATGAATGATGTAACCCGTTACATCACAGTGTTGGCAGTTTTTTTCAAAACTTTAAAAATTCATAACTGTTGATCCTTAAGTCCGTTTTGGGTGCCGTTCGAAGCGTTACGAAGCTAACGAAATTCTCTTTTTGATGAAAATAAATTGATTAGAACTAGATGATTTAATTATTATGTGGTTGTGAAAATGACATGTAATTGTATATGTGTATGTCATGGAGTAATGTTATTTAAGAACAATATGTATTGGTGTTGTGTACTATGTGCTAATTGTGATACATGGAATTGATGAATGATAAATTATATGCATTGTTGTGATTATTACTTGAGAAATGCATATTGTACAAGTGGTGGATAATTCAATATGTTGAATTATGGTGATGTGCGTAAATATCAGAATCGCATAGATAATTCTTAATTGCATATGTTTTTGGTAATTGTATGTATACATGAGGCTTAAGTTTATGAAATGTAGATGTTGTTTTTGGTGGTTGTTGAGGATGACATTGATTGTCTTGTATGCAATATGTCATTTGTGATTGATAAAGCCTATGTGATTGTTGTGGTGATAATATATTTTTGTGTTAAATGTATTATGTTGTTGTGTATATCAAATGGTTGTGATATGAGTATGCTTGGTGTGTTGTGGATGGATGATTATGAACCGTTGGTGGATTTTAATGATGAGCATGTTGTGGTTGATGCATGCATTTCATAATCATTATGTGGCTGATCCTTGACGATGGTGGATCGGTGGTAGCTAATTCCCATTGTGTGGAATTAGTGAGTGGGTGTCGCCGTATCCTTGACGATGGTGGATCGGTGATATGGGTTCGTCCCATGATTGGTACCACATGCATTAGTTGCATTGCATTAGGTTGTGTGCATAATTATAACATGAATGGAAGTTGTCCAATGTTATAATTCGTATGTGTTTGATATGAATGGTTGTGTGTTTGATTAACTGTTGTGTATCTGAAATACATGTGATGATCGGGTGAATAATAATTGTATGCATAAAGTCATTGCATTTATATTTGTGTTGTTATAACATGATTGGAAGATTTCCAGTGTTATGTCGTGGTGATGTAATCGGTTGTATTTTTCGTAACTATTAATGGATAATATAAAAATCTAAATATGTTGTAGTTGGGTGAATAATCTGCTTATGATATATTATCGTTATGAACTTATAATATAGTTTAATTGTGATATGTCTCACCCTTACTGTTGACATTTTTCAGATTAAGGAGTAGCGGTTTGTGCTTGGTGAGGATAACTCGTAGAGTTACTTCATTTAGTCGGTTGTGTCAGTGTCATGCTCCGGTCTTGTAACACTGGGGGACGTTTATTTTAGTATTGTCTGACGGATTATTTCTTATGTTAGGATGATGTTTTGTTGGTTTTAAATCAGTAAATTCTTGATGTTGAATACCGATGTTTTATGTTATTCAGTTTTGAAGTATTTTCCGCTGTGTTAACATGATTACTGAATAATGTGTTTTGAAGTTCCTCATAAGGCATGACATGGCTTAATGTTTTAAATATTTTGGAGTTGTAATACCCTTTTTATGTTTTACTCTGAATTTTATTTGATATTCCGCGGGGTTTTAGATGGGTGTTACAATAGTGGTATCAGAGCAGATCGGTCCGTCCGGCCATTTGTCGAGTCAGTTGAGTTCCACGACAGTTGAATACTGTCGGCATATTATCCCCTGGTACGCGACATGTGAGTGAATCACGGTCGCTACTTGGTTGTTTGTTGCGGAAGTTGGTTTGAAACAAGTTGGTTTGATTCAGTAGGCTGTTGTAGGCAACAGCGCAAGCGTCGTTGGAGTTGTTGTTTTCCGAATCGAAGGTGACTTGAAATTAAGACTTGATTGGTAATTAAGTTGGAACATCTTGAAGGAAGATGATTAGAGGTAATTGATGATTATTTGTAGGAGAGGAAATTAGGAAGTTGCATTAATGTATCAGCTCTGCTGAGGGGCTGCAAAGTTGTCAGTTGAGTAGTCTTGCGTCTCGGAAGAGGTTCGGCTGCAAGTTGCAAAGAGGATTGCGGTCGTAATGTTTCAGAAATCGCACTTCGGCGATGGGATGTGTTGCTCAAGTTATAAGAATGTTTGGAAGTGAAGAAATATGATAAGGAGCTGTTTAGAATGTGATTGATTTGAAGATGATGAGTTTTAGAGCGGAATTTCCGTAAGAAAAACGCAGGAAAGTTGTTGATTCGTTATGAAACTTCGAAAATTCATAACTGGAGTTCTGGACATCCGATTTGAGTTCCGTTTGAAACGTCGGAAAGCTAACGAGATAAACTTTGTCATAAAAATGGTTGCAGCAGCTATAACATATTTAACTGTGACAGGGTGATGTTAGAAAGAGGTGAAGTTGCGGTTACTCTTGTTCTTAGAACTAGACTTGTTTATTGGTACTGCACGGGATGTCAGTGTCAGCGTTGAACGGATTAAAGGAATAATTAGAAGGTTTATTGAGAAGTAAATTTAAGAATTGAGTATACCATTTGAAGAGTTTTGGAGAAATCATATAGAGCGTCGCTGCATGATGTCGATGTTGCATTTCGGATGACGATGGAAAAATTTATATCTTGAGTTCCGAGTGTCGGATTAACGTGCCGTTTGAACCTACGAAGAGGAGAGATTATGTTATACCTTATAAGAGAGTTATAAATACAGTAGGGTGATCCTATAAAGAGAGATTTTGAAGTCGGTAAAGGAAGTGTGAAACTTGTTAAATATGAATGCCTACTAACGCGATTGTTTGAAACGAAATTGAGTAGAACATGTTGTTGATGAATAAGTTGATGAGATGTTCGGTAATAAAGATGATTTGAGTGCCGATGGATTTTAGTGAGGAGTGAATTAGTAGTAAAGGTGGAACAAACTTTGGGAACAGTTGAAGTCGTAGTTGTGATGCCAAAGTAACGACAGGTATAAAAGAATAATTGTAGAGAATTTCTAACACCTATTGATGTGAGGAAGACTTTGTTGAAATTCCGAGTGGAATGATATTTGGATGCAAAAGACGTCATGGGATTGGGAGTAAAACCACGAATTATGAATGTTATCGCGGTCTTTTGCTAAGATGAGGATTTTGATTCAGAATGAGATGAATAGAAAGGTACGAGTATATTAGTGATTATGAAGTTGGAAGTACTTTACAGGTGTGTGATGCTAAGTGACTATGAAGCAGATTATGTAAAATGTTTGGATGTTGGTATCTCACTGACAAGATCCAATGAGAGGGAAGTGTGCGAGTTGTAAAGACTCAGAGTGAACTATTGGACTATGACGATGTTAATGAGTTTGGGTGCAAACTCGGAAAGGGACTCTATTATGTAGTGACGACGATTTATGCTTAAATATGGTTGTCAACTATCTATTGACAAATTTAGGACTTGATCACCCTAAATCTCTTGTTGGTAGTAGATGGAATCATATAAATGGGATGAACTTGTTTTGTTACCTTAATGGTATAAGTTGTGATGGATATTAAACCGTGAAAATAATCACTCACCATGTTCTGTGAACTTATGAAGAAGTGAATATGAAAGAGTGCAATATAATGGACAATGACTTAAGACGAGTAATCAGAGTCGCGCAGCGAAAGTGTGATGTGGAGTAGTGTTATGAGTACTACTCGTGGGCAGTGAGGAGTTAATATGTCGGAAGCCTACGTAGAGAACATGTATTGATCTATATGTTGGATTAGGATCTAGTAGGTGTAAGGATGTTGTGTCGGAGAATCAGAACCCTTTTGAATAATTGCCGAGATGATGAATATGTTATTGTGGCTGTACGTAGTTAACGAGTATGTATTCGGCGAAGTTAAGACGATGAGTTGATACCATATGATGCTATAATAATTTTGTGTTGTTGTAAGATGTTGTTGTAAATTCCAGATATAATAAGGGATTATACTCTAAGAAGGATGAGGTTGATTTAATTCTTAGAGAAGAGAGGAACTCAATTTGAGCTATTTTGTAAGAAATGGTGTATTGAGGCTGATGAGTGTGATTATAATTATTGTGTGTACTCGTTCTAATGGTTAGAATGTTTAAATAGAGTAAGTAAATCAGGGATTTATTTATGAGTGCGAGTAAGTATTGCTAAGTGGTAGATTAGTACCATGTATGATAAAGAATGATTCTTGAACGAACGAGTAAAGAGGGCCAAAGTTGGGTATAACTCAAAAATATAATTGGTAATGATGGTCGTAATGAGTAATCAGAATAGTGCAGCAAAAGCGGAGTGTAACGTGTTAGATAATTACTGGTGTGACTTGAGAGGAGTCAGATAGTTGAAATTCAATAGTATGAAGAATACGATTATTGAGTTTTCTTGAAAGGAGCAGTTGGTGAAAAGTGTAAGTATTATTTCATCGTTCAAATGAAAAAGTATGTTTAAGAATGGTACATTCGATAGATGGAATACATTACTGCAGTGTTGATCAGGTGTGGTCATACCATGGTTCTGTAATTATATTATCCAGTTATTGAGCGCATTGTATGGGATGTACCTCAATGTTCTTTTGTCGTTAACCTTTTGGAGGTATAGCGAGTGGTACACCTTAGAGGTGGTCGAATGTGACGTAAGAGCTGAGATTGAATGTGTGAGATGTACTTTCTATTGGTTATGTCAAATGAATTTTGAGGATCGACTAGGGAAATGTTACCTGGGAACTGGATAGTCAGATGAAGGGAACTTTTCACTTTAAGTATGTTTTCAAGGACGAAAACTCTTTTAGTGGGGGAGAGTTGTAACACCCCGTAATTTCATAAATTAATTTAATTAAGTTAAATTAATTATTTGGAAATCATTTGATTATTTAGTAATTAAAATTGGATTTTGGAAGAATTATGGGAATTATTGTTATTGGGCCATGACGTAGTTAGTAAAAGGGAAGGTGCCAATGGAGAGGCCTTACTAACTAATTATCCTATTTTTTTTATAAAATAGAGAAATTGTGAAAATAAGGAAAAAAGAGAATCAAAAGAGGAAAAGAGAAGGAACGTGAAAAGGGAGAAGAGGAGGAAGAGAAGAATTCAAGGTTCTTGGTTAAGGTAAGGGGTGACTAATCCATTTAGCCTATATTATCAGTTTAATGATGATAGGATTGATTATGTAGGTTTTGTATCTCAATTGGATGTGTGTTAGATTTTGGGAATTTTTGGGGTTTTGGAACCTATAGGGCAAATTGGATGTGTGTTAGAATTGATGTGTGTATTTGAAAAATTACATAATGCTGGTATTGAACTTGAAGAATTAGGACTTATAATGATTTTCTAGTGTGTAAAAGATGGGTTTTTGGGGGTTTGAAGGTAGAATCCCGTAGCAGAAGAAAAATACAGATTTTGACACTTCTTCAGTGATGTAACCGGTTACCTATGTGAAAAATGATGAAAAACGCAACTCTTTGGGAATTTTGGGTGATGTATTCGGTTATATGGTTGAGGTAACCGGTTACATCGAAGAAAAATGGGGTATTTTCACTACTGGAACTGACGTAACCGGTTACATGAATGATGTAACCCGTTACATCATTGTGTTGGTAGTTTTTTTCAAAACTTTAAAAATTCATAACTGTTGATCCGTAAGTCTGTTTTGGGTGCCGTTCGAAGCGTTATGAAGCTAACGAAATTCTCTTTTTGATGAAAATAAATTGATTAGCACTAGATGATTTAATTATTATGTGGTTGTGAAAATGACATGTAATTGTATATGTGTATGTCATGGATTAATGTTATTTAAGAACAATATGTATTGGTGTTGTGTACTATGTGCTGATTATGATACATGGAATTGATGAATGATAAATTCTATGCATTGTTGTGATTATTACGTGATAAATGCATATTATACAAGTGGTGGATAATTCAATATGTTGAATTATGGTGATGTGCGTAAATATCAGAATCGCATAGATAATTCTTAATTGCATATGTTTTTGGTAATTGTATGTATACATGAGGCTTAAGTTTATCAAATGTAGATGTTGTTTTTGGTGGTTGTTCAATATGTTATTTGTGATTGATAAAGGCTAAGTGATTGTTGTGGTGATAATATATTTCTGTGTTAAATGTATTATGTTGTGGTGTATATCAAATGGTTGTGATATGAGTATGCTTGGTGTGTTGTGGATGGATGATTATGAACCGTTGGTGGATGATGATGATGATGAGCATGTTGTGGTTGATGCATGCATTTCATAATCATTATGTGGCTGATCCTTGACGATGGTGGATCGGTGGTAGCTAATTCCCATTGTGTGGAATTAGTGAGTGGGTGTCGCCGTATCCTTGACGATGGTGGATCGGTGATATGGGTTCGTCCCATGATTGGTACCACATGCATTAGTTTCATTGCATTAGGTTGTGTGCATAATTATAACATGAATGGAAGTTGTCCAATGTTATAATTCGTATGTGTTTGATATGAATGGTTGTGTGTTTGATTAACTGTTGTGTATCTGAAATACATGTGATGATCGGGTGAATAATAATTGTATGCATAAAGTCATTGCATTTATATTTGTGTTGTTATAACATGATTGGAAGATTTCCAGTGTTATGTCGCGGTGATGTAATCGGTTGTATTTTTCGTAACTATTGATGGATAATCTAAAAATCTAAATATGTTGTAGTTGGGTGAATAATCTGCTTATGATATATTGTCGTTATGAACTTATAATATAGTTTAATTGTGATATGTCTCACCCTTGCTGTTGACATTTTTCAGATTAAGGAGTAGCAGTTTGTGCTTGGTGAGGATAACTCGTAGAGTTACTTCGTTTAGTCGGTTGTGTCGGTGTCATACTCTGGTCTTGTAACACTGGGGGACGTTTATTTTAGTATTGTCTAACGAATTATTTCATATGTTAGAATGATGTTTTGTTGGTTTTAAATCAGTAAATTCTTGATGTTGAATACCGATGTTTTATGTTATTCAGTTTTGAAGTATTTTCCGCTGTGTTAACATGATTACTGAATAATGTGTTTTGAAGTTCCTCATAAGGCATGACATGGCTTAATGTTTTAAATATTTTGAAGTTGTAATACCCTTTTTATGTTTTACTCTGAATTTTATTTGATATTCCGCGGGGTTTTAGATGGGTGTTACAGTTAGCAATTTGGAGATATACCAAGTCTCTAATTTATTACAAACCTCATTTGAAGTCTTCAAATTCAAAATATGATAAATCACCTTGTCTTATACACATAAACGTATCAATCATGTGAGTTTTTTTCATCTATATATAATTGGTTTCTTCTATGTGGTTCCATCTCACTCACCGCCTTCGGTAAACTATGTTGAACCAATAAGTCCTAAATTTTTCTTTGCCATAATGTAAAATTGTTTGTTTTTGTTAAACCTCGTCACTTCGAATTCTAAACTAGATTAATTGTTATATGTTAGAACAACAAATAGTAAAAGGAGAGAAAATAGATGATAAATCACAAAACAATGGATGTAGCCTTTATTTGGCTAAGCGTAATTATGTTTGCTACTACAATACAACAACTCTTTGTTACTTGATTTAGGACTTACAATATTAATTGCCTCACTCTTTACGCTCGATCAACTCTTTCCTTTCATATTTTCATCAGTCTAAGAATCATATTCAACACATAATAAGATGAATCACTCCAACTAACCAATATCATGAAAACTAACGTCCAAACGGGCACTCTCGTGGTCGTTTGTCCGTTTTTTTAATGTGCACCTGCGTCAAAATATTAAGTATTTTTTATTAAATTTTGGTCTTAATTTAAATTATTTATGTAATAAATTGTGTATAGTAACTTAATTTTGCATTAAATACGTGGTCAATGTGACACAATTAATAAATAATCATATAAAATAAACATCAATAAAATAAAGTAGGGAATCAAATAAACACATACTTATGATATCTCTCTCTCTCTCTATATATATATATATATATATATATATATATATATATATATATATATATATATATATATATATATATATATATATATATATATATATATATATATGCAATAGTGATAATTGATTTTATACTAAACATCTTTTGGTTAACCTCCTTGATGCTAGTTAGGAGTTCAAAATTGTATGAAAATATGTTTGTTACATGCTTGTTATCAGTGTATTTTGTCCTCCATTTTTCAAACACCTTTCCATTTGCTTTGGTGTCCTTCTTACAGCATGTGTTTCAATCCTTTGGTCATAATGAGCCTCTCCTTCGTCTACACATGCTTAAATGCTTGAGATAACATCTGATGTCGCCATAATTGCCACCAGTCATGTTCTTTAACGGTTCCACCATCACTTTTGTGACCTTCTTACGACTCTAGGACTGATTCTTAACTATTACGTTGAGCTACCAACTCAGCTATCCGACATGTACCAAGGACCGAGCTAGGTGTTCTACTCTGTAATTCTGCACGACTATGGCACACAGGCAACAACTCGGCTCCTTGTTGATTAAGGACATTCCTGCACCTCAAATATCACCATCTCGACTAACACTGAAAGAGATATCTCGACTGAACTAAAAATTTCGGAATATCTTAATATTAATATATTTATATGAAGAGTTTTTTATTAATAACATTTCTTGTTATATATTTTTTATAAGTTACAAAATTTATTTTAATATTTCCTATTTCTAATTTATAATAATTATAAAATTAAAAATATGTAATAATAAGTTTGGAAGTTCAGTAATCATTTTAAAGAAAAAAATATTCAATGATTATGTGATCATGTAAGGTGGAAAAAACCAAAGCTCAAACTATAAATAATTAATTAATATTTTTAATTTAAAGTTTTGGTATCAATCCTAGAAGTAGTCAAGATATACAACTTTTTCTCTCAGGTTAAAGTAAAAATATTCATCAGTCCCAAGTTAAATACTTATGTATAGGAAATAGAGAAAATCAAGATAAATTTTCATCAAAAATGATTAAATAGTCCTCACTTATTATTTTTTCACCAAAGATATTACAGTAGGGTTACCTCTCCATTTTTCAAACAAAACCAAATAGTTCTCACTTCAATTGAGTCACATGATCTAGGAACATGGTACCACTTATTTTATTTTTATGATATTCAAATTAAATCATTCACCATTATGTTTCTACCAACCAAGTAGGTAAATACTAAAGTAAGTTCAAACTCTCACGTTTTTCATGTCCAATATGCCCAGTTACATTGTTTTCTCATATGTATTGCTTTCTATCCATTGAAAAAATGGATTAAATTTTTTTAAAACATGTTATATTTTATTGACATATATCCACGTTAAGAGGATTTTGAAAATTATACATCAATAATCATGTGTGATATGGTATCACAAAAATAAATGCTAATAGAGGTTGAGTAAATTATCTCAAGGGTTCCAAAAGTTAACATTCTTTAACATTTCCAAAAAGTTATATACATTTTCTAACACTCTAACTTTAACTTTGTCATCAAATAGAATTATTAGCTCTGTCAAGCTTTAGTGCATCCATTAAAAAACTTTTAACATTCAGACTTTAGTGCATCCATTGAAAAGCCTCTAACATTCAGATTTGATTAAAAAAGAAACATCTAACAATCACTAAACCATCTAATTTTAGTGCATCTATTTCTTTGTTCCTTTGTAATTTTTTTCATTTGAATTTGTAAACTCTAGTGGTTCGCCGTTCTTCGGTGGTTCTCTATCCTTCCGCTGTTCTACAAGATTTTTAAATTTTCTTCTTTAATATATGAATTCTCTCTCTATTTTTATCGTGGTTATTCTATTTTTACTCTTGGTTTTTCTATTCTTTTACCTCTAAATTTAATTTAATTTTTTAATTTGACTATTTTTTGTTTATTTTATTTTTATTTTAACAATTCATTTAGTAAATTATAGATATATAGTCTAGTTTGTTTAATTGTTAATTTGAGTTGTTTTTATTTTGAAAATTACCAATGTTAACTTAAAAATATAAATCAGATTATTTGACTCTATAAAAAAATTAAAGTTTTGATTGAATCACAAAAAGATATTTTAGATAAATTTATTTAACAAAAATAAGAAAGTAAATTTGATAATACAAGTTGGTTGTTCATTCATTGAACAAGTTAATAATATAAGTGCAAGTGCAAGTGAAAATGAAAATGAGGAAGTAGAAATAGTTTATTTTAGGAAAAATATTTTTTTAGTCCCTTATGTTTTTCTTTTTAATCAATGATTAGATTAAGGGAGTACTAGGGATACTCAATCCCATATACAAAAGACGGGAGCAACCCGAAATCAAAACCAGAAAAATTACATATCAATTGGTATTTGACGTAAGAAATGCAAAGGATCCTTGCAGAACTCATAAAAACTGCAATTGTCACACCTAATTTCTCTGAAAACGACCACTTCCAAACGAGAACTTTAATGCTCCATATAATATCAGAGATATTCCAATTCTTATATTAACCTCGGAGTTCATTTTGTCCCTTAACTTAAAAAGTGTAATATTGATCATTTAACTCTTCAAAAGGTATCATTTTAATCCTTGTTATCATATTAGCGACCGATTTAGCGACCAATTTTTGAGTTTTTCCGTCGTTAATGGGACAAAAAGACTAAAATGACATATTTTGAAGAATTAAGGGACTAATATGACATTTTTTAAAGTTAAGTGACCAAAATGAACTCGAAGTTATCATAAGGGACAAAAAAAATATTTTGCCTTTATTTTAATTATTTAAAAAAAAGTTATTTCAATAAAATTGTATACAAACTTAGCCTGAAAGATAATAAATTAGGAAAAACATTAACATCAATTATTAAGACTATTTAACTTTAATTATTGCAATAAAAAACTTTTCTAAATATTAAATATTTTTATATTAAATATTCTAATATATAAAGAATTATGTGGTACATCATAATAAAATTTGAAAATTCTAAAAATTAAGTATTTCCATATATAAAGTGTTATATGAGACACCCCATAATAAAATTTTATTATGCAAGGTCTACTTTAGACCTTTAACAACTCGTATAATTTGAACCTTATGATGGATCATTGCATATAAACGTTTAACGACCCATACCATTTAAACATTATGTTAGATCATCATATTTAAACCTTTTAACATATCATATCTTTTGAACCGATATTCTACCATAAAATTGGGCTTGATTAATCTTTGCATTTATTGAGATGTGATTCTTTTTCAAATATTTTTATTATTTATAGAATAAAGTTAAAAATTCATATAACTATTGTTTTAGTATAAAAATTAAAATTAATAAAATCTTATTTTATACTCACAACAAAGATTAAATAAATTAGATTTGTTATTGATTGAAAAATAAATGTTAAATAACATTGATTATAATTATTTAATAAACGATATTACGTCTTAAAAATTTTGAAAATTTAATTTTAAATAATTTTTTAATACTTTTTTTTAAAGAGAAAAATATCACTTTTAGAGTTTGTTTTAGACCTCAGTTAGTGTAGGTTGTCCCTGGTGTAACATCCCTCGAGTTCCTAAGTGATATTGCCATCGGCCACTCCACCCATATCACTTTTACCAAAGCAATGTACCTCCTCAATTGAGACACATGGAACACATCATGCAAAATAGAAAGCGACGGTGGCATTGCAATCTGATATGCCACCTCACCTATCCTTTCAGAAATCTGATAAGGACCAATAAAATGCGGCGTCAACTTACGCGACTTCAAATCCCTACCAACACCTGTTACCGGCGTAATTCGAAGAAACACATGTTCATCCTTCTCGAACTCAAGTGTCTTCCTCCTCTTATCATGGTAACTCTTCTGACGACTCAGAGAAGCCTTCATCTTCTCTTGAATAATCTTAATCTTATCCGTAGTCTATTGAACTAACTCGGGTCCAACTACAACACTTTCTCCAGATTCATACCAACATAAAGGAGCTTTAAACCTTCGACTATACAAAGCTTCAAAAGGTGCCATTTCAATACTCGAATGGAAACTATTGTGATAAGTAAACACAATCAAAGGCAAGAAACTATCCCAATTTCCTCCTTGTTCCAAAACACAAGACCTCAAAATATCTTCAAGTGACTGAATCGTCCTCTCCATTTGACCATCGGTTTGCAGATGATACGCCAAACTCAAACGCAACTTAGTACCCAAAGCACTTTGCAAACCTTCCTAAAATCTCGAAGTAAACCTCAGATCTCTATCTGAAATAATACTCGACGGAATACCATGCAAACAAACAATCCTCTTGATGTATAGCTCCGCAAGTCTCTCCATCGAATAATCCATCCTCATTCGAATAAAATGAGCAGATTTTGTCAATCTATCCACAATGACTCAAATCGCTTCACAATTACTCGACGTTCTCGGCAAACCCGAAACAAAATCCATAGAAATGCTATCCTACTTCCACTCGGGAATAGACAACGGTTGCATTAAACCAGACAGTTTTTGATGTTCAATCTTTGACTCCTAACAAGTCAAACATGAATAAATAAATTCTGTTATATCCTTCTTCATACCTTGCCACCAAAATAATTTTCTCAAATCTTGATACAACTTAGTAGCACCAGGATGAATACTCAAACCACTTCGATGTCCTTCCTCAGGAATCCTCCTTCTCAAATCCGCAACATCCGGAATACAAACTCGATCACGACATCTCATGACACCATTCTCATCAATCCTAAAGTCACCACCTTTTCCTTGATTAATCAATGGCATCATGTCGACCAATTTCAAATCCGATCTCTGACCTTCTCTAATCTCATCAAGAATACCACAAGTAAGCTTCGACATACCAAGCTTAACACACGAAGACGTCGCTTCACAAACCGAACTCAAATCTCGAAATTGTTCCAATAATTCCATCTCCCGCACCATCAACATAGACATATGTAATGATTTCCTACTCAATGCATCGGCTACAACATTCGCTTTTCCAGGATGATAATTCAAGCCAAAATCATAATCTTTCAAGAATTCCAACCATCTTCTTTGCCTCATATTCAACTCTTTATGATTAAACAAATACTTCAAACTCTTGTGATCACTATACACATCAAACATTGATCCAAACAAATAGTGCCTCCAAAGTTTCATAACAAACACAACGGCGGCCAACTCCAAATCATGCGTCGGATAATTGTTGAAAGTATTTTGGGTAAATATTTTCTAATATATCGTATCCACAGAGACTGAGTAATATTGCTGCCGTTCTATAGTCGAATTATAATGAGTTAGTGAAAAGTATTGGTTTTGCTTGTTTGATTTCAATTTGCAATTAACAGAATAATAATTAAATGATAAAAACAAAGCTCAAAGACGAATAACAATGGTGAAAGAATATGTTGAGTTCTAGGGTTCATCAACCTATTCATATGAAATAATCAATTAATCCACAAGTGAACATTATCTAAGTTATTATCTTCATTCATTCTCAAAACTGATATTATGTCTAATAATCAATCTAGAACCACCTCTACCGGTATGATATTCGATCTCTCAAAATAACTATAAAGATAAAGGGAATTAACCGTGATGATTTATGAAAACTTCTTCAAAATCTCATCTCTGAGTATTAATCAACAAGTCAATGTAAAAACCTAGGTCAAAAGTATAAACCCTATCTCTCGATTGATAGTTCAACAATGATATAAAATAAAAGCAAGGTTTTTCATTGATAATAAAACTTAAACAATTTTTCACAGGAATTAATCAAGTAATTGCATCTTCATAGGTTAACTACTACCTTAAACTCAACACAATGGGGTTTAGCTCTCCATAGCCATGAAGAACACACAAGGTTTCATGGAAGGATTCATCTTCATCAAGGGAATATCTTCAATTGATGTTGAATTCTCCGTCGGAAGTTGTTGTTTGCTCTGGAATAGGATTGCTCTCTGAATTTCATTCACCAAGGATCTCCCTCTTATGAGGATTAGTGCTTCTATTTATAATAATTTATCCTTGTAACGCAGCCACCGTGCCTCGGCACGTATTGGCGCGGCCCGAACCCAAGTCAGAGGGGATGGCGCATCTCACCCCTTATTGGCGCTGCTCGGCCTTTGTTTTACCTTCCTTCTTTGTGATTCCTCCTCTCCAGAAGCTCTACGCCTGCATGTTTCTTCGTCTTGACTTCTCAACTTCAATATCTGCACAAATAACACCCAAAGTGATGCAATACCTGAGCAAACAAGTATCGGGCTTATAGCTAGGAGCGGAAGTGTTGGGTTTCATGGGAGGATCCTTTATAGTAATCAAGTTTTCCTTTAGCAGATGTTGCAATACCTGAGCCAGTGACATATTGATCTTTGTGAACTGACGCTTAGGCGTGCCTTGCTTGTTTAGACGACTTTGTTGTGGCGCCGGTGCGGAGATCAGAATTGCCCCCACAGATTGGTTGCGTTCATTACGACCTTTCAGATTGTACACATTGTTAGCCATGTAAGGCTTCTTAGGTGAGTTAAAGTCAATGATCTTGTCATCAATGAGGTCTTGAATCTTGCGCTTCAATTGCCAACAATCCTCTGTATCATGACCAGGACTGTTCGGGATAGGAAATGAATATGGAGGCAATAGAGTTATCGAGTTTTGATTGAGCAGTTGTTGCAAAACTCGAGACAGCGGCATGTGCAACGGAGTAACTGCTTGCTTAAGTTTGGATTTCCAATTATCTTGACCACCTTGATGCTTATGTTGATTCTTCTCCTTCTCGATCAGAAGTGCCTTCAATTCTTCTTGCCCCTTGGCCAAGTTAAGGATCATTTCTTGGAACTGGTTGTTCTGAGCCTGAAGATTTTTGACTGATTGCTCGAGATCCATGATGCTGAAATAAACAGCGAGGGAGGATGAGAGACCTATTGTAAGAAACCCGTTATGCGATGTTATGAATGCAAATGCAATATTTTCAAGGATCTTTAGGAATTTAGTTAGCAACATTAAAAAATGATTTGGTCGCGTCTTTGTCTGAAGAATTATGAATTTTGTCTTTGAACGTCTTTCTTTGAGAATCAAGCTCACCATATCGAGTGGGTCATCGCCTCTGATTCGGGACACTTCTGAATTGGAAGGTATGTGGCTAGAGGAAAATAAATCCTCTTGCCCCTTGATAGGTACTGAGTCTCTGAATTGGAAGGTATGTGGCCGGAGGAAAATAAATCCTCTTGCCCCTTACTAGGAATTTAGTCCCTGATAAGAGTACCTGAAATTGTGCGCCCTAAATCCATAAGATCCTTGAAAGGGTTAGTTAAATCATGTTATGCTTATGATGTCATGATGTTATGCGAATGCAATGCATCAGGCAAAGCATAAGATAGTAAGGACGAGCAAGTCCTTTAACAAAACCTGCAAGGAAACAAAGGTTAGTAGCAAACACAAACAAGTCACACAAGTGCCCTTAGGTTTAAAGACTTGTGTGAAGTTTGTAGGTAAGTACCCTCCCCACTGAAGTTAAGTTGGTTCAACCTGTCCTATATAAAGATCGGGTTCTAGGGAGCTCATATCATTGACCTTTCTCGATGGCGCTTATCTCAGTTCGGCAATTGAATCGCCAACCGAGAAGGTCCTGAATGTCCAGTCCATATGAGTGTAGCTTTGAGTATCAACCAACTTCAGTCGGAACCAAAGCCAGCTATCTCGCTACTTTCTAATAGGCCAAAGTCAAGTTCAACTAGGGTTCTAAGGGCAAATTAGTGCTTAATGACACAACGCAGAAGCCAAGTGTTTCCTCAAGTCGGATCCCAAGGAACACCAGGACAAACCAATGTGTCACACTAACGATGGCCACCATATCAACCACATCAGTATACGTTGTGCAGTCTCCTTGGTCTCATGCCATTTACCTAAGGTTCTCAGATCCGGGTTAGGATCTTTCACACAAGTAAATACCCAAAACAGCCTTTGAAATATAAAGCAGACAAATCAAACAATTTTAAAGTGAATCCTAAACTTTAAGGTAACCCCTCTTTTTAATCGAAAGCATCCCCAACAGAGTCGCCAGTTCTGTAATACGGTGAACTGACTTTATTGAAATGTCGCGGTAAGCAAGAGTCGCCACCGACTTTTATTTTATCCAATTTTAGGAAAGGCTAAAAGAACAGGAAAAGACCTTATAAAAAGATTTTGAGTTCGGGGGGTAAGTTATGCAAAGGGAAGGTGTAAGGCACCCTTTGCATCCATGGTCATCCATGGGCTCTTAATTGCTTAGCTCACTTTATTTTCAAAAATGTTTGAATTGTTTGAAAAGTGGAGTGTGAATAGAAATTTGAATAAGAACTTTAGCTTGTAAATAAGCGTAGTCTTTTTGAAAAGTATTTGAAAATTAGTGGAAAAAAGAGTTTGAATTTGAATTTGAATTTGAAAAAGAGCAAGCAATTAATAGCAACTACCCTAAGTTTAGAAATTTGTTCTTTTAGCTTTTCAGGGCGAAAGGGTCTATCCATACCATGAGAGGGCAGGAAGTCTTTCAATTGGATGTTTAAGGGTCATCGAGAATAATCGTTCGCCACAAGACTGTCCCATGCCATAAAGAGGGCAGGTGGCCTAAGGGAAGGATAAAATAGTCATTTAACCTTTAGGCAACAGGCGAGGATACCTTAGCAATTGGGACAATCGTTATATTTTTATAAGGCAACCTCGAGGGAGTTTCAATAACTTTAAAGGCAACATTGCTTTAGGTATCCTCGGAATCGAGGGACTTTGACTATTTAGCATATTTAGAGGCAACAGAATTATAAGGCAACAGGCAACAAAGTCAACAAGAGGGATTACCCTAAAGGTGTGTGGGTGCAAAAACAATCACGTGGTTAACTTCGATGATATTTATCTTGTAATTAGGTGATTCTAGATTAATTAATAATCTTGCACTCCCTAGGGTTACTAACCACGCAGTTTAAAATTGCAGAAATTAAAGGCAGAAAAATAAAAGTTCATACGCCATTACAATAAACACCTGCGGGGACGGGGGAATTAAAGAAGAAAATAAGAAATATGAATCATTAATTTAATTATCTTTATCTTGAGCCTTGATCTTCCTCGAACCTTCGATTGACTCTGAACATCTAAGAATTAAACAGAAAATAATAAGGGTGAGTGTAGGAGAGATTCATTGACTATTTGAAGTAAACCCTATTTTGGGCAAAAGGCAAAAATAAAAGTAAAATAATATTTAAATAGGAAAAGAATTAAAAAACTTAGCTTTCGATTCGATATGGCGCGTAATCGGAGGATCTTGAGGTAACCCTGAAAATTTGCACAAAGAGGGAAAACGGTTATTGCATTAACTGATCTAACCCTAATGGATTACAAACCCTAAAAATTTACAAACCCTAATCCTGAACCTAAAAGGGTTATTTAAGAAAACTTATTGTGACCCAAAAGGTTTACAAGGCTTAAAAATGCGTTAGTGGATAACACCTACCAGTGATTAGTGATCATGATAAAATCAGGGTTTGAAACAAATGATAAGAAAATATGTACAACCAACAATAATTCTTTATAGCTTTATAAAACCATTATTTTTATTATTATGAGGAAAATCGAATCTTCGATTAAATAAATTCAAACGGTATGAAAATATTATTTTACTAAAAAAGATGATTTAAACAAAAATATTAATATAGAAAAAATAACAAAAAATAAATGAATAGATGAATAAAAGATTTGTGTAATTTAAAAATAAAATAAAAAAAAACAACTCAGCTTTTGATCTAGTGGGGTTGGCCTGGGAGAGTCCACGGTGTGCTGCGTTTCCATGGACGTTAGATTTGGCGTTGGGGAGATCCGAGGGTGGCGATTGAAGGTGCATCATGGTCTCACATATGAGTGTGGCATTGAATCTGTAACAAAGAAAATTCAAAGAAAAATTAATAGCACGCATGGGTTCGAACCCAGGACTGGTCAGTGAATAGACGTCTCTTATTTACCACCTGCGCTGGAATTACTTCTTGTTAGTTAATTAACTTAAACAAAATAAATATAAAACAATAAAGTAATGGCATAAGTCAAAAAAGGAACGCGCATGGGCCCCACTTCCCCTGAACGGACGAATTAGAAAAGAGAGAGAGAGTTATTGGACTCTTTTACCGTTCAGTAGAATGAAGAGAGAGTTTGAAAAGTCTGTCCGGCCAATCAAAAGCT
This sequence comes from Vicia villosa, assembly GCF_029867415.1. Classification (NCBI taxonomy): domain Eukaryota; kingdom Viridiplantae; phylum Streptophyta; class Magnoliopsida; order Fabales; family Fabaceae; genus Vicia; species Vicia villosa. The sequence goes on from NC_081183.1 coordinate 124,289,828, forward strand.
CCCGCGTGCGGTCAACGATTCAAAGACACTATTCATCGTCTCTTTCAATCATACCTGCGGATTTATATGTGGTTTTTGCTTCGATTTTTGCTGCGGATTTCGCTTCCAATTTCCATAACAGAATTTCACGATTTGAAACCTGCATCAAACGAGATTAAACAAAACCAAAACGTCCAGTTCACATTAAAATGTATCCCTGATTACGAATAAGATGTTTGCTTGGGATGGGATGCCCTGCAACAGTGAAAACGATGGCATGTGTGTTCCATGCCCTAACTATGGTAATTCACAACTCACGCGTCAAAACTCCATAAAAAAGCTCCAATCTTCTCTAACCTTCATCCATAACTCAACCATGCCATTAAATCATGTTAAAATATCATGTAAAGATAAATACCGAAACACAACCATATGCATGAATATGTAAATTTTGTGTGAGTATCATGGGCTCACTAAAGGCTCAAAAACGATATAAACTTACCCTCTCTTACCTTAGGAATGATTTGAGATGAGTATTTGACCTTGAGAGTCCTTGAATGAAGAGCACGAAAATTCCACCTTTCTTTGCTATTTTTGCACTTTGAAACCCTAGCCCTTTGTTGAGTGCCAGAAATTCGTTATTTTTACTATTGTTTTGTGGCACTTATCAATTCTTTTGTATTATATTCTCTGAATAATTCTCCGCTTTTTGTATAAATAGGATTTAATTGAGTTTTTATTCATTTATATACCATTTGATAGTTTTCTATTCATTTTGTAGATATCGAGTCGCTTTTGGAGCACGAGCAATAAAGTGCCAAAGACACGGCCTCAAAACGCGCAATTTTGAGCGACGGAACCAACAAATCGTCGAATAAATCTCAAAATCAAATAAAAATAAATCATCAATTTAGTTGATATTCATTCATTATTGGATAGAGCATGGAATAAGCTTTCCAACGCTTTGAACCGGGCGCAAATCGGAGTTACGGTTCTCGAGTTATGGCCGAAACAGTGCAGAACTTTTTGTTGTACTGGTGTGTCTCGCCGGGCGAAAAAAGGGCTCGCCGGGCGAGCCCAACCAACCCAAAAATGTGCCAACTTTCTGTCTGGAGTCGCCGGGCGAACCATTTTAGTCGTCGGACGAAGCAGTGTCGGCAGAAACGTGTTTTAAGATAGAAAAATCACATTTTTGGAGGTATGGTTGGATATTTTAGAGCTCCAATCCATCCAATAGCATTTTTTGAGTGGAATGATGCTAGAAGACACATTGGAGCTGTCAAATGGATGATCCGGGGTTGAATCCTTCATCAATCGGAGCCGACAAACCGGGAGATTTTTGGGTTTTTCTCCATTTCTTCTCTTTGTAGTTTCTTTTGTGAGTTTTGTTATGTATATACTTTGATCTCATGTATATTTGTTGACTATGATGTTATATAAAGCTTGCTTTCATATTTTTATGGATTATTGTCTTAGATTGTTGCTTTGTTGCTGTGTGTTTGAGTTGCTATAGAGATGTAGGGCTCTAATGCTTATCTAGGATGATTTTCTATTAACTTAATTGCATAGATGGATTAGGTTGATAATCACTTAGTGTTAGTGCTTAATGCGTCTGAGTGGTCGTGTTTGTCTGAGAGATCGACATTTACGGGAAGCTCGGATTTCTCATGTGTTGTTTAGGTGTCTGAGAGATCGTCACTTAGATAATGTTGTGGGTTATGTTGTTGACATGTGGTAATATTGATAGGTTACAAGTTGAGTATATTCGGTCAATAAGTTTAAGTTTGTGAAGAGTAGATTATATGCAATACTTGATAGTTTCTTCTATTTGAAGAATGAATTTATTTTGTGTTCATAAGTTAAATTTCCGCATTTACCGTCTAAACCCATTATAACCCAAACTCATAACTACGGAAACTGTAGAATGGCAGTTTGATATCACTAATCTCCGTGGACACGATAAATTCCCGGATAAATATTTCCAAAACTTTTGTTGCTTGCCGCTTTACCGCACCAACACCCTTGTATGCCAAAAAAACCTAATTTTTCGTCCCCTTTTGATCAGAATGAGATGGATATATAGTAGATCAAATTAGGGTTGAGAAACTTGGAGAAAAAGCATGAGATTTGCTTGAAAATTTTCTTTGATTTTTGCATAAAATCTTTCTTTTTTTGTCTCAATATTGGTTCAATATTTTCCAATCACATTCACCACGAATTTTTTTATCAAAATAAGAATATTTGGATGATTGGATTTGATTGGGAATATTGATCTTTGATTTAAACTAATTATTTTATATTTTACATGATTTATTAATATTTAAATGAATTAAAATTCAAATAAATAAAATAAATGTGATAGAAATAAAATAATTAATTTAAGGACGTTAATAAAGCCCATAGACATGTTTAGGATCCATTCTTTAGGCCCATTAGTCCAAAAACACCAAATTGTGCAATTAGGGTTTTGTGTTTTTCTTGAGAATCGACCAACTTCTGAGCCTCGTATCTCCTTCAATTTTTATCATATGGAGATGATCTAGGACTTTTTGGAAAGCTCAATATGTCCTTTACAAGCTACTTTGGAACATATTTTTCATTTGGATATTTTATCTTGATGATATGGCTCCTGACAAAAAACAGCTTTTTGCGATCTTCTAGAAGGACCTGTAATGTATTGGCTCATATCTCTTATGCGGAAGCATTTCCTGACTTTGGGCCCAACATCAAAGTTGTAGAGAATCAAATTTCCTTGAGAATGAGCATTGGTTGAGGAATTTCTGAGAAAGTATGAGAGAGATATGGCTGGTCAAAGTTCCATTGACTTTTACCTAGAAACCCTAATTTAGTAACTTTGTACTTTTGTGGATTTTTGAACTTTTCTTGATGAATCATGATCAACCTTTGATCAAATGATAAATATAACATTAGAATGTTGATGTTAACCAAAAAATTAGGAGTTTTGACTGTACTTTGACCACAGTTGACTTTTAGGTCAAACTAGTCGATTGTTGGCCATTTGAGCAGTTGACTGAGTAACCTTATGAATCAGAGCTTGAAACTTGGCATGAGGACCCTTTGAAGCATATGAGAGGCCATGGGATCCATTTGAGGTCTTAGAACTTGATTTTACTTTGAGAGAATCAAAACCCTGGTTGTGGGTTGATTGTTCAGGAGATAAGTGAGTGTGCCTGATTCTTGAGCAGTTTGAAGATTATATGAGTCAAAATATTTTTGAAATATGATGGGCAAATTTTGGGGTATGACAAATACCTTCAGTTACCATGAAATGGCATTTCTCCCAATTTAGAATTAGGTTGGTCTCAATACATCTTCCTAGAGCCTCATCTAGATTAGCCAGACAAATATCAAAGGATTTTCCGAAAACGGAAAAATCATCCATGAATACTTCAATACTCTTTTCAATGAGGTCGGAGAAGATTGCTTGCACACACCGTTGAAAGGTGGCTGGGGCATTACATAATCCGAATCGCATTCTTCTGTATGCAAAAATTCCAAAAGGACATGTAAAAGCTGTCTTCTCATGGTCTTCTGGGTTGACCACAATCTGATTGTATCCGGAGTATCCATCTAGGAAACAGTAATAGTTTTGTCTGGATAGTCTTTCAAGCATTTGATCCATGAAAGGTAGAGGGAAGTGATCTTTCCTCGTGGCTTTATTGAGTCTCCGATAATCGATGCACATTCTCCACCCAATGACAGTTCTTGTTGGTATTAATTCATTCTTCTCATTACTAATGACGGTCATTCCTCCTTTCTTCGACACTACTTGTACTGGACTCACCCATGTGCTGTCTGAAATTGGGTAAATCATTCTTGCTTCCAAGAGTTTGACTACCTCTTTTCTTACCACTTCTTTCATAGTTGGATTTAACCTTCTTTGTGGTTGAGCTACCGGTTTGAATTCTTTTTCCAACATGATTTTGTGCATACAATATGCTGGACTTATACCTTTTAAATCGTCCAAAACCCATCCGATTGCAGCTTTATTCTTTTGTAGGACTTGAAGTAATCTTTCTGCTTCTTGTGTAGTCAACTTTGAACTAATAACTACTGGTTTCTTTCCATCCTTATCTAAGAAAACATATTTCAGATGAGTTGGGAGTAGCTTTAGTTCCATCTTTGTTTCCTTCACTTCTTTTGGCGGGTCTAATGTTTCCACTTTCCCATCCTTATCATTCATGTTTCCTCCCTTTTCTAGTTCTTTCACAAATCCGTCGATTTCCCTTTCTTCCTCTTGAGTCAGCACATTAAAAGAATCAACAAGGGATCTTTCTAACGGATTAGAGAGATGTATCTCACTGACCACTTCTATTGCTATCTCTTCGGTGACATCTAGACGGAAGCAGTCGCTTTTATCCTTAGGTTGTTTCATGGCTTCGAAGAGATTAAAGCATACCTCCTCGTCTTGGACTCTTAGTTTCATGATACCATCGTCAATATCTATCATCATCCTGGCTGTTTTCTGAATGGTCTTCCAAGGATAATAGGTGACTCTTTATCTTCTTCCATGTCAATCACAACAAAGTCTACCGGAAACAGGAATTTGTCTACCTTTACTAGCATGTCTTGTGTGACTCCATAAGGAAGAGTGGTGGACTTATCTGCTAGTTGTAAGGTCATTTTGGTTGACTTCATCTCAATATTTCCCAATCTCTTAACTATTGATAGAGGAATTAGATTGATGCTTGACCCTAGATCTATCAATCCATTCCCAATATACTGGTTACCAATTGTGACTGGTAGTGTAACTCGTCCTGGATCTCTTGCTTTTTGAGGGAGACGGGAAACTATAGCACTACACTGAGCATCAAGTACAACCACTTCTTCTTCTTCTGGTCTCTTCTTCTTTGTCAAAATATCCTTCATAAACTTTGCATACTTTGGCATTTGGTCAATGGCTTCAGAGAATGGGATGTTGATTTGTAATTGCTTAAAATTTCCATAAACCTTGCATACTGCCTAGCATGATCTTTCTTTGATGGTGCATGTGGATATGGGAGATGTTGGCTGGGGATCACACTGCTGGCTGTTTTATCATTGGCGCGCCGCGACTGTGTATTTGCGCGCCGCGACCCTTTATTTTTTTTAGCATCTTTATTCATATCGCTTACTATGACTTCATTCTCCTCATCTTCCGTAGCACGATTATTATCCTCCTTCTCGGTATCATTAATTTCAACTTCCTCCTCACCACCTTTCTGACCAGTTCTGGTCACAACTGCCTTGCAATGCTCTTTAGGATTCTCTTGAGTGTTGGCTGAGAATGTCGCATTTGACTGATTAGCTGCAATTTGTTTAGCCAGTTGCCCGACTTGAGTTTCCGAATTTTTGATTGCGGCTTCCTGACTTTTCTGGCTTGTCATTGATATTTGCATGAACTGATTCATGGTCTCTTCCAACTTAGATTGTCCTCCTTGTTGTTGCGGCGGTGGCTGAGTGTAAGGTTGAAAAGTTTGTTGTTGATACCCTTGATTGTTAGGTCTTTGTTGATACCCTTGGTTGCTATTCCTTGGAGGATAATTCTGTTGATATGGCGGATGGTTTAGGTATTGATTTTGCCTCGGTCCTTGGTTGTTGTTCATATAGTTCACCTCTTCTGCCAATACTGGTGGGCAAAATCCGGTTTGATGATCTCCCTTGTATAACTCCCACTTAGCAACTTGGTGCGAATTTGAAACACCATTAAGCTCTTTGATTTGTTGTGGAAGTTTGGACATTTGTTGTGTCAAAAGCCACTTGTGAAGTTAGCAGTTTGTTCTGAGCAAGTAGAGCATCACTATTAGTTAGCTCCAACAACCCCAGTTTCTTATCTCTGATAGTACGGTCATGATTACTTTGTCGGTCATTCAAAGCCATTCTCTCGATTATCTGAATTGCTTCAGCAGTTGTCTTGGACATTAGCGAGCCACCAGCTGTGGCATCCAAGAGTGTCTTATTTGTAGGTGTAAGACCGTTGCGGAACATGTGAATTTGATCGACTTCCGCAAATCCGTGTCCCTTGCATTTCCTCAACATAGCTTTGTATCTTTCCCAAGCTTCATTCAGTGATTCATTACTACCTTGAGAGAATACCGCAATTGCTGTTTTAGCATCAAAAAATCGGTTTTGAGAGTAAAACCGTTCCAAGAATTTTTCTTCCAGAGTATTCCAATCAGTCATAACTGTTTCAGGTTGATCTAGATACCAATCTTTAGCTTTTGATAGCAAAGAATGTGGGAACAACCTTTTGAACAATGTTTCTTCCTCCGCTTGGGCTACACCTGTAGTACCTGCTAACTCATAGAATCGAATCAGATGAGTGTATGGATCTTCATGGTCCAATCCGGCGAAAGGACTTGCACAGATGAGCTGTAGAATACCGGTCTTCAATTCAGATGTCCGCCCGTTGACGGCAGTCCCTGCGATTTGAGGATTGAGACGAGGACTATTTGCACAAGGAGCTGTGGCGGCCATGTTTACAACGGTGTGTTGTATGATGGCTTCTTGCTCTTCTTCAAATAGTTCGTGAAAGTAGAGTCCGTTAGACGACTCGTCAATTGTTTCTAAAGACTGTGACGATGTCGCAGTTGCGTTGTCTCTTGCCTTTGCTATGCTTGCTCTTTTTCGTGTTTTGCTGTTCAATCTCCTAGCGGTCCTTTCGATCTCGGGATAAAAAAGAAGTTGATCGCTTGAAACTTTGTTGCGCATACACTAAATCTGCAAAAACTAACAAACACGTGAAACAACCAGATTAATGGAAATAACTCAAAATAAAAACTATTGCAATGCGTGCAATATTGACACAGTCCCCGGCAACGGCGCCAATTCGTTGAAAGTATTTTGGGTAAATATTTTCTAATATATCGTATCCTCAGAGACTGAGTAATATTGTTGTCGTTCTATAGTCGAATTATAATGAGTTAGTGAAAAGTATTGGTTTTGCTTGTTTGATTTCAATTTGCAATTAACAGAATAATAATTAAATGATAAAAACAAAGCTCAAAGACGAATAACAATGGTGAAAGAATATGTTGAGTTCTAGGGTTCATCAACCTATTCATATGCAATAATCAATTAATCCACAAGTGAACATTATCTAAGTTATTATCTTCATTCATCCTCAAAACTGATATTATGTCTAATAATCAATCTAGAACCACCTCTACCGGTATGATATTCGATCTCTCAGAATAACTATAAAGATAAAGGGAATTAACCACGATTGTAATACGGTGAACTGACTTTATTTGAAATGTACGGTAAGCAAGAGTCGCCGCCGACTTTTATTTTATCCAATATATAGAAAGGCTAAAAGAACAGGAAAAGACCTTTTAAAAGATTTTGAGTTCGGGGGGTAAGTTATACAAAGGGAAGGTTTAAGGCACCCTTTGTATCCATGGTTATCCATGGGCTCTTAATTGCTTAGCTCACTTGTTTGTTTGAATTGTTTGAAAAGTTTGAACTGTCGTATGTGTTTAGAAAATATTTTTGAATAAGGACTTTAGCTTGTAAATAAGCATAGCCTTTTTGAATTGATTTGAAAAAGGGTGTGAAAAGTAATTTTGAATTTAAATCATAGCAAGCAATTAGTAGCAACTACCCTAATTTTAAGATTTTGTTCTTTCAGCTTTTTAGTTTGAAAGGGCTATCCATACCATAAAGAGGGTAGGGAGTCCTTTCATTGGATGTTAAGGGTCATCGAAGAAATATCATTCACCATAAAATTGTCCCTACCATGTAGAGGTAGGTAGTCTTTAGGGAAGGATATAATAGTCATTTAGGCAACAGGCGAGGATACCTTAGCAATTGGGACAATCATCATTTAAACCGAGGCAACATCGAGGGACAAGCTCATTTTCGTTAAGGCAACTTCGAAGGGACATATGATCTTATGATTATTATGAAATGAGGGCAACATTTGCTTTAGGTATCCTCGGAATCGAGGGACTTGACTATTTTAGAATCATAATAATAAAAAGGCAACAGGCAACAGGCAACAAGGCAACAAAAAGAGGCTACCCTAAAGGTGTGTGTGTGTGTGTCACAATCAGGTGATTCAATTCAGTTATATTTATCTTATAATTTAGGCAAACTAAATTTATTAGCAGGCTTGTCACTCCCTATATTACTAACCACGCAGTATAAAAGCAGAATTAAAAGATCCTACGCTATTACAATAAACGCCTGTGGGCAGAAAAATAAAGACAGGAAAATAAAATCCTAAATCTATTACAATAAACACCTGCAGAGGCAAAATAATAGAAACCCTAAACTATTACAAGGCTTTGGGGCAGATACAGAAATTAGGCAAATGAATAAAATAAACATAATAAAAGGCAAACCCCAAATGGGGAACAAGTTAACCATAGTTAATAGAATAAATAAGGCAAGGCAAAAAGGCGAATGAAAATAAAAAGGCAAAAAATAAAGGGAAGTTAAAAGGTTTCTAAAAACAACAGGACGAACCCTGATTTTTAAAATATTTATAGTAAAAAGGGTTAGTAAAAACAGTGATTAATAGTCATGATGAAAATAGTTAGCCAAAACTAAAATCAGGGTTTGAAAACCTAAAAAAAAATTAATTAACCTAAAATTAAATTAATTAGCCTAAAAATAAATTAATTAGCCTAAAATAATTACTAGCCTAAAAATAAATTAATTAGCCTAAAAATAATTATTAGCATAAAAATAATTATTAGCCTAAAAATAAAGAATGTGATAAAATTCTAACCCTAATTCATGAAAATGGACAACATCTACCTATTATATATTTTAGGGTTAATGGTTAAAAAAGAGATTTTACCAAGGTTTTCAAGGGCAATGAAGCAAACAAATAAGTGTAAGGAAGAATTGACACCTGCTCCCCTTTAGCCAAAGAAGGTACCTGCAAAAATAAAATAATAATAAGAATAAGAATATTAGTAACAGTAATAATAACACAAGAAAAGAATTGGGGTTTAGAAAATTAAATTATGGACAAAATTACAAATAACCTGATTTGGCCAAATACCAAAAGTTTTTTGGCCAAATATAAATAACCTTGATTTGGCCAAATACCAAAAGGTTTTTGGCCAAATATGAATAACCTTGATTTGGCCAAATACCAAAAGGTTTTTGGCCAAAAAAGCAATTGGGGTACCATCCACTTGGTCAATCCATAAAAAACCTGTTCATAAACCAACGCAATGTTACGGTTAAGAAAACAAATGGAAAAATAGAAAAGTAATTAAAATAAAATCAAAAAAATATAAAACCTGATTATAAATCAAATAAAATAAGAACACGGAACTACAACTTTTTTTAGATTTTTTTGTAAATATGAAAATAAAAATTAAATCAAATAAAATAGAAAAAAAGAGGAATTTGCGATTTTGAGGGTCGAAATCCTTTAGAATTCTATTCTAAAGGTGTATTGTTCTACGATTTTTTTTGAACTTCTGAAAAAAATTTGGAGCAAATCGAAACAGTAGTTTTAGAATTCGACTGATAGGCTGGAAAATTTATTACTGTGCTGCAACCGGAATTGCAACCATGAAGAAGGAGAAGTAGGAGAAAATATTTTTGTGTTTGTGAGAAGAGAGAGAGTGAGAATAAGGGTTAGAATTGTTAGTTTTTCTAAAAGTGTACAAAGTGACTCAATTTATAGTGTAAAGTTAGGTTAAAATAAAAAAGGAAAAAATAAATTAGCATTAATACTATTGACATAACAAAATTATTTGTTTTGATTTTTATCTAAAATTAGAGAGAATCGAATCAAATAAATTTTAATTCCAATTGACTTGGACCAAAAGCTAAGCAAAAGTACTATTTTAATTTTTGATCTTTTTTAGCTATAAATAAAATGCCTAAAATAATGAATTACAATTAAAAAACTTCTTTTTTGGGATTTTTTGAATTTTTTGTGATTTTTTGACTAAAAAATGCATAAAAGTGAAAATTGACTATTTTAAAAAATGCATATTTAATTAGTGCGAAAATTAAATTAAAATATTAAAAAAATGCAATTTTTATGATTTTTGAATAAATGAAAATAAAGTTAGCATTAAAGTTAGAAAACAAATAAAAAAAGAGAAATGTTAGAAGATTCGAGCCCGGGACCTCTTGCTCTTGTACCTTTTAACCTCAAATCCTTACCAACTGGGCTATGTCACTTATTTGAAATAAAATGACATTTGCAAATATATGAGGGCAAATTTTGGGGTATGACAGCTGCCACTGTTTAATCTTCTTAAACCTGAGGATGTAGAGTGGTTTGTATGTCAATCGGTATCTGAAGGTGGAAGAGGATTGAACACTAGAATACTCAGAAATTTGCGCTTGCTGGTACCTGAACCTGCATCTGGGATGGGCTTAGAGATGCCATCTGGTTTTGATAATATGAGAGTCAGAATGAGTCGTCCATTAGACTATATCCGAGCTCAAAGTATTGAGAAGTGTTTGTTAGAGATGGGCTTAAAGATGCCATCCGGGCGTTGATAGAAAGTTTATCGGAGATGGGCTTACAGATGCCATCTGGATGTTGGAAGTATGAAGTGAATTGATTGTAGTGACTCTATTGTCATGACTCCATTGTTGTATTGTCGTGACTCCATCATCGTGACCTTATTGTCGTGACTCTATTGTTATGACTCCAATGTCGTGACTCAATCGTCATGTTTGTTTGAATACCGGGATTAGATTTGTGACTTAACTGTCGTGACTCCATTATCGTGACTCAATTGTCGTGATTCCATTATGGTGACTCAGTTGTCGTGATTCCATTATCGTGACTCAGTTGTCGTGAATCCATTATCGTGACTCAGTTGTCGTGATTCCATTATCGTGACTCAGTTGTCGTGATTCCATTATCGTGACTCAGTTGTCGTGATTCTATTATCGTGACTCAGTTGTCGTGATTCCTTTATCGTGACTCAGTTGTCGTGATTCCATTATCGTGACTCAGTTGTCGTGATTCCATTATCGTGACTCGGTTGTCGTGATTCCTTTATCCTGACTCAGCTGTCGTGATTCCTTTATCGTGACTCAGTTGTCGTCATTCCATTATCGTGACTCAGTTGTCGTGATTCCATTATCGTGACTCAGTTGTCGTGATTCCATTATCGTGACTCAGTTGTCGTGATTCCATTATCGTGACTCAGTTGTCGTGATTCCTTTATTGTGACTCAGTTGTCGTGATTCCATTATCGTGACTCCATTGTCATGGTCTTTTCTGAATTGAGTGTCATGATTAAGTCTGTCTCTTTCTTTGATCGTGTCAGCACCGTTCGTAGTAACTGACTTAGATCAGAGATATTGTTCATCTGCTTGTTCCTGTATCCTGAAAAAGGTAAAGTTAGTCTTTATGTAATGTCATGATGCATGTATTATGAGATGAGTCTCTCAAAATAAATGAGAAACTTGCGTGTTATGTGTGAATTCATTATGAGGTAATATATGCAATATATGAGTATGTTTATGACATTTGGTGTGATGTATATGATGTATGACTGATGCTGTTTGGAGTGTTTTGAGAAAGTAAATATTTGTATTGATGTGTTTCTGATGTTTGATCTGGTCTTGAAGATGCTCCACTGGGGATTTATGATTTCTGCTTGGGGATGAAAGCAATTTGAATGATTGATCTTGATGTACCTTGACTGGGGATAACCCTGTTTGGAGAATAGTATCGGGGAACTGGCAGTGTCGAAGATGTAAACTCAGTTGAGGAACTAAGTCTTTGTTGGGACGAGAACATTTGAAGATATCTTCTTAATGATTACTCTGTGGGGATATGATCCTGTGAAACCGGTTTTGTGGGAAGGCATGGATGTCTTGAATGTTGCCCCCAGTATTGTAGTAACTGCCATTCCTGGATCTGTATTGATTGGGACACACCCTTGAGTGTTGGTTGAAGTGTCCAACAGGCTTTACACAGCTTTGTCCCTGCTAGTAGGGAGTTTGCAGAGATTCGCCTCGCGAGGACTTTATGAGATGTACTATGGGTGACTTGCCCCTAGTAGCCATAAACTTAGTATGATGCCCCTGATCGACCGGGAAGTAGCTTAAGACCTACTTGGGTGCATGCCCCTGATTGTTTGGTATCCTTGAGAGATTTTTGGAATCTTGACTTAATTGCCCTAGATTGATTGGGCAAAACGTGCCATGCCCCTTGTATACGTATGAGACATTGCTTCTTGGGGTAATATTTGTTGGTCGGGATAACTTTGAGTCATTAGTCATACCCTGTGCAAATTCTTTCTGTTGCTAACATTTGAAATTATGTAGCAGAATATGTTTAATAATGAATTCATGAGATGCAATGCATACGTCTGTCTTGAGTTTTTGAAAAACATTAAAACAAGAGATGTAAAAGTGTGATATTTGTAAAAACGTGATGTTTGTAAAACGAAATATCAACTCAGCATTTTTGGTAAACCTTAAGGAGTTAGGATACCTTTTGGTGACAGTATGCTTTCGAACTAACCATGCTTCAGTTACGACTTTCAAGGGTTGTAACGTGGCTTGGTTCACGGTTTAAGAAACAAAGGATAAAGGCTCAAAATTTTATTTATATCCATCCCAATCTTCGTGATGTTCTTCGATCCTATGCTCAGTTAACTTTGCGCTTCAGCTTTAGCAAAGCTTGAAGTATTAACATTGATATTTGATGGTGTTTGAAGCACCAGAAGTTTATTTGGACAGTCAATAGTCCTTCTTTGTAATTCTTTTTACTTTGGTCGAGGATTTGTAGTGACCTCTTTTTTTACTTTGATTTTTGTTATCCCTGACTTTTTCCTGAACTGTTTATTTTGTGATTACAGTCAGGGGGATGTTTCGACTTTTCGATAAGTCTCCTTCATAGGTTTTGACTTAAGAGCTTTTTCTTTTTGGTGGATATTGACTGCATGACTTACTGGTTGCGGGAACCCATCATTATTTGTATAAACGACAACTAGTACAATTGAGTTAACTGAGTAACTACCCTGCCCCAGGTTGTGATTAAGGGTTTAATCTGTATGAGAAAGAAACTTCTACTTCTTAGGCTCAAAAGGGGTTGACGAGGGATTAACATCCTTATATCTCCACTGTTTGGGAATTGAAACAATGCCTGTACATCGTCAACATAGTCCGTTCAAAAGCATACTGTATGAGGTTGCGGTATCATTTTCGTCATCCTCCCTCAAAAGGCTTACAGCTTAGCAGGAGTTGAGTATCACAAAACATATGCAAAGTAATGATGCAGTTTAAAATGAGTGATAGCGAAATAATTTATTCAAGAAAAATATATACAATGCACTGATGATGATTATTAAAACAGATAATGTCTATCATGAGTCAAATGTTAAAACAAACAGAAAAGAGACTTGCAAACGAAAGTAGATCTAATGATCCAAAAGTTCGTCCGTCTAGACGTCAATCAGTCTTGTCCTGACTAGGCATAGGAGCGGTGATCACCATAGGAGTTTTCAGGAGGGTTGGATTTGATTTCTCCGTCATCGATCAGATCTTGAATCTTATTCTTCAATGTCCAGAAATTATTTGTGTAATGTCCAGGACTGTTGGAATGGTACGCGCACCTTGCATTGATTTTATAGCCAGGAGTGGAGGTGTTAGCATTCTTAGGAGGGTCCCTCAGAGTAATCAATTCGATCTTCAACAGATGTTGTAATGCTTGAGCCAATGACATATTGATCTTGGTGAATTGACGCTTAGGTACGTATGGCTTTCGTCGTTATTGTGGAACTGGTGTAGAGATCAGAACTGTCCCCACGGATTGGTTGCATTCATCACGACTCTTCTGATTGTGCACAGCGTCAGTTATATGAGGTTCCTCAGGTGAATTGAAATCAGTGATCTTGTCATCGATCAAATCTTGAATTCTATGCTTCAATGGTCCACAATCTTCGGTATCATGACCCAGACTATTCGAATGATAAGCACATCTTATATTGTACTTGTGCCCTGGAGCCGGATTGGCAGGACTTGAATATGGAGGCAATAGGGTTATCAAGTTATGATTGAGCAGTTGTTGCAGAATTTAGGACAATGGCATGTGCAATGGAGTAAACTTTTCTGCATATGCTGATCCTTTTTCTTCTGGGTTAACAAGGTTTTTTCAAATCGTCTTTCCCCTTGGCCAAGTTTAGAATCAAAACTTGGGACTGGATATTCTGAGTCTGAAGATTTTTCACTGATTGCTCGAGATCCATTTGTGCTGAAATAAACAGCGAGAGAAAATGGGAGGCCTATTGCGGAAACCTGTTATGCAATGTTTATGAATGTAGATGCAGTGTTTTCAAAGATCTTTAGGAAATTTAGTTTGCGACATTAGGAAATGATTGATCACCATATCGTCTGAAGAATCTTGGTCTTTGTCTTTAAATGTCCTTCTTTGAGAATCAAGCTCACCATATCGAGTGGTTCATCGCCTCTGATTCGGGATATCTCTGAATTTGAAGGTACGTGGCTAGAGGAAAATAAATCCTCTTGCCCCTTGGTAGGTGCTGAGCCTTTGAATTGGAAGGTGTATGGCCAAAGAAAAATAAATCCTCTTGCCCCTTGATAAGAGTTCAGTCCTTGATAAGAGCACCTGAAACCGTGCGCCCTAAATCCCTAAGATCCTTGAAAGGGTTAGTCAATCATGCTATGTTATGATGTCATGATGTTATGCAATGCATAAGGTATGTCGTAAGATAATAAGGACAAACAAATCCTACAAACGAAACCTGCAAGGAAAACAAAGGTTAGTAGCAAACACAAACAAGTCACACAAGTGTCCTTAGGTTTAGAGGCTTGCATGAAGTTCGTAGGTAGGTACCCTCCCCACTGAAGTTTAGTTGGTTCAACCTGTCCTAGATAAAGATCGGGTTCTATGGTGCTCATATCCCTGATCTTTCTCGCGGGCATTATCTCAACATGGCACTCGATCGGCCAGCCAAAAACATCCCTAGAGTCCAATCTCAATGAGTGTAGCATCGAGTATCAACCGGCTTCAGTCAGGAATCCAAAGCCAGCTATCTCGCTACTTCCTATAAGCCAAAGTCAAGTTCAACTAAGGTTCTAAGGGTGAATTAGTGCTTATGACACCACGCGGTAGCCAAATGTCTCCTCGATCATATTCAAGGGCCATCAGGACAAACCAAAGCGTCGCACTAACGTAGGCCACCAGTTCAACCATAACGATACATGTCGTACAGCTTCCCTGGTCTAATGCCACATACCTAAGGTACACTAGATCCGGGTGTAGGATCTTTCACACAGCAGAATACCCAAAACAGCCTTTAAAGATAAATCAAACAATTAAAGTGATCCTAAACTTTAAGGTAACCCCTCTTTTATTCGAAAGCATCCCCAGCAGAGTCGCCAGTTCTGTAATACGGTGAACTGACTTTATTTGAAATGTACGGTAAGCAAGAGTCGCCACCGACTTTTATTTTATCCAATATATAGAAAGGCTAAAAGAACAGGAAAAGACCTTTTAAAAGATTTTGAGTTCGGGGGGTAAGTTATACAAAGGGAAGGTTTAAGGCACCCTTTGTATCCATGGTTATCCATGGGCTCTTAATTGCTTAGCTCACTTGTTTGTTTGAATTGTTTGAAAAGTTTGAAGTGTCGTGTGTGTTTAGAAAATATTTTTGAATAAGGACTTTAGCTTGTAAATAAGCGTAGCCTTTTTGAATTGATTTGAAAAAGGGTGTGAAAAGTAATTTTGAATTTAAATTAGAGCAAGCAATTAGTAGCAACTACCCTAATTTTAAGATTTTGTTCTTTCAGCTTTTCAGTTTGAAAGGGCTATCCATACCATAAAGAGGGTAGGGAGTCATTTCATTGGATGTTAAGGGTCATCGAAGAAATATCATTCACCATAAAACTGTCCCTACCATGTAGAGGTAGGTAGTCTTTAGGGAAGGATATAATAGTCATTTAGGCAATAGGCGAGGATACCTTAGCAATTGGGACAATCATCATTTAAACCGAGGCAACATCGAGGGACAAGATCATTTTCGTTAAGGCAACTTCGAAGGGACATATGATCTTATGATGATTATGAACTGAGGGCAACATTTGCTTTAGGTATCCTCGGAATCGAGGGACTTGACTATTTTAGAATCATAATAATAAAGGCAACAGGAAACAAGGCAACAAAAAGAGGTTACCCTAAAGGTGTGTGTGTGTATCACAATCAGGTGATTCAATTCAGTTATATTTATCTTATAATTTAGGCAAACTAAATTTATTAGCAGGCTTGTCACTCCTAGATTACTAACCACGCAGTATAAAAGCAGAATTGAAAGATCCTACGCTATTACAATAAACCCCTGTGGGCAGAAAAATAAAGACAGGAAAATAAAATCCTAAATCTATTACAATAAACACCTGCAGAGGCAAAATAATAGAAACCCTAAACTATTACAAGGCTTTGGGGCAGATACAGAAATTAGGCAAATGAATAAAATAAACATAATAAAAGGCAAACCCCAAATGGGGAACAAGTTAACCATAGTTAATAGAATAAATAAGGCAAGGCAAAAAGGCGAATGAAAATAAAAAGGCAAAAAATAAAGGGAAGTTAAAAGGTTTCTGAAAACAACAGGACGAACCCTGATTTTTAAAATATTTATAGTAAAAAGGGTTAGTAAAAACAATGATTAATAGTCATGATGAAAATAGTTAGCCAAAACTAAAATCAGGGTTTGAAAACCTAAAAATAATTAATTAACCTAAAATTAAATTAATTAGCCTAAAAATAAATTAATTAGCCTAAAATAATTACTAGCCTAAAAATAAATTAATTAGCCTAAAAATAATTATTAGCATAAAAATAATTGTTAGCCTAAAAATAAAGAATGTGATAAAATTCTAGCCCTAATTCATGAAAATGGACAACATCTACCTATTATATATTTTAGGGTTAATGGTTAAAAAAGAGATTTTACCAAGGTTTTCAAGGGCAATGAAGCAAACAAATAAGTGTAAGGAAGAATTGACACCTGCTCCCCTTTGGCCAAAGGAGGTACCTGCAAAAATAAAATAATAATAAGAATAAGAATATTAGTAACAGTAATAATAACACAAGAAAAGAATTAGGGTTTAGAAAATTAAATTATGGACAAAATTACAAATAACCTGATTTGGCCAAATACCAAAAGGTTTTTGGCCAAATATAAATAACCTTGATTTGGCCAAATACCAAAATGCTTTTGGCCAAATATGAATAACCTTGATTTGGCCAAATACCAAAAGGTTTTTGGCCAAAAAAGCAATTGGGGTACCATCCACTTGGTCAATCCATAAAAAACCTGTTCATAAACCAACGCAATGTTACGGTTAAGAAAACAAATGGAAAAATAGAAAAGTGATTAAAATAAAATCAAAAAAATATAAAAACCTGATTATAAATCAAATAAAATAAGAATACGAAACTACAATTTTTTTTAGATTTTTTTGAAAATATGAAAATAAAAATTAAATCAAATAAAATAGAAAAAAAGAGGAATTTGCGATTTTGTTCTACGATTTTTTTTTGAACTTCTGGAAAAAATTCGGAGCAAATCGAAACAGTAGTTTCAGAATTTGACTGATAGGTTGGAAACTTTATTACCGTGCTGCAACCGAAATTGCAACCATGAAGAAGGAGAAGTAGGAGAAAATATTTTTGTGTTTGTGAGAAGAGAGAGAGTGAGAATAAGGGTTAGAATTGTTAGTTTTTCTAAAAGTGTACAAAGTGACTCAATTTATAGTGTAAAGTTAGGTTAAAATAAAAAAGGAAAAAATAAATTAGCATTAATACTATTGACATAACCAAATTATTTGTTTTGATTTTTATCTAAAATTAGAGAGAATCAAATCAAATAAATTTTAATTCCAATTGACTTGGACCAAAAGCTAAGCAAAAGTACTATTTTAATTTTTGATCTTTTTTAGCTATAAAATGCCTAAAATAATGAATTACAATTAAAAAACTTCTTTTTTGGGATTTTTTGAATTTTTTGTGATTTTTTGACTAAAAAATGCGTAAAAGTGAAAATTGACTATTTTAAAAAATGCATATTTAATTAGTGCGAAAATTAAATTAAAATATTAAAAAAATGCAATTTTTATGATTTTTGAATAAATGAAAATAAAGTTAGAATTAAAATTAGAAAACAAATAAAAAAGGTGAAATGTTAGAAGTGAGATTCGAGCCCGGGACCTCTTGCTCTTGTACCTATTAACCTCAAATCCTTACCAACTGGGCTATGTCACTTAATTGAAATAAAATGACATTTGCAAATATATGAGGGCAAATTTTGGGGTATGACAGCGATGATTTATGAAAACTTCTTCAAAATATCATCTCTGAGTATTAATCAACAAGTCAATGTAAAAACCTAGGGCAAAAGTATAAACCCTATCTCTCAATTGATAGTTCAACAATGATATAAAATAAAAGCAAGGTTTTTCATTGATAATAAAACTTAAACAATTGTTCACAGGAACTAATCAAGTAATTGCATCTTCATAGGTTAACTACTACCTTAAACTCAACACAATGGGGTTTAGCTCTCCATAGCCATGAAGAACACACAAGGTTTCATGGAAGGATTCATCTTCATCAAGGGAATGTCTTCAATTGATGTTGAATTCTCCGTCGGAAGTTGTTGTTTGCCTTGGAATAGGATTGCTCTCTGAATTTCGTTCACCAAGGATCTCCCTCTTATGAGGATTAGGGCTTCTATTTATAATAATTTATCCTTGTAACGCAGCTACCGCGCCTCGGCACGTATTGGCGCGGCGCAAACCCAAGTCAGAGGGGATGGCGCGTCTCGCCCCTTATTGGCGCGGCTCGGCCTTTGTTTTACCTTCCTTCTTTGTGATTCCTCCTCTCTAGAACCTCTACGCCTGCGTGTTTCTTCGTCTTTACTTCTCAACTTCAATATCTGCACAAAAAACCCCCAAAGTGACGCAAGTTGTTCTACAATTAGCATCGAACCTCTAAAGTTCAATTCTAACCATAAAATCCTTAAAAAGCACAAGATATGTTCACTTTCAGCTCAAAAGGTAATTAATTTGACACATGAAAATACTACTAATTCACTCCTAACAATAATTCCTCACATGAACTTTAAGTTGCCTTGAAGCATAAGCTACCACTTACCCTTTTTGCATCAATACACCTCCCAAACCCATCAAAGAAGCATCACAATACACAACAAATGGTTCTAATGTATCCGGCAAAATCAAAATAGGAGCAGTAGTCAACCTTCTCTTAAGTTCTTGAAAATTCGCTTCACATTGTGAAGTCCAAATAAAAGCTTGACTCTTCCTAGTCAATTGCGTCAACGGAAAAGATAACCTAGAAAAACCTTCAATGAACTTCCTATAATAACCAACCAAACCAAGAAAACTTCTAATCTCAGAAACAGACTTAGGAGCTTCCCTTTGAGATACAGCCTCAATCTTCGAAGGATCA
The DNA here is from genome assembly GCF_029867415.1 of Vicia villosa. NCBI lineage: Eukaryota > Viridiplantae > Streptophyta > Magnoliopsida > Fabales > Fabaceae > Vicia > Vicia villosa. Next base: position 124,309,242 of record NC_081183.1, read on the forward strand.
ACAGAAATACCTCCACTTGAAATAACATGACCAAGGAAACTCACTTCCTTCAACCAGAATTCGCACTTAGAAATCTTAGCAAACAACTTCTTCTCTTTCAACATCGATAACACAATCCTTAGATGTTCATCATGATCATCTTCACTCTTAGAATAGATCAAAATATTATCGATGAATACAACCATAAACTTATCCAAATACTCATGAAAAATCCTATTCATATACTTCATGAATACACCAGGTGCATTAGTCACACCAAACGGCATAACTGAATACTCATAATGTCCATACCTCGTTCTAAAAGCAGTCTTCTGAATATCCTCCGCCTTCACACGAATTTGATGATACCCATACCTCAAATCAATCTTACTGAATACACGAGCACCCACCAACTGATCCATCAAATCATCAATCCTCGGAAGTGGATATCTGTTCTTAATCGTCACTTTGTTCAGTTGCCTATAATCAACACAAATCTCATAGAACTTTCCTTCTTCTTAACCAACAAAACAAGTGCACCCCACGGCGACACACTAGGACGAATAAACTTCTTCTCAAGCAAATCTTCAAGTTGACTCTTCAACTCTTTCTACTCAGAAGCTGACATCCGATACGGAGCCATCAATACAAGACTAGTTCCAGGAACTAAATCAATAGAAAACTCAACTTCATGTTCCAGCGATAAATCACTTACATCCTCAGGAAATACCTCCGCAAAATCACGAACTATTGGCAATTCTTCAATTTTTCTCTTCTCATGAACATCCAAAGTTTCCAACAACATAAACAACGTCGTTCCATCTTGCACCGGCTCATTCACTTTACATACTATCAAGCTGGCAAGATAAGTCTATCTCATCCAACACGACTCCTTCTACTACCAACAAGAGATTAAGGGTGACCAGTTCCTCAATTTGTCAATAGGTAGCCGAAACCATGAGGGTAGCATAAACCATCGTTACCCAACCATATCAGCGTTCCCTTCGAACGTGTGCTCAAAACCACCTAAAGCACCATGGCCAACAAACAAGATCCTTGAATCCACCCTTCCTGCGAAATCGAGAAATAACATAGTCACGCCAACAATTGCACTTATGCCATTCACGGCACACCAAACCAACTGTTCACACCTGAACCATCTCAGAGAAGCATAACCTTATCCCCGACTTGTTTCAATCCCATCTCTGCAGGCAAACAATTAGAAACACACGGAGTCCCAACAGTGTTTTGCACACGTGTCGCATACCAAGGGAATAAACTCATTAGTAACCTGGCCAACTGGCCGACCATGCTTTGATATCACTAATGTAACACCCTTTTTCTAAACCCCAATTAATACAGATATTCACAGAGTAATAGCATGCATAAAATAAAAGTCTGTCGCATGTTGTTTTCACCGCAATGAAAACCCAAAACAAACATACCAAACATGCACTAATCATACTATAACACAATTAAATATCCCATGCTTCCAAATAATATGCATATCGCATGCAAAATAAGAATTGATATCAAAACAATTTCAATGAATATATCACATACTATATTCATCTACCAAGCTCAATTAACATATTCAATTATGCTATACAAAATCCAAATCTAGGCAACATGGCCTCCATCAACATATCCAATTTAACATGTCAAAATGCAAGCAAGATAGCAATATTCAAACATAAGCATGAGTTCAAATGAAATTCCCCCCCCCCCAAGTGTTACATGATCAGAGCATATGACTCGCTACCTAATCAAACAACAAAATCAGGAGCTCCTAGGCTAAATCCTCGGACAAGCTCACTACTCGTCGGAACTTGCACGATGTCACGATGAACATCATTCAAACAGAAGGGTGAGATTTCAAATTATTATAGATAAACATAATAATAGGAAATGCAAAACACAACAAGAATACATTTCACAAATTCACCACTCTTCTCAAAACATGCATTCATATACCATATATCAAGTTTCACGCAAAGCAATCACATTGATTCAAAACAATCACATAACACACAATGTGACTCGAATGTAATAATGTGACTCAATGCATGTGGTACCATGTGAACCCAAAGTTTCACCGCTTTCCGATTCAATATCTAGAATCCAAGCCACGCTTCCGATCCGGACAAGAACAAAGCCACCATTGTGAACCCAAAGTTTCACCGCTTCTGATTCTACCTCTAGAATCCAAGCACACATGTGAACCCAAAGTTTTACCGCTTCCGATTCTACCTCTAGAATCTAAGCCAACATGTGAACCCAAAGTTTCACCACCTCTATTTCCGATCAAGGATCAAGGTCAACCATGTGAACCCAAAGTTTCACCGCTTATGTTTCAAAGCCACCATGTGTGCATGTGCAACAAGACTCACAATATACGCAATCAAGATTATCACAAAATTGTAATTAGGTTTCTCTCACATTTCTTTACTAACTCTAATTGTGATATTGGGCTTAACCCACTCAACTACTCTTTCTAATTTAATTAGGCCCACAACATATTATCTTATAAGTCTACTAATTATTCAAATAACCCAATTAACATAATAACACTCAATTAAATAATTATCATAACAAATAATAATTAAATAAAACAAACAATTACTAAAACACAAAATAAGGCTAAATAAATAAATAGCTAATAAAATTGGGATGTTACACCTGGTCGAGAAGAAGATATGAAGCCTGGATTCGGACACGGCGCACAACACGGAAATGAACACGAGAACACTGCTAATGTAAAAAATATTGGACACGGACACGGCTTTATATATTTTATATATTAATAAAATAATATAATTTATGAGCATAATTTATGAAGAGTCTGAAATAAAAACCAAAATTGATGTTTATTTAAACTTAGAATTTTCAATCAACCAAAAAAAGACTTAGGTATTGTTCGACCGAGCTTTTTCAGTTGTAAAAGTTACTTTTAAGTTGAAGTTGAAAATAAGAGCTTTATAAATAAAGGTAAATTTGTTTGAAAATATTTATAATTTTCCAACTTTAAAAATAATTTTAAACCAAACTTTTTGATATATATCTATGAAAATATTTTATTTAAAATATAGATGAAATAATATAAAAAGTGAGAAAATAATAAAATAAGATTGCGTGTGAAAGTACTAATTTTAATTCTTACTTTTAAAAATAATAAAATATCATATATATATATATATATATATATATATATATATATATATATATATATATATATATATATATATATATATATATATATATATATATATATATATATATATATATATATATATATATATATATATATATATATATATATATATTACACAACAATGAATACAAATTAAAATAAAATACTACTATATTACTAAAAGATATGAAATATGTTACGAAAATTAAATGAATATTTGTTATAAACATTTGAAAATATGTGAAGATAATATTGGCAAATTAATGAAATACAAAATTACTAAAATATCCTTATTTTAAATTAAAATTAGTTCTTACTTTTTCTTTCTCATTCACAGTTAGGTTAAAATACAAATAAGATAAAAAGCTTCTACCTTTTCTTTCTTTCTTTCTCATATGTGTTTGCTACCGGCACCGGAATTAGAACAGATTAAAGTGATTGGCATCAAAAGATAAAAAATTTTATTAATTCTTCTTTTATAAAAAGTAACAAATTAAAGTGATTACTTGATTTGTGTTTTTGGGATTTTTAGGGTTCTTCTTCCTTGATGTGTTAAATTAGATGAACAAATAATTCACCTATTTTGTAAAAAACAAAAACACCGGTCACTATTTATTTCATGTGACTGTGAGGATATAAACCGGTCATAACACTGTAATTTACAAATATAGCTATACACTGTAATAAGGTTTATTTAATCATTGTTGCTGCTAAATTTCTAATATTGAAGTTACCGGCATTTGAAAAGGGGATTAAAGTTGATTAATTAAAGCTTATGAATTAAGTTTATAATGAAGCTATAATGAAACATTTTTAATCTTCCTGAACTGATTAACGTTAATGAATTAAGTTTGAAAATATGTTACGAAAATTAAATGAATATTTGTTATAAACATTTGAAAATATGTGAAGATAATATTGGCAAATTAATGAAATACAAAATTACTAAAATATCCTTATTTTAAATTAAAATTAGTTTTTACTTTTTCTTTCTCATTCACAGTTAGGTTAAAATACAAATAAGATAAAAAGCTTCTACCTTTTCTTTCTTTCTCATATGTGTTTGCTATCGGCACCGGAATTAGAACAGATTAAAGTGATTGGCATCAAAAGATAAAAAAAATTATTAATTCTTCTTTTATAAAAAGTAACAAATTAAAGTGATTACTTGATTTGTGTTTTTGGGATTTTTAGGGTTCTTCTTCCTTGATGTGTTAAATTAGATGAACAAATAATTCACCTATTTTGTAAAAAACAAAAACACCGGTCACTATTTATTTCATGTGACTGTGAGGATATAAACCGGTCATAACACTGTAATTTACAAATATAGCTATACACTGTAATAAGGTTTATTTGATCATTGTTGCTGCTAAATTTCTAATATTGAAGTTACCGGCATTTGAAAACGGGATTAAAGTTGATTAATTAAAGCTTATGAATTAAGTTTATAATGAAGCTATAATGAAACATTTTTAATCTTCCTGAACTGATTAACGTTAATGAATTAAGTTTGTTAATTTATTTCTCTTTTAATTTCTATGTTCTCTAAATTGATTTTTGAATTTGATCTGATATTATAGGAAAAGTAAAGATGAATAATAATAGGAAAATTGTTTCTTTTTTTAAAAGGAAAGAATGTGAAATTGAAATAGAAGAGAGAGATGAAGAAATTATAATCCCGACATCGGAATCTGAAACAGTTCTTGAGAATCCAACATTGAAGAGCATCATGGTTTTGAAAATTTTTTAGAACGCGATCTTGGAAAGCATCTTCCGATTCGGCAATATCCACCAAATCAAGTGGATGCAATACGAAGAGCTTATCTAAAATGGGGTCCATATCAAATTCATTTAGAAAACTATCCTATGTCTGGTAACGAGGATCATCCAAGAAGGTTTCAACATACTTGGTTTAGCATATTTCCATCATGGTTAGAATATTCACCATCCGAAGATGCTCCAATGATGAAATTGTAAAAGTTGTGTTGTAAAATGCTCCACAAAATTGCAAGTATACTTCACATCAAATTCAAAAAGAGTTCATGCAAATTCTTTCTAGTAGGGTGAAAAAGAGTATTCGTGAGGAAATTGGTGATTCCATTTTGTATCGTTGTTGATGAAGCACGTGATGAGTTAAAAAAGGAACAAATGTCTCTTTTATTAAGATTTGTTGATAAAGTTTGTTTAATACAAGAGAGATTTTTTGATGTGCCACATGTTAAAGACACCACATTTTTAACTCTTAAGGAAGAAATATGTGATATACTTTCTCGACATAACCTTGATGTTTCTAACATTCGTGGCCAAGGGTATGATGGTGCTAGCAATATGAGAGGAGAATGTAATGGTTTACAAGCCCTCTCTATGAAGGATTGTCCTTATGCATACTATGCTCATTGTTTTTCTCATCGATTGCAACTTGCATTAGTTACATCATCAAGAGAAGTCAAACTTGTTCATAAATTTTTTGAGAAGCTGATCTTTGTTGTGAATGTTGTTTTTTCTTATACAAAGCACCATGATGAGTTACAAGCTGTCCAATTAGAAGAAATTTCTTATTTGTTAAAGATTGATGAGATTGTAACTGGTAAATGTGAAAATCAAGTTGGTACATTGAAACGATCTGGAGATACTCGCTGTGGATCACATTACAATTCTATTTCTATCTTGATAAATATGTATGAAGCAACTTGTTTAGTTTTTAAAAAAATTGCAAAAGATAGAGAAAGTTATGCTACACGTGGGGATGTCGATAGTTCTTACAATTACTTGAAGGCATTTGATTTTATATTTATTTTGCACTTGATGAAAGAAATCATGGGAATAACATATATGTTTTGTCAAGACTTACAAAAAAATCAAGATGTAGTTAATGTTATGAACTTGATTCGTTCAACAAAACATCTTATTCAAGGTTTGAGAGAAAATGGTTGGGATATATTGTTTACTAAAGTGATATCTTTTTGTGAAAAGCATGGTATTGAGATTTCTGATCTTATTGATGTTCATTCAACAACAAGATTTGGACGCCCCCGTCTTGAAGAGAATCAAGTCACAATTAAACATTACTTTAATGAAATATTTTTCACTACCATTGACAAACAGTTACAAGAGTTTAATAGCAAATTCAGTGAGCAAACAATGGATTTGTTAACTTTTTCTTGTTCTTTGTCTCCTAAGGATGGATATAAAGCTTTTAGCATTGATACTATTTGTTCTTTAGTTGAAAAATATTATCCTATAGATTTTTTTATTAATAGACTACTTCGTCTTATCATGACTCTTCCCGTTTCTACGACCACAACTGATCGAGGTCTTTTTCAGCAATGAAAATTATTAAGACTAAGTTGAGAAACAAGATAGATGATGGGTTTCTTGGAGATAGCATGACAGTATATATTGAAAGGGAGATTAGTGCAAGCATTAGTTCTAAGTCAATTATTGATAATTTCAAGTCACTCAGAACGCGTAAAGCATTACTTTAAGGTAGATTTAAGTCATGTAATTTAATTTTTTTGGTAATTAACTTTATATTTATTTTAACTTTAATGTTTTGTTTAAAATACTATTTACATTTTATTTATAATCTTTGTGTTACGTTAGCGGCCATCCCAAACCTTTTTATCTGGCTCCACCACTGGATAAAATAAAGTAATATGAGAAGAATTATGAAAATGTATGTTGGAGTGAAGAATTAAAAATAATAATTTATAATAATATGATAGTATAAATTGTGTTCAATGGGATTAAAAGATATATAGTTATGAAAATGTTTCAGAAAGTTATTATAAAGTTACTTAAGCTTCTTAAATTCAATTTTTATTCTTAAAATAAAAGTCACTTCTTTTATAAAGAGATTTTTCTAAATATTATTTGGCCCCACTTCTCCTTTAAAATAGAAGATAAGTCAATAAAAAGTCACGCCAAACAATATCTTAAATTGAGTATTTTCAATTAAGAAAAATCATCTAAAATAAAATGATACAAATCATAACATCGTCACTCCATATTAGGAAAACCCGTTCTAATTCAGGCTTGTCCAAAGACAAGTTACATGTTATATGTAATTAACATATAATAACATGAGTGAAATAGAGATAAAAAAACATATAAAATATTTAATTAATATATAACATTTATATGTAATTAACTTGAAACATAAACGAAACAGAAACAATTTACATGAGTGAAGTGTCGTCGCCGACGTATGTAATTAACAATAAGAAACAGATTCATAGACAAATAATAAATAAATAAATAAAAGGAATGAGTATCGGAAGAAAAAGAGTGAAATATCGGCGGTGGCGACGAAGGAATATCGGTATGCAGAAAAGAAGAAAACAAACTAAAATATGAAAACCAGGAATACGAGTTGTTTTTATATGGGGAAGTGGAGTATGAAAGATAAAAAAAATGTTTTTTTAATTATGAAAATTTGAGAGGTTGTCGTGTCTGTTATTTGAAATAATATGTCGAATCTATGACCGCTGCGTTTCAATTTATTTTTTCGTTGAACACTTCAAAAATGTGTTTGATATGTATCGTACGCGTGTCGGTGTTCAATACGTATCTGGTGCAGGAACATGCCTTCAAATCGTGTTGGAGCTTCATAGAGAAGAAGACAATGGTGTGATGATTATGAGCGTATCAGGATGCTAGTAAAATCGAGAAGCCGCTCGAAATCCTAGATTCCATTAAAGAAGGCGCTCTCTCTCTCTCTCTCGTTTAATTTGGATGCAAAATTGAAATACACTGCTATATGTTGATCTCTGTCTCTCTCTCTCTCGTTTGGATGCAAAATTAAAATACATTGTTATATGTTGCTCGCTCTCATATAACTTAGTTTCATTTTGACAGTTATATCCCGAATATTTATATTCTTTTTATATATAGTTATAGGTAAAACTGAATACATATTTATCATTTGATTTTAATAACAATTAACCATATTTAATAATAGTTTTTATGATTAATTATGTCAACATAATTAGTTAACTTAACATCATAGTGATTATCAGCCAGGAGTAAGGTCATGACTACATCATTCTTGAGGCTTAAATATAGCATAATACTTTCTCACTTGCATGCATATTCTCTTCCGACATATCCAAGTGTGTGATAAAGCCACATTTGTCCTGTCACTTTTGATCTGATTAAGATCTTGTGTCTTTATCAGATGAAACAAAAAAGATAACCACTATTTATAACTGATTGGGTTCAATAAATAGAATCATCATAAGTTGCCCCACTACTTGAATGTCTTCTTCACACCAGACACCTACACAAAGATGGCATTTAAGGGTCATGACTCATTTGTTAGGTTTGTCACTACTCAAATATTTATCTACATAAATTTTCATACTATTTTACATATAGTTAAGAATCCCAAGATAAATTTTAGATCAAATTTGAATTTGAATAAATATTTATATTTAGAAGTGGTAGGTTGCCTTCAGGTCTTACGAAGGATTTGAGTAAGTTATTTACAATTTAACCATGAGAAAATAATGAGAGGTTATATTATATTTTATTAATTAATATGATCAATGTTATATAGAAATAGCATACAAATGGGAAATAAACTGCGTCGTTATTCTTTTTTAGATGACAAAATTAATCTTCTTAAAAATTATATTTATTATCCTAGTTAACACAACATTGCTATGCATGAACCTTTACGCTCTCCATAAAAGATTCACTATTTCTGGTGCTAAAAAACCAAAAGTGTCAAAGACAAATGATCATTGTCGGTACACGCTTTCTTATGATTGACCATTTTAGTGGCTTTAAGAGCTATCTGTTCCACAATAAAACCTCTAGTCCTCGGTCCCACCGATGGAGAAACCTCAGTCAAGTCTACACATGCATGTTTCCCTCCTACCCACCTATACACCAGAACATCTGTTGGCCTAAGAATCGATATTCCCTTTTGTCGATCAGTCAAGAAATTCACATGCGCCTCTTTCTTCATAGATACTCATGCATGCCTAAATATATCAAACAGTACATCCCTAACAAAGTCATGTTGATATTTGAATCCCGGAAGCTCTTTGCAATGAATAGCATGCTCCCCAAATGTATTCAAACACGCATTGCAGCAATCAGGACAAACTTCATCAACGAAAAATAAGGGAATCATAAGTCGGTATTTAAGGATAGTACGGAACTCTACCGGTGACATATGTTGGACTAGACTGTCAATAGAGAATGCAAGGAGAAAACATCTTACTCATGTGATGCTTGCAAACAACCAAAAACTACTTTTTATTTTTTTATTTTGTGGTCATTTCAATCTTTACATCCATGTGCTATGAACACTTTAACAGTAACAAAGATATCATGACTCTTTAAATAAAATTTAACCGTAACAAATTTGTCTTCTGGTCATTTTAAACTTTATATTTATGTCCTGAATACTTTACCAATAACAAGGATTTTATGACTATTTAAGTAGAATTTAACCGTAACAAATTTGTCTCGTTGTCATATCTACCGCCTTCAATGACGGCTATTTAGGTAAAATGTAACCGTAATAAATTTTAGACGCCGAATGATCTACCGCCTTCAATGACGGCCCTCATCAAAGATTAGTTGACGCATCTACTATTACACTTTGAAAATTTAGTCATGAGCATGAAACCGAGGCATTAAGAGAGTCTCAACTTATAAGTGATAGCATGGTGGATCCATAATTTCCGGGTCTTTAGATCAGAACCAACTTCCATACTATTTAATCATAATAGATTCTCTTAATATATAAGAAATAATTTTCAGCTGCTTTTCTAAAAAAAGAAAGAAACACATAAGAAATTCAGTCATGATCTTCCATGACACAAGACTAGGTCATATCAAACTCAAATCCTTTACAACCGGACAGGTAATAGATATCAAACCATGAAGAAAGACCAATAATGTCCAAACCACATTGCATGTATGACATATATCAAACATTTTACACAAAGGACACATAATTTCGTCGAATGGTTCACAATCTTTAAATAAACAAGCATATTCGTCCCTTTAGTCGCTGTAGAATTCCACAGATTCATCTTCATAGAATTCGTCAACATCATCATCCCACTCGTCATATAGAAGCGACCTTAGCTGCTGTGCCTTGAGTTGTTCTTGAATTCTGTCTCTGATCGCCGTTCCCTAGTGTATCATTAAACCAACCGATTCGGTCCATCAGAAGTTTTACGAAATGAAATATCGAACAAAAAATAACAGGACTTTAGGGGGGAAAGAGATCCAACCATTTTGTGGCATCCTTCTTCAAACATCTCGAGGAATCCAGCAACTAATCGATCAGCATTTTCAACCCATTCAGTACGGTTCATGCCAGCAATTTTTTTCACTGTTCCTATCTGCAAAGTTTAATAACACGGTTTGTACGAGCAGTTACTAATACAAATATAAAAGAAAAGTTGATAACATTGGTACCTTCTTTCCCACAGTCTCTTGCTGTTTCTTCACTCTCTCCTGCAATTTCTTAAGTCCCATGTTCATTCTCAATCTTTTCTCCTGCAAATAAAGATCATGTAACGGGGCTAATTCTTTCGAATACGCGAGAAAGCATGCTAATGCTGCGACTGATTACACTGACGAAAAGAACGAACCTTGACATAGCTAACACCTAGGTCTTTTCTTGAATAACCACGGTCCAAATTACGCATAACATACTGGTTATAATCTTTGATGATTCTCATTATGATATCAGAAGTAGAAATTCCTTCAGTTCGCTGTGTTTCCTTAAATTTTCCAATAGCCTTAACCTGTATAATAAGAATTTAATAGGCATCAGCCAAAAAGTTGGAGATGTTTACAGCTACTGCTAATCTTGAGATACAGAATCACACAGCCAAACGACAGAGAAACCGAGGAAACAAATTAAACAAATAGAAAATCAGCAAGCCATAGGACAATCAGCACATAGAAGAATTGTCGGAGACATGAAAAAGAATGGAAAAAAAATGCACCGAGTAGTCACAAGAATCATCGAGATGAATAGTTGTAGAAATAAAGATGAAATAAAGATAGTTCTATTACTCAAACTTACAAATTCATAGACATCCTTTCCAGCTCCACTTGTATCAGCGTAACTATGATAATACAATACGGAAGCAAGTATTAATGTATATGAGTATATATGAAAACTTGGGGAAAGAACAAGGGCACACAGATAAAATAGAGGCATGAATGCATGATCATACAACAAAGAGAAAATAGCTAGAATGAGACCGGTTAATCTTACGGAAGAGAATCATGAGCCACATAGTCAATTTGATGCTTGTCAATGAACTCCTGATTGATTACCCATGGCACATCTGGAATAACTTCGTCAACCCACCTGCAGCAAGTACAATCGAACTTCTTATCAATCCAAAATGAAAGCAAACAAGTAATTTAAATATGGCATACATACGGACGAGTTTATAAGTTTTCAATGGAAGATTTCAATCACTTGTAAAACCCATCCCTCCAAAATATAACTAGACGAAATAATCAACAGAAGGATCAAGGTCAGAGACTATCATGAACCATTGACCTGCACAAACTCCTACTGCCAAAACCAACAATTCGCTTACAAGTCTGAAGTAAACTTCGATGACGGTTCTCAAATAAAGCTAAAAAATAAAAACCACAACCTAACCTGTGTTTTCAGCAAGGATTAACAAAAACAAACTCAGATGACAGTTGCTTAAGAAAACATAAACATCACAAATTTACCACCCAACCTCTTGACAAGTCCAGCCAGTGACGACAACAACAATAACAGCCAGAATCCCAATGCAGTAAACCATTAGGATCGAAGAACAAGCCTAAGTCATTGGTATCGATAAGAAACAAAGGGCACTCGTGCAAATAAGCAGAATTTTTTACAATAAATTACCAGTAAAAACTAGACTCTTTAACTTTTTATTATTGTATACACCATATTTATTTGATTCCTAACAGAAAGAAAAGCAAGTAAATTCCAATCGCAAGTCAATAAAACTTCAATCTAAACATGGCCTGATACATCTACAAATTAAACAATAAAATAGACGCTTTCTAACAGAAATAGCCATCAAAAGTTAAAAGATCGGCAACAATATTTCATATTTAAATAACCAAAAAAGAAAAGAAAAAACCGAACTTGCAGTGGCGAAGAGACTCATAGCGTTCAGCCTCAGTCATAACAGTTTTACCCTTGTACTTATGAGTGGTCTCATCATTGCAGCATCCAACTAGGAGATAAGTGTTTGGAAACCTTCAATTAACAAACAACAAAAACTATTATCACAACATGAAGAACTTCAACCAACCAACAACAATAGCAATTTGCATAGATCCAATCCAACAATAAAAATAAAATAAAATAAATCATAGACAAATTCAGCATGCCTCTAAAAAACACTAAAAAAACCCATAATTGGAAACGAGAAATCAACACCATTGATTAATAGTTTAGTGAAATTGAACTCAAAATCATAAACAACTAAACATGAGATTGAACTAAATTGAAGTTTAGATCATAGATTAGCAAGCAACCCAAAAATAACAAAAAATAGGGTTGAACTAAAAAAGCAGAAAAAATAATTATTTTCAAAAGAAAAGTGAAATTGAGAAAGATGGGTGGTGAAAAAAAGTCAAATTTCAATGAAAAAAAGAAAAAAGAGGGTTGTTTAGAAAATTACGATTTCTTGGCTTGTTCAAGAGAACGGGCATGACCGAAGTGAAAGAGATCGTAAATTCCATCGGCGTAAACTCGAACAGGTTTATCGTTTTGGACAATTTCACACTCCTTGTGATCGTTCATGATCACTATTCTGCTTGTGTTTGTGCTGTTGCAATGTGCAGAGTCAAAACGGAATTCAAAACCCAGTCACACGGTTTTCTTTTCTGTTTTTGTTTTTTCCTATTTTACTTTATCGATTTGTTTTTTTTGTTTTTTCTGTTTTTTAAATATAGTAGTTTCATGTTTTGTTATATTTATTTATAAAATGTACTACTAAAAAAGTATTTATTTACAAAACAATTTGATGAAAAATATATTTTTGTCTTTTCAATAGATGGTTGGATTGTTTATGTAGTATTTGTTTTTTATAGTTCAAAAGATGTTTATTATTACTATGTACGGATAAATGAATCTCCAATTGATACTATGTGTTATTCGTAAAATTAATAAATATGTGTGAAACTTAAATTTGTTAAATATTTAACAAAGTAATGGTTGTGTACCTTCATTAATCATAATCTAAATATTTAAAAAAGTATTGGTTGTGTACAAAACCAAATTTGCCCTTGTTTCTTAAGTTTTCATAACTACAATTTTATGGTAAATTAGTCTATTTTTTATAGAATTTGAAATTATAAGTTGGGGAATAATTGGCTAATTGGGTGTGGCTAAATTATGGGGTTTTGGTGTTATGAATAAAAGCAAATCCTCCAAAAACTCTCCCAACAAAAATCCTTCTTTTTTTTCACTACTACAAAAAACATATTTAACCTCGGACACAAAAAAGATTTAACATCAGTTATAGATGCGAGGTAACGAATGACGTCATGAAAACATACTATTTTACCCCTCAGTTTTTGAATAATCGAGGGGATAGTTGAAATGTTCATTGTTTGATCTCCAACAATAACTTTTTATATTTTCAAAACTAGCACCACATTCCTCCTGGTTTATGACCGTCATAAACTAAGAAGAAAAATAAATTCTTCTTTTTACATTCAAATTGCATTGTTTACACATAATATTAATAAATTAATTTGCTTACAAACTATATTGTTTACACATAACACTACATTGTTTACACAAAATATTAAAGTTAAAATATATAACAAATTTTGAATTTGATTCATCGTCATTGCTGACACTGAAGATCATATGTTGGATCTTCGTTTCATTTTGAAGAAAAACAAATGTTGGATTCAAGTATATTCTTAAAGGTTTTTGCATGCAATTTTTCTGATATAAAAAAAAAGTTAGATAAATAAAATAAATATTCAGTTATATAATTATTTAAGAGCATAAACTATTTTTTTACCCTCAGTCCCATAAGATAATTTTGAGTTACGAAACAGTCCCACAATTAAAAAAGGTAACATTAAAGTCCCTTAGTATTTGCCCCGTTAACAAATTAGATCCCATTCCGTGAGTCCAGGTTTACACCGTCTGTTATTGCCACAGCGGCATGCCACCTGTTTCCATGAGTCAGCACACGATATATCTTTATTATATCTAGGGTTTTCTTTGATCAAATATATGTATTTCTTCTTAGAGCTCCATCTTCTTCTCCTTTCTGTATTCATCTTCTTCTTTCAACTTCTTCTTGTTTCATACTTGTTTCTAATGTCAATGTCAAGTTGTGATTCTAATACAACGTCCGTCATTCGCAGAAACAAGAGGAAGGAATGTTTTTGCCAAGACGAATGTGTTCTGCGTACTGTGGGCGACATGAACAGTGTGAATTTTGGGAAAAAGTTTTGGGGGTGCCGAAATTTCCGAAACCATGTGAATAAGGGCTGTAATTTCTTCAAATGGTTCGAGGACGACATTATTGATGAAAGGGATTTGAAGATCCAGAGGCAAAAGAAGAAAATTCAGAAATTTAAGAAAGAGATCAACAACACTAGGGGATGGTTGAAAGTGGCTATAATTCTTGGAATAATGAGCTTAATGTGTAATGTTATTTTTGTAACAATTTTCTTTTAGATTGGTTAGTGTACGAGCCTAATGTGTATTGTTGTTTTGGGGTTAGGTTTTGTTTTAAGTTTGTAACTTGTATGAGCTTAATGTGTAATGTTTTGGTGTTGTGAGAAATATTGTAATGAATTGGTTTGGTATCAGTTTTCATCAGACACAATGTAGCAGTTTTCAAGAGACACAATGTATCAGTTTCAGTTTTATGTGTAATGTTTTGTTTTATCAGTTTAAGTGTTATGTATTGTATCCAATTTATGTGTTATGAATTGTTTTATGACATCTATAAATAGAGAATATTGTTTATAGTTGTATCAGTTTTATGTTTTAGAGAATATTGTGTTATGACATCTATAAGGTGGCAATTAAAATACCAACATATATATGTGAAGAATGTCTAAAATTTTAGCAAGATAGGAGCAGTTTTAATAAATCTGTATGAAGCAAGGTCAATTGCATAATTGGTATCAATTTTCAACAGAATTTTGCAAAAGAAAGTTACATTGAAGGTGGCATTTTTAAGCCTTAGTCATTGTACACAAAAGGTGGCAGTTAAAAGCCTTAGTCATTGTACACAAAAGGTGGCATTATAAGCCAATGTCAACACAGCACAAAAAAAAAGACAGTTAAAACCTAGTACACAAAAGAGACATTAATTCACAGCACAAAAGTGGCAGTTAAAACTTAGGGCTGACTTGCAACTTGCTTTTTGGGACCCTTTTGAAGTCTCTTTTTCTTTTTGGGTGGTTGCTGAGATGAGCTTGCAGTTGGTGTAGCAGAAGAAACAGTTGTTGTTGTTGGTGCAGCAGAAGAAACAGTTGTTGTTGGTGCAGCAGAAGAAACATTTGTTGTTGGTTGTTGGCTTGATGGAGCAGTGGTCTCATTTTGTTGGCTTGATGGAGCAGTAGTAGTAGTCACAGTTGGTGGCAACTTGCAAGTGGCCTTGTTGTGGCCATCTTTATTGCACCTACTACACTTGATACCAAACTTTGCCCTTTTAAGCTGTGTTGCACTTCTTACTTGTTCCCCAGCCTCTTTGTTCCTTTTCTTTTTGGGTCTACCAGGTTGTCTTTTTATAGGAGGTGGTTGTAGGTCAACAGCATCTGTCTTGGTCCAAAGAGTAGCTCCATTGGCCGGATGTATCACAGGAGTATAGCATGCTTCATAGCACTCCTTTTTGTAATAATCAGGAACAAAATGATCTACTTCTAATCGTTGATCATTCAAACATGCATATGCATGACAGCATGGTAGCCCAGTCAGCATCCATATTCTACATGAACATTCATGCTTTGACAGATTCACAGAATACTTTTCTTCTATGATTGTTATGTGCCTAACCTCATATTCTACCTCACCTGCACGCCTGTTACAAATAAAGGAATACAATACATAAGAGTTACTTCATGCATCAGGTCACAATTAATCTACTTCATATATCAGGTCAGAGTTAAGAAAGAAAATTACCTAACCATCCAATAGTTAGTCAGCTGAGATTGTTTTGCCAACTGCTTTCTGATATTGGGCAGAATAGTATCATTATATTTTACAATCCTTTTCCTGTTAGACTCCCATCTCATCATCAGATACACCCTAATCTCTTCAAGCATAGTCACAATGGGCTTGGCTCTTGCAGTTACAAAGACAGAGTTAAATGCTTCAGACATATTATTCACCAAAGTGTCACATTTTGGACCACTTTTAAACATTGATTTACTCCAGAACCTAGGTGGGATCTTCCAAATGTGATTAAAGGCATCTGGATTCTCAACTTTAATCTGTCTCATAATTTTCTCCCAAGCATTTGGATGACTTGCATAGGCAGCCTTCCACATTAACTCCTTTAATTTGACACCAGGAAACTTCTTCTTGAAATTGCTATATAAGTGCCTACTCAACCAAATATATTTGTACACAAACAGAATAACTACACAATCAGAATATATAGGTGCCTACTCACACAATCAGAATAACTACACAATCAGAATAACTACCTAATCAGAATAACAACCAATCAGAATAAATGTTTACCTAACACAAATATGTTTATAGAACAACTACCTAGCCAGAATAACTACCTAGCCAGAATAACTACCTAGCCAGAATAACTACACAATCAGAATAACTACCTAATCAGAATAACAACCAATCAGAATAAATGTTTACCTAACACGGTCAGAA
Source organism: Vicia villosa (assembly GCF_029867415.1). Taxonomy (NCBI): domain Eukaryota; kingdom Viridiplantae; phylum Streptophyta; class Magnoliopsida; order Fabales; family Fabaceae; genus Vicia; species Vicia villosa. The sequence goes on from NC_081183.1 coordinate 124,326,284, forward strand.
TAACTACCTAGCCAGAATTAGTGTTTACAGAACAAGGAATATGTTTATTAACTACCTGAATATGATGACAATCAGAATTAGTGTTTACAGAACAAGGAATTAGTGTTTACATAACAAGGAATATGTTTACCTAACACAAAACCTTTGATCAACTCCTGGTAGCAACTCTTCAAGTGCAGGTAACAAACCCTGTATCAAACTCATATAGGTCAGAGCATGTAACAAACTAAATAAGAGAATAAAAGTATTAGTACTAACCTTCTGTTGATCACTTATAAATGTGTATGTCTTGCATATTCTGACAACTCCCAAATCAGTTGTTAATAATTCCAAAAACCAGCTCCAAGATTATTTGGTTTCTCCCTCAACTACAGCATATGCTATGGGCAGCATTTGATCATTAGGATCCCTCCCAATTGCTGCAAGGATTTGTCCCCCATAGTAGCCTTTAAAAAAACATCCATCCAAACCTATAATAGGTCTACACTTGAAGAAACTGTCCTTGCAAGCTTTGAAGCAGATATACATCCTTTGGAAGTGTGGATTCAAAGGCCTATCAATATTCTCAGTGTTGTCCTCTCCACCTTGACTTGGTTGGCAAGGTTGACTACTAATAACCACAGTTGAACCAGGGTTGGACCTTAAAAGCTCATGTCCATAATCATGGATTCTTGTATATTGATCCCTAAAAGAACCATCTACAATGTCAACTGCAATTGACTTAGCTCTGTATGCAAGTGTCTTATTGATCCCTACATTCCACTTTTGTTTTGTTTTCTCCATGATATCCCTCAGCTTCAAGTCAGGATTCTCTCTCACAGTACTGGTAATTTTTTTTGCCCAACCATTTGGAATTCAAAAACCTAACCTTATAGTCTCTGCTACATGTGTGATTATCATCAATCTTTCTCAGCTGCCATGTCTTTTTGTCTGCTAATCTTGCACAATATGACTCCCATGGACATCCTTGCTTACATATGACTCTCATTCTCTTCCTATCAATTTTCTTAAATTGGAGATTTCTACCTGAGTGTATGGCATAAGTTCTAATTCCTTCTTTAAAGTCTTCACTAGAAGCAAAATAAGTCCCTAATTCCCATTTGTAATCATCCATTTTTTTGGGAAGTTTGAAAGTTGGAAAATCATCTCTTATAACCTCATCATCTTCACTATCATAGTCAAGTGGTAACTCATCAGTATCATACTCCTCAGAATCACTCAAACCTCTAAAGTTCTGTTTATTAACCTCAGCTTCACAATCATCATCAAATAAACCATTACCTTCAACTTCCTCTTCCACCACCTTTTGTTTTCTTGGTCTTCCAACCTTGGGTTTCTTGGCACCTTTGCCCTTCTCCTCAGATTCCTTGTTACTATTTAGTCCTTCTGTATCATTGTGGTTACCAACTAGTCCCTCAGCTATTTGGTCAAATTCAACAGCCTCAGTGGTCCCATCTAAAGTGATATCCACTATAGCATCAACAGACACAATGTCCCCCTCAAAGTTAACATTCTCATTTGAGTTCCCAGTGGTCCCATCCTTATTAAATTCCCCAAAAGGATCTTCTTGGTTGGCTGATTCTTCTACACCAGTGGGCCCTCCTTCATCAACATTGTCACCTAGGTTATTCAAGTCTTCAATGGTCCCCAACTCATCAAAAGTTCCTACTATAGCAGCATTATTCAATTCATCCACATCCTCATTAATTACTTCAGCTTCTGCTTCAACTGGATGCATGACATATAGATGCACATTCCCATTAATTAATGCAATAACTTTCATTCTAGTTGTTCCTGTGTCGTCATTCAACATCACTAACTCATTGTCATCCATTGCATCGTAATACCACAAACTATCTACTTTTGGGTACCCTAGTTCTTTTAAACTATCCATAACCTCGAAATAACTCCAATAATCTGGGTCAACCCCCTAAATCTCCTCTAACCCATCATAACCTAACCTATTGAACTCAGTAAACACACCCCCATGATGTACGACACACTCAAACCGATCACTCATGACCTAATCACAACGAATAAGGAATACGTGAGACTACGGAGAAGACAACAAGCTAATAACGACAAGGATGAAAACGAAATGAAGAGGGATATCCACGTACCTTAGCCTGCAAATGAGTTACTGGAAACAATCTTCGTCTTCAGCCTGAGGGTTTCTTTGCATATGCTAGGGTTTCTGAGACAAACTATGGAAATGAGGAGAATGAGAAAATGAAGTTCTTGAAACGAAAAAGCTTGAGGAAATGAGGTTACTATTTGTGACACATCAGTATATGCATAATTGACACATCATATTACTAAATGCCACATAATCTTTTTTTAACGTTTGTTCACAGAATGGATTTAACTGACTAACGGAGACTGTTTGAAGGAGGCTAATGAAACGTTTTAAATTTGTGGGACTAAACTGAAACAATAAATTAAGTTACGGGACTAAAAGAGTAATTAATCCTTTAAAAAAGTATTGGTTGTGTACAAAACCAAATTTGCCCTTGTTTCTTAAGTTTTCATAACTACAATTTTGTTCTGGATTGGGCCGAGCAGGCCCAACCCTTGCCTGTTCTGGACTGGGCCGAGCAGGCCCAACCCTCGTTGCCAGCCGAGCAGGCCCAACTCCCTTGGGCCCGATTACTAGCAATCGATAAGGGCTGCCCCTCGCGAAGACCCTGACCGAGCAGGCCCAAATCTTTGGGCCTACTCACTGGATAACCACCGAGAGTTATCCACGCACGAAGACCACGCGTCACGTCTCAGCAAAGGATTCGGTCAACCATCTCCGAACCCTACGCTATGTGCATCCAGAACGTGAGTCTCCTGCTGACTCAGCTCTAGCATGGGACGTTCTGGCAGTTCCCTAGCACGTGGGCCTCCAGTTGGATTTGGCCCAATTAGGGAACCTTGGCCCAGCGCTGGGGGCTATAAATACCCTCTTTCACTAGAGGGTCAGGTATTCTATTCTTAACTCTAAACCTCATTCTCTGATAGCTACTGACTTAAGCATCGGAGAACCTTGCAGGTACCCCCCCATCTCGCTCTTCAAGCCAGATATTACGCCTTGACGATTCTCCTGATCAGGTACGATCAGTGGCGCCGTCTGTGGGAACCTTGCTCCCCCTTCTTTAACAAAGATCAAAGCATAACCTTTCACCATCGTCATGGCCAACAACAACATACCTAGTCCTGATCCCTTCGTCCTGGAACAACTGATTGAAGATTCCAGCCGCGAACTGACGAATCGCCGTCGGTAGGAACGTGCTTTTGCCGGACAGAGGCAACAGATTCAGCACATTCAACATGTGCACGGCCTTCAACAAGTCCAGAACGTCGAACAAACCCATCCTGAAGGACAAATTCAGAACGGGGAAGACGGGCAGACCCGGCCCCAGACTGAACCAGACCAGCTCCAAGTGGTGAATGAAACTGATACCCGAGACGGGCAACCCGCTTCCTCGTTCACCCACACCTCTGGCAGACGAAGAAGCCGTAGCCCAGACGAGGAGGAACAGATCAACATTCCCGAGGGCGCTGATCCAACCGCCATCCTCCTACTCAAGGAGCTGCAGAAAACCAACCGCCTCATCCGCCTACAGGGCGACCGCATCCACGACCTGGAAAGGAAGCGACGTTATCGCTCCCCCCAACGGAGACGCCATCGGTCACGTTCCTATTCCTCTTCGCGGTCTCCTCCGAGGAGAAATCGCAAGCGCAGTCCATCTAGGTCTCGCTCCCCCTCGAGAAGAAACCGGCGCCAGCGGTCTTATTCCCGCTCTCCACCTCGAAAGACTCGGAAGAATCAGAAACATGAAACCACTGAAGCCAAGAGTCTCTCACCCGAGCAGGGGCACCGAGGCCCCTCCAAAGCCGTGCAGAAAGTCCACGAGCATTCTCCAAAAGACAACCGCAAAATCTCGGGCAAAGCACGCACTAAATCCCAGCGGGGCAGACATTCAAACTCCCCTGAGCCTAGCGACGAAGAAGATTTCCGCAGTCCCTTGTCCGAGCAAATCCGGCGTGTTCGTCTCCCCCGGGGGATGGAAAAACCACCAGCCTTGGACCACTATGACGGGACCACCGACCCCGATGACCACATAAGGAGCATCGAAGCTGTCATGGACTACCATGTGGTACGAGGATCCATCAAATGCCGCATCTTTCCGACCACGCTAAGGAAAGGCGCGATGAACTGGTACAGGAATCTGCCCCCTAACTCCATCCACTCCTGGACTGAACTGAAGGATCTTTTTCTAAGCCACTTCACCGCGTCTCGTCGGCAACCAAAATCAGAAGCAAATCTTGAGGCAGTAATCCAAGGTACCAACGAATCTTTGAGAGACTACCTCGACAGGTTCAACAAAGAAGCTGTCCAAGTACAGACCGCGGACTACATGAAGAGGTACCTACTCGAACGAGGGCTCCTCCCCGGAAGCGACTTCAAAAAGGCCATCAAGATTGAAGAAGTCCACTCCATGAACGCCCTCCTTCGCAAGGCTCAGGCCTTCATCAGATATGAGGAAGCAGAAGCTGCTACCACGAGAGCGTCACGGGACAACGACGCCGCTCGCAGTTCAAACCATGAGCCCTCAACTTCGAGGCGCGGGCACGACAGAAGGAAAGACGACAGGTCTCTCGACATCAAAGAACGCCGGGGACCTTCTGGTCGTTTCAACGAATATACCCCGCTGAACGCCTCACGGGAAAGGATCTTAGCCGAATGCCAAAACACTGACTTCAAAAAGTCGAACATCAGACCCCCGAAGTCAAACCCCGCGAGGCCAGGAACCGACAAGTCCAAGTACTGCAAATACCACAGGAGCCATGGACACATGACCGAGGATTGCATTCACCTCAAGGACGCTATTGAAACACTGATCAAGGAAGGTCGCCTTTCAAAATACACACAGAAAGGGGAACCTTCCCGAAGGGACGACCACAGAAACTCTGACGAAGGGAATTCGCCGGACAACAGGCCCCTACAAGTAGCCCTGTCAGTGACCCGACCTGAAGATTTCATACCATCGGTCGGGGCACCTGCCGCACTCAGCAAATGGGAAGGATTCCCATTCGCCATGGTCGTCTCCAATGGCGGAGATCCGGGCTCCCTCACCATCAGTTCAGTGAAGAGAAAGTTCGATGAGCTGCTCAGCGCCAATGCAGACCTCGGCCCTACACTGAGAAAGTTCCGAGGGAAATCTGAACCAATCACCTTCTACCTGGAAGAACTACCCGGCGGAGCTCCAAACGCCACAATTCCTCTGCTCGTCCGAGCAAGAATGGCGAACTTCGATGTTCGACGAGTCCTAGTCGATGAAGGCAGCTCGGTCGACATCATGTACTCCCATCTCTTCCGGACACTCCAGCTGGACGACTCGCACCTCACTCCCTACGTGGGTTCAGACCTTCAAGGCTTCAACGGAGCTACCACTAAACCATGGGGTTACGTCGAGCTGATTGTCACCTTCGGAGAAGGGGAGGCTTCTAGGCAAGTCAAAACCAGGTTCTTGGTGATCGACTGCAAAACCCTGTACAACTGCATCATCGGACGCCCCACTCTGGCCGAACTGACCGCCGTACCCTCCACTGTCCACCTGAAGATGAAGTTCTACACGAGGACAGGACGAGTGGCCACCATCAACGCCGATATTGAAGCAGCCAGAAGAATCTTCGACGCCTCCGTCAAAGGATTAGAACTGATCGCTCCGCCGACCAGCTCCAACAAAAAGCCAAGGGCCGAAGACAAGCATCCTCGAGGAGACCAGCATCAGACAACCAACGTCAGCTCAGTCGACCTGGATGCCCGGTTTGCAGAGGAAGAACTAAAGACTGGGGAAGAGACGAGGTCGAAGTCACCTCACCCCTTCCGACCAGTTCCGGACGGAGATTTCGAGCTGGTCCCCTTGGGCGAAAACCCTGACAAAGCAGTGAAAATCGGTAAAGGGATCCCAGACCTTCCGAGGAAGCAGCTCATAGCCTGCCTTCGAGCCAATGCTGATCTGTTCGCCTGGAGCGCCGCGGAAATGCCCGGACTCGACCCTGAGGTCGCCTGCCACCACCTCTCCATCAATCCAGCCGCAAAGGCCGTAGTTCAACGTAGGCGTCGGCAGTCTCCCGAGAAAGCGGAGGCTGCCGAGAAAGCTGTAAAAGACCTCCTAGAGGCAAATTTTATTTCCGAGGCCAAGTATTCAACTTGGCTCTCAAACGTTGTACTTGTTAAGAAATCTAATGGAAAATGGAGAATGTGTGTTGATTATACTGATGTTAACCGGGCATGTCCAAAAGACGTCTATCCTTTACCAAACATTGATAGACTGGTCGACAACTCGGCCGGCTATAAACTATTGTCTTTTATTGATGCTTATTCAGGTTACAACCAGATCCCCATGGCGAGGAGCGACAAGCAGTACACGGCGTTTATGACCGAGTCGGGCAACTATTACTACAACGTAATGCCCTTCGGCCTCAAAAACGCGGGATCCACATATCAACGGAGGATGAACAAAGTGTTTCGTGGGGAGATCGGCGACACCCTCGAGGTATACATGGACGATATGATCGTCAAATCTCGAGAAGACACCGACCACACCTCCCATTTTGAGCGCGTGTTCGAGCAGGCCAGATCCTGCAAGATGCGCTTCAACCCAGAGAAATGCACCTTCGGCGTCCGGGCAGGAAAATTCCTCGGTTTCTATCTGACCGAACGAGGAATAGAAGCCAACCCAGATAAATGCCGAGCATTCTCTGAACTCCCTACTCCCAACAATAAAAAATCCATCCAAATCTTAAACGGGATGCTCACTGCACTTTCACGTTTCGTCGCGAAATCCGCCCAGCACGCCCTCCCTTTCTTCAAACTGCTACGCAAAGAAGCAGCCTTCGAATGGTCCGAAGAATGCGAGCAAGCACTTGCACACCTTAAGCAAGTACTTTCCGAACCGCCCGTCCTTTCTCGACCAGACGACAACGAGCCTCTGTATCTTTACCTAGCCGTTTCAAACGAGGCCGTCAGCGCGGCACTGATCCGAGAAACCGTAGACGGACAAAAACCCGTGTACTTCACCAGCAAAGCTCTACAGGGACCCGAGGTGCGATACCAACAGATCGAGAAAGTCGCCATGGCCCTGGTAATAGCGGCCAGAAGGCTACGATACTACTTCCTCGCCCACACAATCTTTGTTCGGACGGACCAACCCATCAAGCAACTCCTCAGCCGACCAGACATGGCCGGCAGAATGCTAAGGTGGTCCCTCGAGCTTTCAGAATTCGACGTACAGTATGAGAGCAGGAAGGCACTAAAAGCACAGGCACTGGCGGACTTCTTGGCCGAAATGACCTCTATCGTCGACTCGCCCGACGCAACTAAAGACAAGTGGACCATCTACGTAGATGGCGCGTCAAGCAGCTCGGGCAGCGGGGCAGGCATTATCTTGGAAAACGACGAAGGTCTTATCATAGAAGTATCTTTAGTCCTCTCCTTCAACACGTCGAACAACCAGGCCGAGTATGAAGCCCTCCTCGCGGGACTGAGACTCGCCGAGGACATAGGGGCACGAGAGGTCAAGATCTACACTGATTCCCAACTCGTCGCATCTCATATCAGCGGCGAATACCAGGCCAAAAACGACGTACTTGCCGAATATCTCGCGCTCGTCAGAGATAAGATGAAAAAAATCGCCAAAGTAGAAGTCGAGCATATCCCCCGAGAACACAACTCGCGCGCCGACATACTGTCCAAACTTGCGAGCACGAGAAAGAAAGGGGGAAACAAATCAGTTATCCAAGAAATTCTGCCCAGACCAAGTGTAGGCGAAAACGCGCGAGCTCTACAGATATTCGCCATCGGGGACGACCAATGCTGGATGACCCCAGTGTACAACTTCCTCACAAAAGACGAGCTCCCCGCCGACACGAAAGAAGCCTCAACGATTAAGAGACGAGCGTGCTCATACACTATCCTCGAAAACAAGCTGTACCGACGAGGTTTCTCCATCCCCCTCCTTAAATGCATCGATGCCTCGCAAGCACTAGAGGTACTCCAGGAGCTCCATGATGGAATCAACGGCCAGCACCTCGGTGGGCGGTCACTAGCTAGGAAAGCCCTCAGAGCCGGCTATTACTGGCCGACCATGCAGCAGGACGCCAAAGAGTATGTCAAGAAATGCGACAAATGCCAGCGTCACGCCGACATGCACTTGGCACCACCAAACGAGCTCAAATCTCTCTCCTCACCCTGGCCTTTCTCTACGTGGGGAATGGACCTCCTCGGACCTTTCCCGGTCGGATCCTACCAAAACAAATACCTGGTGGTCGCTGTAGATTACTTCACAAAATGGATAGAAGCTGAAGCACTCGCTAAAATCACATCCCAAAACGTACTCCGATTTTACAAGAGGAACATACTCGCTCGATTCGGTGTACCACAGGCGATAATAACCGACAACGGCACCCAGTTCACGGACAGAAAATTCCAGGAATTCGTGGCCAAACTCGGGACAAAGCAACACTTCACTTCGGTCGAACACCCCCAAACCAACGGACAGGCTGAAGCCGCCAACCAGGTCATTCTTCGTGGGTTGAAGAGAAGACTGGGCGAAGCGAAAAAAGCCTGGGTCGAAGAGCTACACAGCGTCCTCTGGGCATACAGGACGACCCCACATTCAACCACGGGCGAAACACCATTCAGGCTAACCTATGGCACCGAAGCCGTGATCCCCGTGGAGATCCGAGAACCGTCTCGTCGGACTGAGTCACCTCTCGAGGAAGAACTCAACGACGAAGCTATGAGAGAAGAGCTCGACATGGTCGAGGAGATCCGAACAGGATCCTCCCTGCGAGAAGCGAAATTGAAACAACAAATAGCGTTAAGACATGACACCAAAGTTATCAAGCGCTCCTTCGAAGTCGGAGACTTAGTGCTCCGTAGGAACATGAAAGATTCACGCGAAGGCAAACTAGCCCCAAACTGGGAAGGTCCATACCGAGTGTACGATAAAACCGAAAACGGTGCGTATTACCTCGAGAACCTTCTCGGCGAAAAACTAGCTCGACCTTGGAATGCTGAAAAACTCAGACGCTACTACAGTTAGAAACAACCTAACGCTACCCGGCCGCTCGTGACGAACACGAGGAAAGCTGGGCGAGGACTCGCGCCATGGTACAAGCGCGTATGCTCCACGACAGCTTCAGTCGGATAACCCTACCAGGAGGCAAAGCCGACTACGCGGCGGGCCTTACACGCAGACCCTCCGCGGAAGTACCTGCACGGCAGAACCCCAGCTCGCGATGGGATCGTTCACGCCGCGAGCACCTGGCCCCGACCGCGGCCTCGAGCTCGCTTATAGCGCACGCCTGCTCTGCGCACCCGGACCGTTCCCCACACGCCCGGGCCATAAACCTCGGTCGAGCACAAACATAATTCGAGCACAAACATAATTCGAGCATAAACATCAAAACATATCCAACGATAAAAATCAGATAAACACAAATAAATGTTGAAGCATAAAATACTGAATGGTATTAAAATCCGACCAACCTGGCCGGGAAATCCAAATATTACAAACATTATCCGGGCATTGCCCCATTAAAAACATTGGCACACAGGCCACAAAACATTGGCACGTAGGCCATAAAACTGGCACACAGGCCACAACCAAAGTTAAACAGGTCAAACATCACCATCCTCATCCTCGGCACCGTTGTCCTCACCCGGGGACTCTTGCTCGTCTTCCCAGTCCTCGAACTCCGAGTTTGCATCAATTCGCCCGTCCACGACCTTATGATAGGGACCAATACCCTTCGTCACCAGGCGCGGATTGAGGACTTTCAGCTGATCCACTGCAGCTTTGAAACCGACCCCCAAGGTAGCAACACAGTCAACCTCCAACTCCCTCACCTTGCCCAAAAGCTGAGAACGCGTCACCAAGGCTTTCTCGTCTTCATCCTCCTCGGCAGCAGGGAGATGAGCCCTCTCCAACTCAGCAACTCGCTCGCGGAGCCTTTTTCCCTCGGCCTCCAACTCCGCGACCTTATTCTGCTCTTTGACGAGGTCCTCCACTATGCCGCTCTGGACCTCATACTTGTCCTTGTACTGTTCGAACTCGTGCTCTAACTCATCATATTTAGTCTGGAGAGCATCGTAGTCCTTCTGAGGACAGACATTTTGAGCATTGAGAGCCAAGGCCAAGGCGGCCACCCTCATCATCCCTTCGAGGTCCTCGGACAAGTCCTTGTCTCGAGCCACCCGGTCCCGCCTGACAATGTGCCTCACCTCCTCGCGCTCGAGGAGCACATTCTTCTTTGAGAAGATTCCCCTATGCAGAGTACAAGAGGGCAGCACTATATCTTCATCGGAGGGGTTGTCAATGATAAGAGGACGAAGCTCCGCGGTCCCTTCATTCTTTTGCTTCTTTCCGGCTGGAGAACCACGCGAGGTCGTCCCGACTGACGAAGGAGAGCCACTGTCGGGGACACCCGCGGCAGCCGCCTTGACATCCTCGACCCGCGATCGTTTCCCAGACGCTTTGGCGGCCCCCTTGTTCTTGGCCCGCATCTTCGTAACTTTGTCGTGCAAGTCGGCCATTTTTCCTGCAAAATAAAGAGTTAGAACCAAAAAGGTGTTGTGTTAACAAATAATAGTTATCTCACCTAACAAAATCATAGCGTCCCCGTAACTTCCGCACTCGAGGACAGCTTTGGTGTTGATGTGCCGAGGCTCCAGCATAGGGCCTCCATCTTCCTCGAATAGGGGATCCCCGTTGGGATATGTACATATTGCCGGTCTAAACCCGTCCACAAAAGAAGCGAGCCGCTGATACCCCCCCCCCTGTATCGCGCTCATTGAGATCCTCGTCCCGGAAGATGTAATAGTCGGTCTCACGCTCGAAATGGTCAGGTTGCCACTCTAACGGGAACCGGGCAGCTGGGCCCACTCTCCTCACCCCATCCTCAATATACTCGCGCTCCTCGAACAAATGATTCTCGGCATCAGGAGTGAGCGGCTTAATTATAAAATACCGACTCTTAAAATGCTTGACAGAGTCCTGGTAAATGGCAAACAGCTTCTTCGGCTGCTTAAACGACACCCAACTCCACTTGCCGTTCGGATCACGCAACCTCTGCAAATGAAAAACTCTGAAGAAAAGGGGCAGAGTCGCTTCGACCTCCAAGTACCCGCATACGATCTCAAAGGCCCTTAAGAACGCTAAAGCGTTGGGATGAAGCTGAGACGGGCAGAGGCGCAACCAACTGAAGACACTTCGTTGCAAATAAGTGAAGGGGAGACGGAGACCAGCCTCCTTAAAGACGAACTCATACATTGCGAAACGGGGCCCGGGAAATTGCGAGCAGATCCTCTGGTGAGATTTGGGCACAAAGGCGCCCCAAGAAGGCTCCTCGTCTTGGTCAAGGTCCTCGATGACGTTAAAGGCTTCCTTGGGACGACTCGTGAAGCGCGATGCAATCATCCTCGGAGCAACGGCCACCCATTCTTCAAGTGCCCTAGGGGAGGTCTCGACGACGGGAGCGTTCTCTTGCGAGCCAACCGCTTCGTCCCCATCTGAAATGTCGAAGACGACATCATCCTTGTTCTCGTCGGCCATTTACCTGAAAAGCAGAGGAAACCGTGAATTCGACTGGTCAAATCCACCCTTCCACCGCAAGTCAAGTGAAAGGGCGAGGAAAAGGGACGAGGAAAACTCCCCCAATCGTCAAATGGCCGACGAGCTAAAGTGCCCTCAGAGCATATACGTCGCACGCAGCGGAGGTCGGCAAACTCATGCCCTCACCGAGACGTGCAACCTCCACTGCTCGTGGCCTTCATACCACTCTCTAGTAATCCTAAAAGCTGGACGTCTCATTCAAACGTTCTAGCTCTGTTCACTCAAAACTCACTCGGCAAACGCACGGGAGAAACGGTTATCTTCTAGGTTTACTCGGCTAATTAATAAACCCTTCTCGTCACGCTCATCAATCATGCTCGCCTCACTCAAAACTAATACATAAAACTTAAATAAAAACATGAAGGAGACGAAGAACTTACTTGGAGAAAGCGAAGAAGATATGAACGAGACGAGGAGAAGAGCAGTGAGCGGATCTTGAAGGCTTGGGAAATGTTAAGTGCCAAATGAGTGACCTCCTCACTCCTTATATAGGGAAAGAAGGCCAAAGGGTGTCATGATGGCCTAGGCAGCCTAGGAGACGCCATCATTGCCTACACCCCAAAGACGGCTCCCTCCACGAAAAGCTGCCACGCGTCCCAAAGATCTTGAGAACTCCAAAAGACGCCGTCTACTTTCATCCCTAGAAACGGCGCAGTAATGATTACAGCCTGTACAGCTGACACATGTCAATCACGCTAACGAGTGACAACCAATAAGGTTAAAAACCGAGGACAACAGACGACAAAGCCCTCGAGGAACCCAGGACTTGGAATCGTTGCCCGTGCTCGGCTAAACCTCCTCGTTAAAGTCATCACCCTTATAAGGCTAACGACTTGGGGGCTCCTGTTCTGGACTGGGCCGAGCAGGCCCAACCCTTGCCTGTTCTGGACTGGGCCGAGCAGGCCCAACCCTCGTTGCCAGCCGAGCAGGCCCAACTCCCTTGGGCCCGATTACTAGCAACCGATAAGGGCTGCCCCTCGCGAAGACCCTGACCGAGCAGGCCCAAATCTTTGGGCCCACTCACTGGATAACCACCGAGAGTTATCCACGCACGAAGACCACGTGTCACGTCTCAGCGAAGGATTCGGTCAACCATCTCCGAACCCTACGCTATGTGCATCCAGAACGTGAGTCTCCTGCTGACTCAGCCCTAGCATGGGACGTTCTGGCAGTTCCCTAGCACGTGGGCCTCCAGTTGGATTTGGCCCAATTAGGGAACCTTGGCCCAGCGCTGGGGGCTATAAATACCCTCTTTCACTAGAGGGTCAGGTATTCTATTCTTAACTCTAAACCTCATTCTCTGATAGCTACTGACTTAAGCATCGGAGAACCTTGCAGGTACCTCCCCCATCTCGCTCTTCAAGCCAGATATTACGCCTTGACGATTCTCCTGATCAGGTACGATCAAATTTTATGGTAAATTAGTCTATTTTTTATAGAATTTGAAATTATAAGTTGGGGAATAATTGGCTAATTGGGTGTGGCTAAATTATGGGGTTTTGGTGTTATGAATAAAAGCAAATCCTCCAAAAACTCTCCCAACAAAAATCCTTCTTTTTTTTCACTACTACAAAAAACACATTTAACCTCGGACACAAAAAAGATTTAACATCAGTTATAGATGCGATGTAACGAATGGCGTCATGAAAACATACTATTTTACCCCTCAGTTTTTGAATAATCGAGGGGATAGTTGAAATGTTCATTGTTTGATCTCCAACAATAACTTTTTATATTTTCAAAACTAGCACCACATTCCTCCTGGTTTATGACCGTCATAAACTAAGAAGAAAAATAAATTCTTCTTTTTACATTCAAATTGCATTGTTTACACATAATATTAATAAATTAATTTACTTACAAACTATATTGTTTACACATAACACTACATTGTTTACACAAAATATTAAAGTTAAAATATATAACAAATTTTGAATTTGATTCATCGTCATTGCTGACACTGAAGATCATATGTTGGATCTTCGTTTCATTTTGAAGAAAAACAAATGTTGGATTCAAGTATATTCTTAAAGGTTTTTGCATGCAATTTTTCTGATATAAAAAAAAAGTTAGATAAATAAAATAAATATTCAGTTATATAATTATTTAAAAGCATAAACTATTTTTTTACTCTAGCAATCCATCATAGAGAACTTTTTCAAGTTTCTTTAAGAGCACAAACCTTGAACCCAAATATTTTTATGTCAAATGCTTTCATTATCAATTTTTGGTATTCAAAACTGTTCTGGACTACCCTAATTGTTCCAATAGGCCCAATCCACTCGTTAGCATGAAGTGGCCCAATAAGCATTGGCTCAATCCATGGAATCGGCAGAAGGCAAGTCCCCTTTCTACCGGGCACGTCTACTTTCTAGGTCCCCCACGACCAAGGAATATCCGAGCACGCTGGGCAGTCGTCCCCTGCAACGGCTAGTCTCTTAAGCTTAGCTAGTCAAGACCTAGTCAAGGGTCCCTTATATTTTGGGCCCAAAAAGCACGCCCAAGCCCACAAATATAGCGTGACCCAATCTACCTCAAAGAGAACACTATAAATAGCCCTCTACCTCTAGAGGGTAAGGTAATCCAAACTTTTCCCAAAATCTCATACTTTTTGTGGTACCTTGTTGTTCTCTTACTTACTTTGGCATCAGAGTGCCTTGTAAGTACAACCCCTTCTTTCTCAACCATCATCGAAGATCAAGCCTATTGTTACTGGCCACCTGTTCTTCCCGTCGCGAACAGTGGCGCCATCTGTAGGAACTCTTGCTTCCCCGTTTCTCTTTCTTGCACTTTCTTGACCGCTTCTTGCGCTATCAAGAACTCAGAAACTAAAGCTATCACCTTTCATCCTTCATGGCCGGCAACAACGAAGACTTCTCCATTCTGGACGCTGCACAGATGGGCAAGAACGATGTTGAACTCATCGTGCCTCCCACCAACAACAACAACGTTTCTCAGCCCCGTGATAGTCGCACGGCTTCTCCTTCTTCGGAGGATGCCCGTAACAATACCACCTTCCATTACGGGGATACCAGCAGAAAGGATCATCAAGAAGCTATTCTTAAGAGCACTTTTCTAGTCACCGAGCCAACCCAGGCTGACCCCGCCATGGCTGCCATCTTCGCCGCCTTAAACCATACCAATGCCTTGATCCGACAACAGAACAATCGGATTGGGGCATTGGAACAAAAGCACCGCGCCAAGACTTCTCCTCGCAAACATTAACGTTTTGAGCAGGATACCTTCGTAGCCAAGAAACGTCACCATTCTCCTTCGTGAAGGGACCATCCTTCCTTTGTTGTCAAGAAGAGCAAGGAAGATCACCGCTCTCGTCAGCGCACACCATCCCCACGGCCAAAGGGACGGTCACGATCACTTTCCCCTCAGCTCACAAATCGTCGTTGACGTCATAGGCGGAGTTACAGCTCTTCACCATCCCTCATATGTAGCGACGAAGAGGAAGAACATCGGGGGGCCCTGTCCCGAGCGATATTGGAAGCTCCTCTGCCCTTTGGGTTAGAAAAACCTCCTCCGTTGGGCATATATGATGGAACATCAGATCTAGACGAACACATCGAAATCATCGATGCTCTCCTCGACTATAGAGAGGTCCCTGGTGCGATAAAGTGTTGACTATTTTTTACCACCCTGCGCAAGGGCGCAATGACATGGTATAAAAGTCTTCCCGGGAAGTCCATTACGTCTTGGAAGGGACTCGACAGTCTGTTTTCAAGGCATTTCACGGCCTTTTGCAAACATTCCAAATCGGAAGCCTCGCTGAAGGCCATCATCCAGGGGAAAGATGAGTCGCTCAGAGCTTATATCGAAAGATTTAACAAGGAGGCCGTTCAGGTGTCCACTATGGCCGACATGAAAAAGTATCTCTTGGAACGGGGCCTCCAACGGGGCCTCTCGTTCCGATTTCGCCAAGGCCGTAGGCATGGAGACGCCCGCCACGTTGGATGTGTTATTCCTCAAAGCACAAGCATACATCCAATACTAAGAAAATGAAGCCGCCCATGCGGCTTGGAACTCCAGGCACGAGGAGAGTACTAAGAGTGCCCGACAGGAAGAAGGTTCTCGCCGGAGAGCCGATAAAATGAAAGAAGACAAATATCGAGATGCTAAAGACTACAAGGGCCCGACGGGGAAATTCTAAGAATACACCCCCTGAACGCATCTCGTGAACGAGTCTAGACCGAGTGCGCGAATGCCGAGTTCCAGACAGACAAGGTTCGCTTTTCAAAATCACTGCCTGCTCGGCCAAACGTGGACAAGTCAAAATATTGTCGTTTCCACAAAGGCCACGGGCACAACACAGAGGATTGCATCCATTTGAAAGATGCAATCGAAATACTTATCAGAGAGAGGCACCTCAAACAGTATGCTAAAAATCAAGAGACTCCCCAAGAAACAAAGACGGTGGCCGAGGAAAAACCGCCCGAAGACACATCCGCACTGCAGGTCGCTATGAGCGTCACCCGACTAGAAGATTTTAGTTGTCTTTATGTTTCCTTAAATGGAGAATTCTTACTTTAGTTTCATTTACTGCATTTATAATTTAATGTCATTTATTACATTTTTCATTCGTTGCTTTCATCCAAACTCTTTTTGAGATAAGGTTTCTGTCATTTTTGTCTTTGTGCAAACTTGCACAAGCAGTTCGCAAACACACTCTTTCTCGCACATTCAATATTGCATAGATTTCTCACGATATTTTTCGAGCTAATCTCACAAGCTAATCAAACTCGTGATTGTTCACCAAAAACACCCATGAACAAATTGGCACGCCAGTGGGACCCTTTTGTGTGATTTCCAAAACTTTTGCAAGAAAGTGTTACATTTTCTCTATTAATCTTGTGTGATAGGAGAATCATTTTTATGTCTGAATTTTTATGCAGTTGAGAATTGGTAAAGCCCTACTTGAATTGGGACGTTCAAAAAACACATTTTCCTAAAAGACCCATAGACATAAATCAACTCATCGAATCAGTGGCTACTAGTGCAAGGACTTTAAGTATTATTGGAGTAAGCGAACCCGTCATGAGCTATCTACTTCGGCATCGATTCCAGGAGTGAGTTTTGTTTCCACGAGTGGCGAACACCCCAACTAACCCTAAGGTTACTCAGGCTGTTTCAGGGGACCCTTAGCCCCCTTATCTCTAGGCCTTAGAGATTACCCATATGGCATGCTGATAGCCATAATGGAGGTTTACACATCCACACCTCTAAATTTTCAAATAACATAACGACGACGGCGTCACTGTTAAGTCAGCATTTGTCATCAAGGTCCGTAATTAGCAGCCTTGTTCGAGTACTGGTGCAACCAATTGGTATGTTGACACTAACTAATACTGCCTTATTGTCTATGAGGCAACAGATGGATAAAAGTAACAATGAGATGGTTAACATGCTGATGAAACAAATTGGCATTGTGTTCAATTTGTTGATTCAAAACACTAACCACAGTTACGAGCAATTAGCACATCAAATGGGTCAAATTGCAGATTTTTTAGGAGCTCCACAAGCGCAGTCCAGTGATTACCTAAAAATTGGAGACCACAATCAACGATGCTTCTCGAACCACCCATTCCCAGGTTAGTCGAGGACAACGCATACCACAATGGTCCATAAGTAATTATGGTAAATAGGAACCAGGATGTCGACCAATTCGTTAGAGATGTCCAGCAGAGAAATTTTGCAGGGAAAAATAACATAGCTAATACAGTCGAACAAATTCTAGTCCATAATGACCTCAATGTCGGTTTACATAAGTCAAACTTTGTCTTTGCTCTATACGAGTATGTGTTGCAGACTGAATTGCCAAGGGGTTTGGAAAATCTCTAAGTTTACTAAGTTTGCAAGGGATACTAACGAGTCCATTGTCAAATATGTAGTGTGATACAAGTTAGAGGCACGAGACAATAGAAAATAATGAGAATTTAAAGATGAAATTCTTCCCAAATTCTCTAACTAAGAATGTCTTTATGTAGTTCACCATGTTGCCTCCATGTTCCATTTTTAATTGAGGACAATTAGAGAGGGCGTTCCACGAATAGTTTTATATGGGGCAATCTAAGATTAGCCTTAAGGAACTAGCTAGCATGAGGCGAAAAATGGCTGAATTAATAGATGACTATCTTAACAGGTTTAGGATAATGAAGTCAATTAGTCAAATTGACCGCAAGGGGCCTGGATTATTCCATTAGGAAGAAAAAAGACACCCATTACTTAAGAGACATGGCTCAATTAGCAGACGAGTTCGTCGGGTCGAACGCTTGAAAGCTGAGAAAGCTAGGTCAAGAAAATACCATAAAAAGAGAAAGTCTCCTATATCGGAGTGGATGAGGTAGAAAACTTGTCCGACGTAAAAAAATTACTAAATCCAAGGCCTCCTCCTGTATGTAAAAATTGCTAAAGCCTTCATACGGGTCGAAGGAGGTAGAGGCCAGATATGAAGAGCAGATGAAAGTAGTTTTTCCTAAAGCTGAGGAAGAACTCAGTGATTTTTTGAACAGATGCAGGCTAAAAGACTCAGAGGTCATGTTTTTCCCACGCTGTAGCTTATTTTTCAATAAGGAGTCAGGAAATTAAATGGAATAGTTCAATCCTTATCGACAAAGGAGAAATACTCGACAGAAAGAATTTGTCTTCAACAAGAAGGGAATACCTCAGAGAACCTAGTAATGTAACATATGTCTCTCCTTCCAACGTCTCCTCTGGGGAGTGGATTGCACCTGCAGGTAGGTCAATAACTGTCAAGGTAAAGTGGAAGTTAATTAAGGTTGGATCGGGATCCTCGTATTAAGATAACTCTCAAACCTCCAAGAAGTACTCTTGTGTCTCTGAGAACTACATGGGAAAAATCCCATGACCAGAACACGGTAGAGAAGGCATCAGCGAAAGAAGAAAGCTTTTTTCAAAGCAGGGGGTTTGAGCAGAAGATTCAAGCTACAAACGAATGCCAGTAGACAAAAAGGAATATCAAACAAAAAGTGTTTCCTCCATTGTCGCCTATGGCAAAAACTAAAGAGCCAAAGTGGATGGAGATAAGGAAATAAGGAATGATGATTTAGATTCAGGTTGTGAGCATGAACTAGATATAATCTGCAACATGATATTGGTGTTGCAGTTGGAATACGATAAGATCACAGAGGTGATTAAGGAGAAGTGTTGATTGGACGAAGAAATGGCGACCCACTATGTGATGAATAATGGCTATGTCGATGAGGAAGCGACCATATTCGAAAGATTCGACATGGAAATGTAGCAACATTTGAAGCCTTTGTATATTAGGGCTAAGGTTAAAGGAGTCGAAATAAACAAGGTTATGGTCGACTACGGGGCATGCATCAATATAATGCCACATTCCCTAATTGGAAAAACTAGCAAGTACAATACATATTTGAAGCCGAATAACATGGTCTTGCCGAAATTATGAAGGAAAGACCAACAAACCCTTAAGGGTTATCCAAGTAAAAGTGATTGTAGGGACCACCACTAGACCAACTATTTCTGTGGTAATTCCAAGAAGAGGGAATTACGATTTGCTGTTTGGTCGAGAGAGGTTACATAGGGTAAGGTGTGTACCTTCTTCCATGCACCAACAAATCACAATCTGGAAGCTTGACGGGAATATGGAGAACATTGAAGCGAACTAAAATTGCTTTTGTACAAATGTAAACCACATTGATAGGAGGAACTTTGACCGAAAGCTGGAAAATATTTCTCCATTTACGTCGTAGGGTCAGGTTATAACTTTAAAGGGGTTGATGTACACACCTCCATAATGCTGCATCCATAACACGACTTTATGTGGGAGTACGAGACCCCCGGAGGCTATAACTGATTGTCTGAATTAGAAGACGATGATGTCTAAATCGAGCATACTAGCTCGAATTTTAGCCTGCGTGGCTGAAAACAAGATAATAGCGACTCTAGAGGCCAAATCACAAGAAATGATGGTTGTCGAAGCCACAACGTTAGAAGAGGTTCAAACAAGAAATATTGGCCATAATGGGCAAGAAATAGCTTCAAAAAGTCGCATACTCGATTGTATATACGACGATGAGCCTTTGAGGTTTGAGAAAGACCCGGTAACATCAATCCAAAGGATGCAAGCTCAAGATCCTTTGGAATAGGTGAATTTAGAAAATGGGACGACTAAGATGCCAACTTACATAAGTTCCAAGCTAGACCCATGTTGTCACCTCCCGTCATTGTTACCTCCCATGAGGAATAGAATTATGAAATTGTACATTTTTGTAGCTGATTCGACGATAGGTAGTATGCTAGCTCAGGAAAATGATAATGACGTTGAAAGGGTATATATTATCTCAGTCGAGTGTTGAATATTGCAGAAACTAGGTATAGCTTGATAGAAATCTTGTGCCTTTGTTTGTATTTCTCTTGTGCGAACCTGGAGTATTATATTAAATCCTTCCTCTTCTTCAAATTTCGATGAGCCTAGAAGAATACTTATCTCGTCGGGAGGGTTGCAAATGAAGTGTGTACAACCCCTTTTTGATTCCCTTTTTGGTTGACTACGTAACCAAGAAGTGCTGATATGAATTCTTCAAGTACTCGGTTTTAATTATTGTGATGCATCTTCGAACGCTAGTAACATTATAAACTTTTTATAGTGGTGTGGAATAACACATAAGGATGGAAAGATTATTTTCTTTATTACATTATTGTAGTCAGGGGTGGCCCTGAGCACGGGCTCGCTGGGCGGGAGCCCAGGACCCCATAATTTTAGGGGCACCAAATTTTGTTTTACATCTATATATATATATATATATATATATATATATATATATATATATATATATATATATATATTAAAAGCGAATCTGGATTTGTAAATATTAAGACTAGTGTTGAAAAGATTTGAAATGAAATGGAGATTGAATGTGTGTTTATTTAAAAAGTTTCAAATTTGTAAAAAATAACACGAATGAAAATCCATTCCAACCCACACAACTAAATCTTGAGTTTGCTGAAGAGTCTTTTCGAAATCACTATTTCTTATATATTGTAGATCAAACAATTGGCTCACTTGATAGAAGATTTTAGCAATATAACACATATGAAAATATTTTTGGATTCTTGTTTAGTATTGAAAGGCTTAGATCATTATTTGATAGGGACTTGAAAGCATGTTGTAAACATCTTAAAACTTGTTTAAAACATGACGATTCTCTTGATCTTGATGGTGAAATTCAGTTTGAAAAATTGAAAGTTATTATAGAAGTTTTAACAGTTTAAATCAAAATCAAGCTATATGATATTGAGTTCTTTAAAGACTTTTAATTGTTTTCCTAATGCATGCATCGCTTATAGAATAATATTGACTATTTCTATCAGTGTTACATCGGCTGAAAGAAGTTTTTCTAAATTAAAAATATTAAAATCTTATTTGAGATCTACTATGACACAAGATAGATTAAATCGTCTTGTGTTGATTTCAATTGAAAATAATTTTTGAAGAACCTTGATTATGAATAAATTATTAATGATTTTGCAACAAAAAATGCTAGAGGATGATATTTAAATCATTTTAGAAGTTAATTTTTTTATAGGAAAAAAGATCGGATCAAGAAGAAGAAGAGTAAGTCTCTTTATAGTGGTTTTTGTTTTGATATAGTATAAACATTGATTCAAAGATCCATACTTGTATTCTTTTTGCACAATGTCAAATAAAATGTTTTTTTATTCAATTATTTCTTTTATCCTTATGCATCTATTGTTAAAAAAATTATAGGGGCGTCACTCTTTTGATTGGTCCAAGACACCCAAATTCAAAGGACCGACCTCGATTGTAGTCTCACTTGCTTTTGAGCTTATGCCCTCTTTAAACAATGAAAATAGTTAAATGAAGAACCAAAAGTGGAGAATTTAATATTAGAGATATAATTCGGAGACTATAAAATGACACTCTTTGAATATTACATGACCAAATAAAATAATAATCCAATATAATTTAATCATTATTATTATTATTATTTGCATTTAATTAAATACTTATCTCTATTAATTAAATGAGTCTTAGAATTTAGTAGTTCATCTCTATTAATAGAAGCTAATCACTCTCTCCAAACAATCCTAATAGTCACACTTATCATGAAATGACTTGCACTCGCATTTCAAGAATGCTCTTAAAAATTATTCTTATTAGAATTGTTTCACTTACAAGATTTTAACCACGATCTAAACTACTTATTACATACTCATTATAATCGTTGATAACTCTCTTTATGATCTCATAAGTAGAAATTCCTTCAATAGGTTTTGTTTCCTTAAATTTTCCAATAGCCTTAACCTGTATAACAAAAATTTAATATGCAAAATAAGATCATCAATGGAAGCTAAAAAGTCTGAGATGTTCACAACTAATGCTAATCTGATACAGAATCACACAGCCAAGGAAGTTCAATTATATGAAACTAAATTCAAAGATAGTTCTATTACTCAAACTTACAAATTCATAGGCATCATTTCCAGCTCCACTAGCATCAGCATAACTAAGTATCAAAGTATATAAGAATGTGTAAGAACTTGGGTGAAAGAAGAACAATGTCATGATCATCATGCAATAAAGAGAAAATAGGTAGACCGAGACCGGTAAATCTTACGGGAGAGAATCATGAGCCACGTAGTCAATTTGATGCTTGTTGTGAAAAAACAGAGAGAGAATGTTATGAATATGCTTGAGATACATTGCTCTCAGCATAAAGCTTTATTTATAATCATTTGTTACAACTTACTAGGGTAATACATAATTATGTGCAATTTACAAGGAATTAAACTAATACAGTTTACCAAGATACATAGAACCTAGTAAACAATGTATTAACTACTTGGAAAACGCAGAATTAATAGAAAATGCATAATTAATTATTTTAATTTCCAACACTCCCCCTCAAGCTGGTGAATAGGTATTCTCCATTCCCAGCTTGGACACAATTTTTTCAAAATTAGGGCAGCTCAATCCTTTGGTGAAGACATCCGCAAGTTGACCTTGTGAAGGAACATAAGGAGTGCAAATCAAACCGCAATCAAGCTTCTCTTTGATAAAATGTCTATCCACTTCAATATGTTTTGTTCGGTCATGTTGAACTGGATTGTGAGCTATACTAATTGCTGACTTATTATCACAAAAGAGCTTCATGGGTCCATCCCATTTAATCTTCAAATCCTCTAAAATAATCTTCAACCAAAGTAATTCACAAATACCTTGTGCCATAGCTCGAAACTCAGCTTCAGCACTGGATCGAGCCACAACATTCTGCTTTTTACTTCTCCAAGTTACAAGATTTCCTCCGAGAAATGTACAATACCCTGTAGTTGACCTCCGATCAGTAGCTGAACCCGCGTAATCAGCATCCGTATATGCCTCAAGAGTAGCACTCCCATTCCTTTTAAACAAAATCCCTTTTCCAGGAGTTCCCTTGAGATATTGTAAAATTCTATGAACAGCAAGTAAATGAACTTCCTTTGGATTGTGCATAAATTGACTAACTACACTTACAGCAAATGCGATATCTGGCCTAGTGTGGGAAAGGTAAATTAATCTTCCAACCAATCTTTGATACATTTCTTTATCCACTACCGCACCTTCTTCCACATTACCCAACTTATGGCTTGGATCGATAGGACTGCCCACGGGTTTGCAAGCAAGCTTACCTGTTTCCTTGAGCAGATCTATGATATACTTTTGTTGAGATATGAAAATACCCCTTTTTGAGTGAGCCACCTCTATTCCTAAAAAATACTTCAGCCTTCCAAGGGTTTTAATTTCAAACTCTTTTGCTAAATGTTGAGTCAAGACTTGTTGCTCTTTCCAATCATTTCCAGTCACAATAATGTCATCAACATATACCAACAACACTGTTACTCCCCCTGAAGTAGAGTGTTTAATAAACAGTGTATGATCTCCATTACTTTGTTTGTAGCCTAATGTTGTCATAGCCTTAGAAAACCTTCCAAACCAAGCCCGAGGTGACTGTTTCAATCCATATAATGCCTTTTGCAACTTACAAACAGAATTGGCAGCAACCTTTTTTGTATAACCTGGTGGGACCTCCATATAAATTTCTTCCTCAAGCTCTCCATGTAAGAATGCGTTTTTCACATCGAATTGTTGCAATTCCCACCCGTAATTGGCAGCAAGGGATAATACAACTCGAACCGTATTCATCTTTGCCACCGGGGCAAAAGTTTCCGAATAATCAATGCCATAGGTTTGTGTGAAACCTTTAGCAACCAGCCTTGCTTTGTACCTCTCAATTGTCCCATCAGCCTTGTATTTTACTGTATACACCCACTTGCATCCAACTGGTTTCTTGCCTTCCGGCAAAGTAACCAATTGCCATGTCTTATTCTTCTCTAATGCCTCCATTTCTGTATCCATAGCATGTTTCCAATTTTTATCAGATAATGCCTCAAAAATATTTTTGGGAATTTGGATGGTATTTAAGTTTGCAAGAAAGGTTTTATGGGTCTTAGAAAATTTTTGAAATGAAATATAATTTGAGATAGGATAGAGTGGCTTTTTTGTACATTCTCTAATGCCCTTTCTAATGGCAATTGGGAGGTCATGGTTATCTTTAATTTCTGAGCTTCCTATTTCAATATGTGGGGCTGGAATATCATGTAAAACAGAAAAATCAGAATCTGTTACCTGTGTTAAAGGACTTGGATCGGTCTCTTGGACATTTGTTGATTCGGGAATGGCCTTTAATCTTCTTGTATACACTAAATTCTTTCCAAACTTGTCAATTTCAGCTCTGTTTTCAGCCAGCATGTCGGTTTCAGCTCTGTTTTCAGCCAGCATGTCGGTTTGAGCTCTGTTTTCAGCCAGCATGTCGGTTTCAGCTCTGTTTTCAGCAAGTGCTTCTTTCTCAAATCTGTTTTCATTCACTGCTTCATGAGAATTCACTGCTTCATGAGAATTCATTTCAAGATTAGGAAGAATAAGAGTTTCAAGAGAATTACCCTTATCTTCATTAAGAGGCTCCCCTTGAAGATAAGGTTGAGTGAAGTAGGCTTCTCCTTCATGAAAGGTAACATCTCTAGACACAAATAATTTTTTTGATGGAGGGTGGTAACACTTATATCCTTTTTGAGTAGTAGAGTACCCAACAAAGACACATTTGAGAGCTCTTGGATCAAGCTTTCCCCTACCTTGACTATGGATATGAACAAACGAGACACACCCAAAGACCCGTGGGACAAGATTATTAGTGGTTGAAATGTTTGGATAAAAGGACGAAAGAATATCCATAGGACTCCTTAATTCCAACACTCTAGAAGGTAGCCGATTAATTAGGTATGTTGCTGTAAGAACAGCTTCTCCCCAAAGATACTTTGGAACATTATTTTGGAACAACAATGCCCGAGTTTGGTCAAGAAGATGACCATTTTTTCTTTCAGCAATTCCATTTTGTTGTGGGGTTTTTACACAAGAGGATTCATGAATTATTCCTTCTTTTTCACAAAAAAGAGTAATGACATGATTGAAGAACTCTTTCCCATTATCAGATCTGATTCTTTTGATATTCGTACCAAACTGATTTTTAATCATTGAGAAAAAAAGTGGAAGAGCGGTACTTACTTCAGATTTATTCTTAAGAAGGAACAACCAAGTTACTCGGGTACAATCATCAATGAAAGTAACGAACCATCTAGCCCCAGACACACTTGGAGTAGCAGATGGCCCCCAAACATCAGTATGGACAAGATGAAAAGGAATTGTGCATCTTTTATTATTCAAAGGAAAAGGTACACGCTTATGTTTTGCAATTTCACATACTTCACAATGAAAAGTCTCATTTTTCACTTTAGAAAACAAAGAAGGAAACATTAATTTGATAACTCCAAAAGAGGGGTGTCCTAATCGACAATGCAAAAGCATTATTTTCTCTTTGCTTGTGAGATGTGACTCTGACATTAGCGAGCAAGACAAGTGATTCTTTGTGGTAACAAGCTGATTTGGTTCTTCAAGATAGTAAAGGCCATTCCCTTCTCTAGCATGTCCAATCGTCCTCCCCGAATCCTTGTCCTGGAATACACAATGGTGGTTGTGAAAAATTACAATACAAGATAAATCTTTAGTAAGTTTTTGTATAGAGACTAGATTTGTGGATAATTTTGGAACATGAAGGACATTTTTTAAGACAATGGAAGGAGTTATTTGGATGTCTCCAATACCAGCCACTGTTACTAGAGTACCATCAGCAGTGGAAATTTTCTTATTACTAGGACTAGGGTGATATGTCGAGAAGTACTTGGATGAAGGTGTCATATGGTCTGTGGCTCCTGAATCTAAGATCCAAAGGGAAGTAGAGAGTATATTTGAGGCATTAAACCCGAATGAAATTGGAAGCATACCTGAATACGCCAGAGTACAAGTACCTTTTGGTTTCTCCAAGCTATTAAGGAAAGCCTTCATTTTTTCAATCTCTTCTTGGTTAAGGCTGTTTAATCCAGAATTATTTGAAGATTCTGCCTTGTTTTCTTCAATTTTTTCAGCAACATAAGCCCTATTATTTTTTCGAGATACACCTCCGGGAACGCCTCCTCTTTGTCCTTCTTCACGACTAGGAGGCTTTCCATGCAACTTCCAACACTTCTCACGAGTATGTCGCGGCTTATTACAGTAAGTACACCACAATTCGCCCTTCTTTTCCACCTTTGCTTGTCCACCACCTTTAGGATTTTCAACTATCATGGCTGAACTTTCAGTAGATGGAGTATCTAGCATTAAGTTTCTTCTACTCTCCTCACTTCTTACGATTGCAACAACTTCATTTAAAGAAGGAACTTGAGGCTTTCCTAGAATCTGAATTCTTACCTGATCAAATTCAGAATTTAATCCCACAAGAAAGTCATAGACTCTATCTTGTTCAATAAATTCCTTAAGAACTGCTGAGTCTGCTGCACAGTGAGTTTTTATCACTCTATAGTGATCCAATTCCATCCAAAGAGACTTCAATTGGTTGGCATATTCTGTGACCGATTTATTTCCTTGCTTAGCAGCAACTGTTTTCACCTTCACATCATAAACTTGGGCAGCATCTTTGGCCTTCGAATAAGTTTGCTCTATTGCATCCCAAATATCTTTTGCAGTGCTAAGAAACATGCAAGTATCACTAATCTCCGGAATCATTGAGTTCCATAGCCATGCCATAATCATCGAGTCTTCCTCATCCCATGCAGTAAAAGTTGGATCTCCCTCTGCAGGACCAGTACCAATTAAGTGACTGATTTTACCTTTTCCTTTTAACACAGTACGGATAAGTTGGGCCCACTTCAAATAATTTTTCCCATTTAATCGATAAGAAGGCTGGATGCTCTGTAGTTCTCCAGATTGGTTATTCTGGACTTGAGAACTTCCTCCCTGAGCAAATGGATTTACAATCTCCTCCTCCATAGTATTTTAGTGCAATAAAATGTACAAACAGCGGCTGGACAGACAGCTACCGGAAAGAAGAAATAGTGTTTAACTGACAGACCTTGACAGCAAGAGTTGCCCAGTCAAGATTTAAGGGTTTGACAGCATAAAAATGCCCAGTCAGATTTTCTAAAGAAGGATTAGCAGAAGCAGAGTCTCCTAGATTAGGAGCTCTGATACCATGTGAAAAAACAGAGAGAGAATGTTATGAATATGCTTGAGATACATTGCTCTCAGCATAAAGCTTTATTTATAATCATTTGTTACAACTTACTAGGGTAATACATAATTATGTGCAATTTACAAGGAATTAAACTAATACAGTTTACCAAGATACATAGAACCTAGTAAACAATGTATTAACTACTTGGAAAACGCAGAATTAATAGAAAATGCATAATTAATTATTTTAATTTCCAACACTTGTCAATGAACTCCTGGTTGATTACCCATGGCGCGTCTGGAATAACTTCATCAACCCACCTGCAGCAAGTTCAATCCCAACGCAATCGGCCATTAGAATCGAAGAACAAGCTTAAACCGTTGGTATTGATAAGAAAAGAAGAGATATCGATCAAACATGCAGAATTTCTCACAACAAATTACCAGTCATAACTATGAATTATTATTACTTAGTTAAATATCAAGATTATACAGAAATAGCAGACAAACAGGCAACAAGCTGTGCCACTACCTTGTTTTAGATGGCAAAATCAATCCTCTTAAAAACTACATACATTCATTGTCCAATGTGACACATCAAAAGTTAAAAAGATCAGCAATAATGATTCATAATTTAACCAAAATAAGGGACGAACTTGCAGTGGCGAAGAGACTCATAGCGTTCGTGCTCGGTCATAATGATTTTACTCTCGTCCATCTCATCATTGTAGCATCCAACAAGGAGATATGTGTTTGGAAACCTTCAATTAACAGACAACAAAAGCCATTATCATAACATGAACAAGTTCAATCAATCAACAAGTATAAGAATTTGCATAGATACAACAAGAAAAAATCCATAGATTAATTCAGCATGCTGCGAAAAACTATAAAAATTCCCAATTGGAAATGAGAATTCAACAAAATTGATGAATACTATAATGAAATTGAACTCAGAGTCATAAACAATAAAACATGTGATTGAACTAAATTGAAGTTTAGATCATGACAAACTTCAATGAAAGAAAACATAAAAGAGGGTTATTTAGAAATTACAATTTCTTGGCTTGTTCAAGAGAACGGGCATGACCGAAGTGAAAGAGATCGTAAATTCCGTCGGTGTAAACTCGAACAGGTTTCTGATTTCTGCCAACTTCACAGTCCTGATGATTGTTCATGATCACTATACTGTTTTGTGTTGTTGTTGTTGCAATGTGCAGAGTCAAAAGGAGACTTAAAACTCAAGTCACACAACTTGATAAAAAATTTGCAAAACAACTCATCAACCTTGTATTTTTTATTCAATTCAATATTTTAAATGAAAGCATAAGTTGAATTTAAATTAATTAATAAATAATGATGTCAAGAGGTTGCAATAATCCTAAAGAGGTCCAATATTCATTTCCCATGGCAAATTGTAATTGGCTCTACAAGCTTGAGATTTCTGTAACTAGCTGCATTAAATTAGCCATTTTGAATATATAAAACATAAGGGAACAATCACAACTCTATTAAAGAAATGCTACTCTTTAGATCACATAAATGCTGAGAAAATCATAATACAAAGAAAATATCATTAAACTTTAGATTTGACATTACAATTTCTAGGATCAACTAACAATAAAAGACCAGTTAGCAATTTAAACAAACTTATCACAGGGAGTTTAATTGTCCAAGAGCATGATTTGCGTAGCAAACGTAGACGATATAGTGGAGCTCCATACGTCACCTGCAATTTTTACAACCATTCAAGATCACGACCAATAAGGCAAAGTGCAAAGACGTGTTTCTTCTATTCGTCTATTGGAGAGTAAATCTGAATACAAATCGATACTAAAAGAAAGAGGTTTAGTTACCAGAACATAGACTCCTTTATCCTTGAGAACCCTATAGCGTGTCATCAACTGCGTCAATAATGATGAACATATCAAGAATAAAAAAAATTCAAAACAAAACAGAAGTGGTAAAGAGCTATCGACTTTTTGTTCATGGATTCATTATACCTCCAAATTTCTTCGAGCATCTTAATAGCGTTTTTTCTTGAATTGTTTCCACACTAGTACAACAAAAATATCGAATGAGCAAATTATGAGCCTTCTCAAACGTAAAGGTATTTCGATAAAAATC
Source organism: Vicia villosa (assembly GCF_029867415.1). Taxonomy (NCBI): domain Eukaryota; kingdom Viridiplantae; phylum Streptophyta; class Magnoliopsida; order Fabales; family Fabaceae; genus Vicia; species Vicia villosa. The sequence continues at coordinate 124,355,696 of NC_081183.1, forward strand.
ATCACTCACCAAGAGAGAATCAAGAGTCCCTAAAAAATTAAATCAAACAGTATCAGCACAAATCATTGTCCAAAATGAGTCTACCGATGAATGGGAAGCACAACACACCTTTGTCGATAATAGAACCAAAAGTCTCTGATTCAAAAGCACTCGTGTCTCTTACATCCATTTTCAAATCTGCACAATTGTTAAGAATATTTTCACCCTCAAGACCATCACTATCATCATTCACTAGTTCATCAACATTTTATAAAAAAACAGTTATATGTGATAAGTCTATAAGATAAGTCTGTAACGCAGGAAAATCTGAGACCTTGAAAGGGACACACTCTTAAAACTCAAGTTTTCTCCAACAGGCCAATACCTAAGGATTAATGCATGTTTGATCTAACAACAAAGGTTTTAAATAAGTTCTACGCCTGCAATCTAGGCTGTAATGTAAGGTTCTTGCCACATGTTTGGATTGGTGTTGAGTTTGGCAAAATCATAGGACATGACCTTGGTTATATCAAAGTCACTATATATCAATCCAAACATGCAATTTGATGTTAGTGATCACGATATATGTCGCATTGGATGCATTTGAGTACAATTCTCCATAATATGTTTAGAACTAAGATTCAAATCCTATTGTATATAACATGAATTCACCATAAGGATACACTTCAATTGAGGAAAATTTCGGTATTTCTTCTGCATAGCATCAATGACCTCGGAAGATATATCAATGTTGACAACATTTGTGTAACAGTATTCCATCAAATTGAAATGCCTCAAAAAATTAAAAGCAAAAAAAAAAAATCATTCTTATTGAACCCAAATGAAAAAGGGAAAATGGGGTGTTCGTGAATATCATACAGAGAGATCTGAGAAAAAAAATTATATTATCTTATCTGACATGAATTTTCATTTATTTTGAATTTATTATTAATTATAATTAAACACTTAAACGAAATTAACTAAAAGGCTAAAAAAATTAACTAAATAATAATTAAAAAAATACAAATAATACTAAATCACCTTAATTATTTAAATTAGTTGTTTAAATATAATTTTAAACTCTATTGATGAAAATTTTGTTAATCCAGTCAAATATTACTCGTAATATTTATACTAATGCGAAAAACTTATAGATTACATCCATTAGTTGTAAAGAATTCTCACAAAATTTCATTGCATTATTCATCCCAGTAGTTAGTTAAATAGAGCTACAATATTAAGAGATATATAAATACAAGATAAATAATCATTTGCAAAGAAATGGATATGCAAATCTACTTGTATAAGTCACAGCATACATGAGAATTAATGGACCATTTACCAAACATGCTTTCATGACCATGGTGTTCTATAATTTTAAGGAAAAGAAAAAATTCCAGTGTCTATTGGCTATGTGACTATGTCATATGCCAAATTGAATCTGCTGCGATATAAAGTCGGCTGTAGAGGATCCAAGTTCGGCATATTTATGTCTCGTAGAATCGAAGTTCTACCATAAACTCTTGCCGCTTAGGACAATACCAAGCAACTGCTTTTGCTGAACCAAGTACCTGCAATGCATACTCAACAGCAAATACAGGTTCATGTGCTTGTAAAGGAAACTCGAGGTTCTTCAGGTCAACGGCGATTCCTGAATCCACTCTGAAACTAATGGGACCAACAACCTGCTGCTGAAGAGATAAGGTAGCATTGGGGAAAATTGCCTGAAGAGCTTCCATGTTGGGCTTTTGAGAATTGAGAAGATCTTGTGTAAGACTTGTTGCACCCGAAAGGAATTTGGAGCCCGAAGGAAAATCCAGCCGGGCCTGAAATCGAGAAAGATCTAGAAAAAGCCTTTGGAAGTTTCCATGTTGGGCTGTAAATGAAACGGATCCGAATAAATCTGCGAGAAAAGAAGACTTTATTCCAGAAGCCTGAAGAAACAATCCTGCAGAATGCTCTCCATCATCATCTGTTTGCGCTCTTGCAGAATTCTCCCCAAAATATGTTGTTGCAGCAGCACCTTATACCACAAAGAATTCAAGGAAACAATAAGCACTTTCAAATTACTAGATACATTTATTGCAAACACGAAGTCGGAGACAACATACCAATCATCCCTGATGCAGACACGTGAGAATCGGAAAGAAAGATGTCATATGGTTGAACCCATTTCAACTTAGGAGTTTCACTTCTCCAGATATCAATGTTTTTCCTACAAGAAAAGACGCTTTTGAAGGCCAAACCCGGAAGTAGAGTCCGCGGTACTCTATCATTTTGATTTTGAATGCTCTCAAACTGCTTGGGTGACCCGGAAGTGTAGTGCGCAGACAAATGATAACCCGCAGAAGAGTCACTGGTAGTCAAAGAAGCAAGATCAATAGCCATTGAAAACGGTACATCCCAGTAATTACCAATCTTATCAACAAAAAGACCGGGATAAACTGCTTCCACTGTTAGATCGTGATGTGGAAACTACAACCACGCAACAATAAATGCTCATATTAGTGAAAAAAATTAAACCTAAACTCTAGTTCAGTTCATGTCAAAATGTGACACCAGAAAAGCAAATGAAAGTATATATTTAGTATAAATTTGGATTAACCTCCACATACATGCGGTAGCATATACCTTATGATGAAAGACAGCTTTGCCACGAGGTTTATCGGTATAGTTATATGAATCTAAGCCGAAAAGTAAAGTATCATCCGGTGTTAACTGGAGCTCTGAACATAATCCCAATGCATACAAAGACTTCTTCTTTAGGTGAGTCCCAAAGGTTTTCAACCAAGAGGAAACCCGCTCTGGTTTTTCCTGGCTGTTCTGGACAGAGGAAATGAATTTCTGGAAATTGAACTGACCCAGTAAAAATACAAACCTGCAAAACTCTCAAACTTGAATATTTTAGCCAATGTAAACTCAATGATTATTGACAGACAAAGTTCAATTATGTTTTGATAACTACCCATTAACTGAAAGTGTCAAAATTGATATAAAAATTGAAACTTTGGAAATGGGGTTTGATGAAAGGTGGAGAAATTACCAGTTATCGGAAAAGGGGAGTGAGAGAACACGTTGGAGAGTGAAACCTTGAGGTTGCGAAAAGGATGGAAGCAAAGGGGCTTTCATGAAAAGCTGCATGAATTGAAGCTGTCTGGGTCTGGAAAGTCTTGCACCTCGTGATAAACCCAAAGGGAGAGGGTCGCCGGGGACGGGAGAAGCTGAGCCATCGAGTGTTTTGGGAGTTGAAATGTCTAAATCCCAAAACGCTCCTCCGTCCATTACCCATCTTAGTTTCCTCATTGCGACAATGAAGAAGGAAATGAGAATGGTGATGGTCTTGGTTCTTGTTGTGCTTTCTCTTGCACTTACTCCATGTTTGAACCAGAAGAGAGGGTGGATTTTACATAGGAAAAAGAAGAAAAGAATGAAAAATAAAATTGTGGCCCCTTATCTTAGGCCATGTGGATTGTCAACGTGGATTAATCACTTTGACTCAAACAAAATAAAACATGTATTTGAATAAATCACATAGGAATTCAAAAATTGAAGGCGGTTTTTGTGTAATTATTATAAGGATCTTGGTAACGAGTATCTTCACTTTTTAAACATACTAAATAAAAAAAATATTTTTTATAAAAGTCAATATTTCAAGTTTCAATGCATTTTTAATACATTAAATACACGCATTTTTAAAAAAATTTATTACTTTAATCACTTAAAGAGTGCCCCAAAGGCATTGGTTAACATTTCTCTTATTATAATAGTTGTTTCAATATGACAACAAAAGTGGATTTGAAAAATGGCAACACTTAGTGTTGTAGAATGAAACCATGTAACTTTTGAAGTGTGTTGTTATAGGCCAATCATTGTGACTTTTGGTAAAAGACATTGTTTCACCAAGGGTCGCTACCTTGTGAAATAATACATATGTGGCCTATAAATAATTTATTCTGAATTCAGAAAATCACAACACAAAAATGCAAATCCTCTAGAGTAAATTCCAGACACTCTTCGCTACATTCGAATTTTCGTCGGTCCTGCGCAGACTCGAGAAGGTTGAATTATCGTGGGTATTCCTGCATAGAAACTCTAAGACAATTTGAGAGTGCTTGAAATACTATAAAAAAAAGTGTTTCGTACACGATTCTAGTCTCGATTCCATTTGATTTAAATGATTTTTCTAACAATCTTATAATATTTTGCATAATGGAAATCGAGGCTTCCATTTCAAGGTTCAAATGAGGAATTGTTGTACTGTGGACACTTTGTAAACACAAGAAGAAATCGTCACTATTCATTCGGTGTTGAAACAAGGTATTAATAATTACTATATATGTACTATATATGTGTTGATGCTAAATACATAATAACTTTTCTGAATAAACGATAAATTCCTTATATGTATCATGAGTATATAAATGTCACTTATGCAAATATGTAGAGTTTACGGAAGTGATAATGGCTAATTATAATTTTACGGCTATGAAATAATTAGAATTATTTAATATACTAATTTATTATATTATGGATTTGGGTTTTCAAAGAGAATAGTGCATTATTCTGGTGCTGCATTAAAGTGATGGATCATGTTAAATGGTATATACTCAAAAGAGATGATTTATGCTTATATTTTTTAATTCATTTCATTCTTAAAATTAATTAATCCATGTCCATGTGCATATGTCACTGTTGGTTCGTTTGATTTGCAATATTACGGGTTTTACTGATATCCATGACAATATATGTTGACATATGTTAAGAGTTTATCTTACAGTGCTAGACATGTTTTTTCAAGCAATGCATACATCAAGAACCATGTTGCAGTGTATGTTATCGTTGTATTGTAGTCTCCCTATATACATAAATTGTCATGGTTCTATATTGCACCGTGATTTCTGCAAAGGAAACGATGTACTCTAGGCCAGAATTATAATTTTGGTTTTATAATAAATATTGTTACTATGTTCCTATGCATATCTGTCTTCAACGATCATGGACTTCGTTTTGGTTATATAATAACTATTGTTGTTGTGTTTGAAGGATAGAAAAACACTTAGAAAGGGGGGGGGGGGGGGTTTGAATAAGTGTAGCTTTAAAAAACTTGACAGATAAAAATAAATTGCACAGTTATTTTTATCCTGGTTCGTTGTTAACTAAACTACTCCAGTCCACCCCCGCAGAGATGATTTACCTCAACTGAGGATTTAATCCACTAATCGCACGGATTACAATGGTTCTCCACTTAGTCAGCAACTAAGTCTTCCAGAGTCTTCTGATCACACACTGATCACTCCAGGAACAACTGCTTAGATACCCTCTAAGACTTTTCTAGAGTATTCTGATCCACACGATCACTCTAGTTACAACCTGCTTAGATAACCTCTAAGACTTCCTAGAGTATTCTGATCCACACGATCACTCTAGTTCCTTACAACTTAATGTAATCAATTCTAAGAGTATTACAATTGCTTCTTAAAAGCTATAATCACAAACTGTGATATTTCTCTTAACGTTTAAGCTTAATCTCACTAATATATTACAACAGCAATGTAGTGAGCTTTGATGAAGATGAAGATTCTGAGCTTTGAGTAGAACAGAGTTTCAGCAAGTTAATATGATTTGTTTTGTGCAGAATCGTTAACCTTGCTTCTCATCAGAACTTCATATTTATAGGCGTTGGAGAAGATGACCGTTGAGTGCATTTAATGCTTTGCGTGTTCCGTACATCATCGCATTTAATGTTATACGCTTTTGTCAACTACCTCGAGCCTTGTTCACGTTGTGTCTACTGACGTTGCCTATAATAGCTTTTAACGTTCCTTTTGTCAGTCAGCGTAGCTTGCCACTTGTACTTCCTTCTGATCTGATGTTTGTGAATACAACGTTTGAATATCATCAGAGTCAAACAGCTTGGTGCAAAGCATCTTCTGATCTTCTGACCTTGAAGTGCTTCTGAGCGTGATACCATCAGAACTTCAGTGCTTCTGATCTCATGTTCTTCTGATGCTTCCATAGACCCATGTTCTGATTCTGCTTCGACCATCTTCTGATGTCTTGCCAGACCATGTTCTGATGTTGCATGCTGAACCCTTTGAGACACAGCTTCTGAGCGCTGAATTATGCGTACTCTTTATATATTTCCTGAAAAGGAAATTGCATTGGATTAGAGTACCATATTATCTTAAGCAAAATTCATATTATTGTTATCATCAAAACTAAGATAATTGATCAGAACAAATCTTGTTCTAACAATCTCCCCCTTTTTGATGATGACAAAAACATATATAAATGATATGAATTTGCGATCAGAAAGAGCAGACGGTAAAAGACAAATTACACAGCTATAGCATAAGCATATGAATATGTCTCCCCCTGAGATTAACAATCTCCCCCTGAGATAAATAATCTCCCCCTGAAATAAATACTCGAAGAACTTTAATAAAAGACTTCCCTGATTATTTCGGTAGAGATGATCACATAAGCTTCTGTCTTTAGAGAATTCATAGCTTCTGACTTCTGCTTCCATTGGACAGCTTCAGAACTAGAATTTATTTAGATCTCTAGAACACTCACAGCTTCTGATTCCTGCTTCCATCTAGGACAGCTTCAGAACTTGAATTTCTTTGATCTTCAGAACATTCACAGCTTCTGATTTCTGCTTCCATTTAGGACAACTTCAGAACTTGAGTTTTCTGGATCTTTAGAACATTCACAGCTTCTGATTTCTGCTTCCCTCGGATAGCTTCAGAGCTTTGAATTTCTACCAACATCACTTCATGCTAGATTTGTATCAGAACATTGTTGAATGTACCAGAGCATCATCAGAGCATCTCTACATCCTGAAATGTTACAGAACAAAAACTAAACGACAAAAGTCAGCATGAACGAGTCAGAACATAAAATGTATATTAGAACACATGATATGTATCAGAGCCATATAGGCTAAAATAATGTGTCAGAGCAAATAGAATTTTGTCAAAGCAAATAGACAAATATGGATCAAATTCTATTATCAGTGCTTCTGATTCATTCTTCTTTCTTGCTTCTGATTTCTGAAGCTTGACAGCACTCAGCTTGCTTCAGTTTCCATGAGTTTATTCTTTTTACAGAATAACACTTCTTATGGTTTTGCTTCTTGTGTTTGCTTTGAAGATTCTCTTCACTTCTTTATACCTGCAAAACACTTAAACCATATAGAACTTGCAGTTCTTGTTAGTAAATGTGTGGGAGCTTTACCCAGCAACTGATAGATTAATCAAATCATTTATCATTTATCTTCTCCCCCTTTTTGTCATAACATCAAAAAGAATATTTCAAAAGATTCAGATGAATAAAACGACAAATAAAATCACTGGAGTGTAAAACAAAGAAACTTTTCATTGATAATCAAAAGATATTACATGAGAAGATGTTTAACAAGCAGATGCAACAAGGAAAGAAAACTACTAAGACCAAAGACTAAGATCCTAGCCTACGCAAAATCCGCGCCAGAACATCATGAATCCCGTCAGTGCTTGTAGCTTGCCTTGCCATGAAGGAGCGAAACTCAGCATTGACTGCTTCTTGGGCTTCCAGGCGAGGGGTCAGGGAGACTTGGTTCTGATGCAGATCTTCCACAATCTTTATCAGAGACAACATTCTCAGCAGGTGAAAATGAAGAGATTTCATTGGAATGGGTTGAGGGAGAGGAAAGGTTAGATGAGGAGGAAGTTGAGTCTTGAAGGTAAAAAGATGAGGAAGAAGATGGAGATGATGGAGGGCTTTCACCAGGGGGTTGAAACACACGTCTAGAATAGTTTCCAGATAACTTTGCTTCGAATGGATTCACCTTGAGAGGGTCATAGGTGATCTTTATCTTTTTGGGTTTGGAAGAAGATGTTTCAACAGCTTTTCTCTTTTTGTTTTGATCATTTTCATGGTTTCCTGGGCTTGATGAAGAGTTCATGATGGATTTGCAGATAATGAACAGCTAGGATTTGATATGAATGCAAAAAGATAGAGAAGGAAAACAAAGACAGAGTGTAATAGAGAAAATATAAGAGGGAAGGAGAAGCGTTTGAAGAGTATTTAAAAAGAAAATAAAATGAAACAAATGATGGATAGCATTTAATGTTACGTGACATGAGGAGAGATAATAAAGACAAATGAGGTGACTAGCACAGTTACCTATGGTCGGCGTCCCTTCAACTGCACGCGCGCTTATCCATGAATAGTAACGACAGGTTTACCATCCCGAGATAAAACGTTACAGCTGTTTTGCTTTAAAAGAGGTTCTGAATCAACTTAGACAATGAAACGTTAGTAATAACCGAATCATAATTTCTAAAAGATTTCAATCAGAACTTCTGGTAAAAAAAATCCACATTCATTTCAGAAGATACTCATACGTAAGAACTTCTCATCTTCTCATTCTGGGCATAAATCCATACTGATGTTCTTCAGAATGAACTTAAACCTATCTTCAGCCAGGGGTTTTGTAAAGATATCAGCCCATTGATGGTCTGTATCCACAAAGTTTAAAGATATAACACCCTTCTGAACATAGTCCCTTATGAAATGATGTTTAATCTCAATATGTTTAGCCTTTGAATGAAGAATAGGATTCTTAGATAAACATATAGCAGAAGTATTATCACAGAATATAGGAATGTTACTCTCATATATCTGATAATCTTCTAACTGACTCTTCATCCAGAGCATCTGTGTACTGCAACCAGCAGCAGCGACATATTCTGCTTCTGTTGTTGATAGAGCAATAGTTGCTTGCTTCTTGCTATACCAGGATATCAAATGACTTCCAAGAAATTGGCAACTTCCTGAAGTACTCTTTCTTTCAATTCTGTCTCCAGCATAGTCAGCATCGCAGAATCCTACTAAGTTGTATTCTTTAGATTTTCTGTAAACTAAGCCAACATTAGTAGTACCTTTCAGATACCTTAGAATTCTCTTAACAGCAGTTAAATGAGATTCTCTAGGATCTGATTGGAATCTAGCACACAAACAAACACTGAACAGAATGTCAGGTCTAGAAGCAGTCAAATATAGAAGAGATCCAATCATACCTCTGTATAACTTCTGATCTACCTTCTTACTTACCTCATCCTTACCTAGGATGCATGTTTGATGCATAGGAGTTTTGGCTTCTTTGCAGAATAGAAGATTAAACTTCTTCAGAAGTTCCTTCACATACTTGGTTTGGTGAACATACGTTCCTTCTGATGTTTGATTTATTTGTATTCCAAGGAAATACTTGAGTTCTCCCATCATGCTCATTTCAAACTCAGCCTGCATAGACTCAGCAAACTCCTTTCCAAGTGTAGCATTAGATGTTCCAAAAATAATATCATCTACATATATTTGACAAATTAAAATATCCCTTTTAAAGGTTTTACAAAAGAGAGTAGTGTCCACTTTTCCTCTAGTGAAACCATTATCCAGAAGGAAAGAACTTAAGCGTTCATACCAAGCTCTGGGAGCTTGTTTCAATCCATACAACGATTTCTTTAGTTTAAAAACATGATTAGGAGACATAGAGTCTTCAAAACCAGGAGGTTGATGGACATAAACTTCTTCATCTATATAACCATTTAAGAAGGCACTCTTAACATCCATCTGATAGAGAGTGATGTTATGTTGAGTGGCAAATGAAATTAATAGACGAATAGATTCTAACCTGGCCACTGGTGCAAAGGTTTCTGTATAGTCAATCCCTTCTTGCTGACTATAACCCTGAGCCACCAGTCTGGCTTTGTTTCTTACCACTTCACCTTTCTCACTGAGCTTGTTTCTGAAGACCCATTTTGTACCGATTATATTGAATCCATCTGGTCTAGGAACAAGATCCCAAACATCATTCCTTGTAAACTGATTCAGTTCTTCTTGCATAGCAATTATCCAGTCTGGATCTTCTAGAGCATGATCAACAGAAGTTGGCTCGATCAAAGATACAAGGCCTAATTGACAGTCTGCATTGTTCTTAAGGAATGCCCTTGTTCTGATTGGATCATCCTTCTTTCCAAGAATGACATCTTCTGAATGATCAGAGATGAGTCTGGATGATCTTCTGACAGATGGTTCTTCAGAAATGCTTAGATTCTCCAGAGGAGCTGATACTTGATCTTCAGATTCTTTGCTTCTGAGAAGCTCTGCTTCTGATGCGTTGCTTCTTGGCTCAGCAACTTCTGATATATCAATATCCCAATCTGCAAAATTATCAAACTGCTTTGGTTTTTCAAAACCAAGCTTATCATCAAACCTGATATTGATTGATTCTTCTACAATCAATGTTTCAGTATTGTATACTCTGTAGCCTTTTGAGCGTTCAGAATATCCAAGAAGGAAACATTTTTGTGCTTTGGAATCAAACTTACCAAGATGATCTTTAGTGTTCAGAATAAAGCATACACATCCAAAAGGATGGAAATATGAAATGTTGGGCTTTTTATTCTTCCACAATTCATAAGGAGTCTTATTTAGAATAGGTCTGATAGAGATTCTATTCTGAATATAGCATGCAGTGTTTATTGCTTCTGCCCAGAAATGCTTAGCCATATTGGTTTCATTGATCATGGTTCTGGCCATTTCTTGCAGAGTCCTATTCTTTCGTTCTACAACTCCATTTTGCTGTGGAGTTCTAGGACAAGAGAAATCATGGGCAATACCATTTTCTTTGAAGAATTCTTCAAAGGATCTGTTCTCAAATTCACCACCATGATCACTTCTGACCTTTATGATTTTACACTCTTTTTCAGATTGAATCTGAATGCAGAAATCAAAGAACACTGAATGAGACTCATCCTTGTGTTTCAAGAATTTTACCCACGTCCAGCGGCTATAATCATCTACGATGACTAATCCATATTTCTTCCCTCTGACAGATGCTGTTTTGACTGGGCCAAACAGATCAATGTGCAAGAGTTCTAATGGCCTTGAGGTAGAAAAAACATTCTTGGACTTGAATGCAGGTTTGGAGAACTTGCCCTTCTGACATGCTTCACAAAGAGCATCTGATTTGAATTTCAGATTAGGGAGTCCTCTGACAAGATCCAGTTTGTTAATCTGAGAAATCTTTCTCAAACTAGCATGACCTAATCTTCTGTGCCAGACCCACTGCTCTTCAGAAACAGACATAAGACAAGTCACCTTCTGACTCATAAGATCTTGCAGATCTGTCTTATAAATGTTGTTCTTCCTCTTGCCTGTAAATAGGATTGAGCCATCCTTCTGATTTACAGCCTTGCAAGACTTTTGATTAAAGATTATATCATAACCATTGTCACTCAATTGACTGATAGATAAGAGGTTATGTGTTAATCCTTCTACAAGAAGTACATTAGAAATGGAAGGAGAGTTACCAGACTTTATATTTCCAGAGCCAATTATCTTGCCCTTCTGATCTCCTCCAAACTTGACTTCTCCTCCAGACTTAAGCACTAGGTCTTGGAACATAGACCTTCTTCCTGTCATGTGTCGTGAGCATCCAGAGTCCAGGTACCACGACATGTTGTGCTTTGTCCTTTTTGCAGCCAAGGATATCTGCAATAGGAATAATCTTATCCTTAGGTACCCACATTTTCTTGGGTCCTTTCTTGTTAGATTTTCTCAAGTTCTGATTGAACTTGGGTTTAACATTGTAAGCAATAGGAGGAACAGCATGATAATTTTTAATGTGAGTTTCATGATATTTCCTAGGTTGTGTCACATGCTTTTTGGTGTGTGTTATGTGAAAACTTTGAGCATGTGAAGTGTGCCTAATATCATGGGAGTGGCCATACTTGAACTGATCATACAATGGCTTGTATGTAAATTTCATTTCATCAACAGGTTCAAGTTTGTATGGGGTTTCACCCTCAAAACCAATGCCGACTCTTTTGTTTCCAGACACAGCATATATCATAGAAGCTAGCTGACTTCTGCCAATACTTCTAGATAAGAACTTCCTGAAACTTAAATCATATTCTTTCAGAATATGGTTTAGACTAGGAGTGGATTTTTCTGAATCAGAAGGAGATCCAACATTATTGGATAATTTTAAAAGTTTTTCTTTTAATTCAGAATTTTCCAACTCAAGCTTCTTTGTTTCAAATTCAAATAGCTTTTTCAGCTTTTTGTATTTGAGACTAATCTGAGACTTGAATTCCAGAAGTTCTGTTAGACCGGAAACTAACTCATCTCTAGTAAGTTCAGAAAATACCTCTTCAGAATCTGATTCTGATGTAGATTCTGATCCGTCATCTTCTGTCGCCATCAGCGCACAGTTAGCCTGCTCATCTTCAGAGTCTGAATCATCTTCTGACTCATCCCAGGTTGCCATAAGACCTTTCTTCTTATGAAACTTCTTCTTGGGATTTTCCTTCTGAAGTTTTGGACATTCATTCTTGAAGTGTCCAGGCTCATTGCATTCATAGCACATGACCTTCTTCTTGTCAAATCTTCTGTCATCAGAAGATTCTCCACGTTCAAATTTCTTTGAACTTCTGACGCCTCTGAACTTCCTTTGCTTGTTCTTCCAGAGTTGATTTAGCCTTCTGGAGATCAAGGACAGTTCATCTTCTTCTTCAGATTCTGATTCTTCAGGATCTTCTTCTCTAGCCTGAAAAGCGTTAGTGCATTTCTTGATATTGGATTTTAATGCAATAGACTTACCTTTCTTTTGAGGCTCATTTGCGTCCAGCTCTATTTCATGGCTTCTCAAGGCACTGATAAGCTCTTCCAGAGAAACTTCATTCAGATTCTTTGCAATCTTGAATGCAGTCACCATAGGACCCCATCTTCTGGGTAAGCTTCTGATGATCTTCTTTACTTGATCAGCCTTGGTGTATCCCTTGTCAAGAACTCTCAATCCAGCAGTAAGAGTTTGAAATCTTGAAAACATCTTTTCAATGTCTTCATCATCCTCCATCTTGAAGGCTTCATACTTCTGGATTAAAGCGAGAGCTTTAGTCTCCTTGACTTGAGCATTTCCTTCATGAGTCATTTTCAAGGACTCATATATGTCATAGGCCGTTTCCCTGTTAGATATCTTCTCATACTCAGCATGAGAGATAGCATTCAGCAAAACAGTTCTGCATTTATGATGATTCCTGAAAAGCTTCTTCTGATCATCATTCATTTCTTGCCTTGTCAGCTTTACGCCACTGGCATTTACTGGATGTTTGTAACCATCCATCAGAAGATCCCATAGATCACCATCTAGACCAAGAAAGTAACTTTCCAGTTTATCTTTCCAGTATTCAAAGTTTTCACCATCAAATACCGGCGGTCTAGTATAACCATTGTTACCGTTGTGTTGCTCAGCAGAGCCAGATGTAGATGCAGGTGTAGACTTTGCAGTTTCATCAGCCATCTTTTACTGAAGCGTTTTTCTCTTCCTGAATCTTTTCTAAACACGGTTAAGTGCTTGCACCTTAGAACCGGCGCTCTGATGCCAATTGAAGGATAGAAAAACACTTAGAAAGGGGGGGTTTGAATAAGTGTAGCTTTAAAAAACTTGACAGATAAAAATAAATTGCACAGTTATTTTTATCCTGGTTCGTTGTTAACTAAACTACTCCAGTCCACCCCCGCAGAGATGATTTACCTCAACTGAGGATTTAATCCACTAATCGCACGGATTACAATGGTTCTCCACTTAGTCAGCAACTAAGTCTTCCAGAGTCTTCTGATCACACACTGATCACTCCAGGAACAACTGCTTAGATACCCTCTAAGACTTTTCTAGAGTATTCTGATCCACACGATCACTCTAGTTACAACCTGCTTAGATAACCTCTAAGACTTCCTAGAGTATTCTGATCCACACGATCACTCTAGTTCCTTACAACTTAATGTAATCAATTCTAAGAGTATTACAATTGCTTCTTAAAAGCTATAATCACAAACTGTGATATTTCTCTTAACGTTTAAGCTTAATCTCACTAATATATTACAACAGCAATGTAGTGAGCTTTGATGAAGATGAAGATTCTGAGCTTTGAGTAGAACAGAGTTTCAGCAAGTTAATATGATTTGTTTTGTGCAGAATCGTTAACCTTGCTTCTCATCAGAACTTCATATTTATAGGCGTTGGAGAAGATGACCGTTGAGTGCATTTAATGCTTTGCGTGTTCCGTACATCATCGCATTTAATGTTATACGCTTTTGTCAACTACCTCGAGCCTTGTTCACGTTGTGTCTACTGACGTTGCCTATAATAGCTTTTAACGTTCCTTTTGTCAGTCAGCGTAGCTTGCCACTTGTACTTCCTTCTGATCTGATGTTTGTGAATACAACGTTTGAATATCATCAGAGTCAAACAGCTTGGTGCAAAGCATCTTCTGATCTTCTGACCTTGAAGTGCTTCTGAGCGTGATACCATCAGAACTTCAGTGCTTCTGATCTCATGTTCTTCTGATGCTTCCATAGACCCATGTTCTGATTCTGCTTCGACCATCTTCTGATGTCTTGCCAGACCATGTTCTGATGTTGCATGCTGAACCCTTTGAGACACAGCTTCTGAGCGCTGAATTATGCGTACTCTTTATATATTTCCTGAAAAGGAAATTGCATTGGATTAGAGTACCATATTATCTTAAGCAAAATTCATATTATTGTTATCATCAAAACTAAGATAATTGATCAGAACAAATCTTGTTCTAACAGTGTTATTATACATGTTTGTCTTCAACGGTCATTTGTCTTGTTTAGTTTCATTTCACATGGAGATATATACATATATATTGAAAATATAATAAAAGTGGTATACTACAGTAGTAATAAATATGAAACTAATCATAATTATATGTTACAACAAGTAGAATTTGTTAAATCACTAAAATAATTAAATTTATTAAAGTTAAAATTTTAAATTATACAATTGAATTGTCAATTGTTCGTGTTTCATGAAATTTATTATTATAAGACATATAAAGATCATTCAAAGGTGAATCATAACGAGATGTATAATTTTGAGAATCTTATCGCGGAGGATAAGGATATTGAGATTTCTACAAATAAGAACCTCATGAGAAAGGTTCTTCGTGGATTGTTGAAACACAAATCGAAAGTTCTTCACTGATTGTTGAAATATCCCGAACTAAGGATAAGCTAAATGGATGTCAAAATGACATTCCTAAATAGAGATCTCGATGAGGAGATTTACATGGAGCAACCATAAGGTTATGTGCTTACTGATAATGAAAAAACCATGTAGAAGCTTGTCAAATCCTTGTGTGGATTAACACAAGCATCGAAACAATGACATCAAAAAAGTTTGACTTTGTCATTGCCAAGCTCACCAAAAATAAAAGAGGAGACACACAACTTAGGAGGAGACTTTTCAATCTTATAAAAATACGAATTTAAAGAGTTTATCATCATCAAAAAGGGGGAGATTGTGAAGAATATATCTTATATCTAGTTTTGATGAAGACAAAGACTATCAAAGAATAAAAGGATCAAAAGTGTCATGCACATCAAAGATGGAGTTGATCAAGAAAGTTGAACATAGAAATTCAAGTGAATATTTGAGACAAGAGAACCTAAATAAGATACTCATTGCAATTTATACTATAATACTTTAAATTGCTCATAGTTTTATCTCTCACTTCATCTAAAAACCTTCTTGCATCATCATGCATGATTATCTAAAAACCTTCTTCATCTAATTCTTGTGACAAGTGTTTGTACACAAAGTTGTGTGAGAACAATGTGATTTTCTTGTCTCCGTGTTGATTATATGTTGATCATTATCAACAAGATGAATGGAACTTTAGAAACAAAGAGGTTTCTAGATTTGACATTCAAGATGAAAATATCTTGAAATGATAGACGTCATTTTCGATCAAAGTAAAATGAAATAGTGGGGGTTAAAAACATAGTCAAACAAATTATATTGATAAAACTTCCATATTCAAGATGAAAGATCTTGGATTATTTGACCCTTTTTTGGGGATCAAAGTAATACGAAATAGTGGGGGTTATGAACTTAGTCAAACACACTTTGTTGAGAAAGTTCTTTATAAGTTCAAACTATCACGTTTCAAGAAACTGAATATTCAATTTGATCTTAGTGTCAAAATGATGATGGAAGAGTTATGGCTATATTAGAATACACAAGTGAAATTGGTTTTCTAGTGCAATGTTCTATATCCGACATAGCATTTGCAATTAGTAAATGAGTAGATTTACTAGCAATCCAAATGATGAGCATTGGAAGGCCGTCACAAGGATTTTTATTATCTTTTAAACCAAAGTCTTGACCTCTATTATGGTAGGTTTCCTTCCATATTAGAAGGATATACCAATATGAGTTGGATATCGAGTGTTGGAGATCATAAATTTACAACAAAGTGGATATTTACACTAATTGGAGTGATATTTCTTGGAAGAGCAAGAAATAAACATGCATCACTCTCTTGACCATGGAGTCATGGTGTGTGGATCTCGCTTCCACTAGTCAAAGAAGTTGAATGGTTTAGGGAACTTATGTTGGAAGTTCCATTGGCTAAACACAAGTTTGAAAGGTGTTAACACAATGCGATAGTCAAGCCAATTTAGCAAGAGAATTCAGATAAGTGTAAAATGAAAAGTCTGGGCACTGAGGCCTTAGACATTCTTTCGTGAGAAAATTGATTAAAGATGTAATCATTTCATTCACATATATACAATCGATCTATAATTTGAATAACTCATTTACTAAACTACTGGCCAAGGATTTAGTAAAGACAACCTCGAGAGGTGTGAGGTTGAAACTCCTTGAATAAGCGTTCCAACAATGATAGCAACCCAATCTGAAGTTAATGCATCTTAAACTAAGATTCAATGGGTAACAATAAGTCGTTAATTTGGAAGTTAGTGCAACATTTTGTGACAATGTTGACTATTACATAATTGAGGGTCGAGTTTTTTAAAAACTCTTAATGAAGTTCTATATCGAGGAGGATATGTATCTCAAGAAATAGATACAAACTGAACTTCACCTATTTGAATTTCAAGATGGTGCCTTCTTAAAGTGAGAGTTGGAGTTTCTCTCATGAAAACAGGAAAAGCACATGGCCATAAAATAGTGCTAGGCGAGATATGTAGGCGAAAAACCTTTAAAGAGTGTGTGTATAGTATTCTGGTCTGATCACATGGGATAACGGTTCAAAGCATAGCTACCTAACGTTCTGATTAGGATTTGCGTTGTCTTTACTAAAGTTAAGTTCAAATCGAAAGATACCTAACTGTATTAACACTCTTTTGCTTTTTACTTTCTGGAATTGATCTTGTCAATATTAGAACAAGTGGGGAATTGTTGTAATTATTATAATAGTTGTTCCAAAATGACAAGAGAAGTGGATTTGAAAAAATCGCAACATTTCATGAAGTGTTGTAGAATGAAACCATACAACTTTTGAAGTGTGTTGTTATAGGCCAATCATTGTGACTTTTGGTAAAAGACATTGTTTCACCAAGGGTCGCTACCTTGTGAAACAATACCAATGTGGCCTATAAATAATTTATTCTGAATTCAGAAAATCACAACACAAAAACGCAAATCCTCTAGAGTAAATTCCAGACACTCTTCGCTACATTCGAGTTTTCGTCGGTCTTGCACAGACTCGAGAAGGCTGAATTATCTTGGGTATTCTTACATAGAAACTCTAAGACAATTTGAGAGTGCTTGAAATACTATAAGAAAAGTGTTCCGTACACGATTCTAGCCTCGATTCCATTTGATTTAAATGATTTTTCTAACAGTTTTGAGAAGACAAGACATGTTTGAACTTGAAATAAAGTGTTTTTTTTGTAAAGGCCATAATTTTATTCAAACATTGAACACTGGAAGTGCACATTACAAGTACTGTCACAACAAATTATAATTACTGTCAAAACAACAAACAAGTAAATCCAACATCAAAAAAATCCTCTACTTGGAACACAACCCAATCATAATAAGGAGACCAACTGCTAAGATACTAGCTCCATTCCAAACTAATAGGAATTAACAGAAGAATTGTTTTTATGCAGTATATGACAGAAAAAATGACAACATCTCCATTGACTAAGCTAAATTCAGCACTTGCATAACCAATCTAAATAAATCCAAACTGTTTCAGTCGACACCAAAAATGACACTACCATCCCGACCCAGTCGAACTCAGAGACACAGAGTTGATGAACGCCCATACGCTCCTCATGGTGTTCAAAATTCAATCTAGTAATGTTTACCTCAACAGACACAGAAGCGCTTTAGGATTCCTAATAACACCACTCCAACAACACAATATTACACTTATAAGTCTGCAAAAGCTCCCACCACACCAGGGCTAATATCTCAGTGCTGCTAAGACATGTTGCAGCAGACCAAAACTCTTGTCCAGATTGGAACTCTGCAAATACAGCCTTCTATTAAAATACCCTCCTAAACTTCAACCACACTATCCATCGTGACATAGATTCACACCACAACAATTAGCTACCAGAAACACCGAGACTTAGACAACTAGTCTCAAAATATACTAGAATTAAAGTTGACTCCTTCAGAGCTCCTTAGCACCACCTAACTATCGACACAACATTGTTTTAATGACTCCATCATCCAGAACGGCTCTGCGGCGAAAGAGGGATCAATGTTGACTGCACTGACACTCACTATACAACTAAGCCCCAAAGTCGGGCCAAGCCAGAACACAACAGGACTCCTTAGACAAACACCCGCCAGCAGCTTAAGCCGAATCAAAATTACACCTAGCGGGTGAACCAACCACTCATTCAGCCACTTGCTGAAGCTTCCATCTTGTAGGATCCGAAAGCCTTCAATTATGATTTTGTATGGTGTCTCGACATGAGTATTGAAAGCGAAATGTATGACTTTCATTAAATGTTGGTGCTGACGTTTAAAGTTATATGTGGTGGTACCTTGATATAAATTGTTTTTTTGAAAAGATTGGTCCCTCATGTGTTCATATTTATCGTATTGAGCTGGTACAAATTGTATTGGATTGTATTAACGTATATTATATCGTATTCATGTATGACATGTTTATTTAGACCATATTGTTTGTATATTGAATTGTATTGTAATCATGTCAATGTTAAGTGAACTTAATTGGATATCAATTTGATTATGTATGTGTATGAAGTTGAACTATATTGTATACATTTGTGGATTCTCATGCGTGGAGATGTTTAGTTTTAATTTAGATCTACTGCATAATTGTATGTATTTTTTGAGGTATATTTTTGCTATAATGTATGTATTTGGTCAGTGTATTTACATTATACATTTTCAATCCTTTGCATTACACGAGTTTATTTAAGATTATTTTATGTACTGTTGTGATAATGACAATGTTCAATTTAAATCAATACTTTAGATATGTGGGAACAAAGAACAGTGGAAACCAAATGGCCTCAAGTAATAAAAATAATAGTAGGCGAGAACACAAGAAAATCATTTACTATGTTCGATCAAATGATCTACGTCTGGGAGAGAGAGCAGCTCTCTAATTCACTATATTTAGAAAGTTGTTATAAGAGATTACATATGAGTTACAAGAAAATAGTCTTCTCCTTGAGAGCTCCCAATAATAAACCCTGAAGGATCCCAACAACAAACTTATATTTTCTACCAAAGTGTATCTCAATCTCTCCAACTCTCAATATATGAATCACACAAACCCAAGGTATCAAGAAGTGTTATTTGACCTTTCACTCAAGGTATCAAGAAGTATTATTTGACCCTTCTAAATAAATCTAAAAGGTTTTCCTTGATTACTAAAACCATTATTTATACCTTATGTAGCTCCCACTTAACAAATGAGAGAAAATCCATATTTAACTAACAATATTAACAGATCCAAGATATGACCCATTAACAAACGAATCCACAAACAAGCCCAAATTTGTCAGTACCAAAATATGTCTATTTTCTTTCTCTTTTTTCACTTGAGGTTTTAAGGCATATAATATTTCAACAACTCTCCATTTGACTTTAAACTGAGGGTGATGCCAATTTAACCGCCAACCACCTTACTGCTTTCTCCAAAGCTTGAATCACTCTTCAACAAATTTGATCAAGTCCAAGAAATGCTTGAACCTTGATCTTGGCAATGATTTGGTGAACATATCAGCTGGATTCTCTTCCGACTATAATTTCTGAACCTGAATCTCCTATGACTCTATCATGTCCCTTATAAAGTGTAAATGGGTGTTAACGTGTTGTCCTCTCATGATAAATTTGATGATTGGCCAGGTGAATGGCACTTTGACTGTCACAATTTATCTTTACACATTACTTGGTAGTCCCTAACTCCCCAATCATGCCTTTCAGTCATATGCCTTTGTTGACCCCTTCAATAAGGGCAAAATATTCCTCTTGAGTAGTAGATAATGCGACCACTGATTGTCGATTTGCCTTCCAGCTTATAGTTGTCCCAAACAATGTAAACACAAAACCTGATAAGGACTTTCTAGTGTCCACATTACCTGCATAGTCAGAATCTAAAAAAACCCTCCAAAGTGTCTTTCTCTTGAGTTGACCTTGTGTATTTAAAACCACCCTTTAGCATACCATTCAAATACCTCATAGCTCACTTCAAAGCTTCCTAATAAACCTGGCCAGGATTTGCCATAAATCAACTTACTATGTTGATTGCATATACTAAGTTCAATCTACTATAAACCATACCATACATAATGTTTTTTAGTTCCACTTGCATATGGATTACTCTCCATTATTTTCTTCTCTTTGTCAACTTAAGGACATTGTTTAATCGAAAGCTTCGTGTGATGACCCAAAGGAGTGTTAATGGTTTTAGCATCACCACATTCTAAACCCGTTCCAAATGAGTTCGGATATCCTCGCCCTGCCACCATCCATTTATAAACATCAATTTTTTTAATAAAAATATTTATTTTTACAAAATCATATTGCATTATAAATAATAAAATAAAACAATCTCAAGAAATTTCATACATACATTTCGAATATTTTAAATAATAAATACAAATTAAAATATCAAAACATTAGTGGCATATTCAATAATCTAGATTATAACAACTAAATAATACTAATATACATCATGTAATAAACTGGACAGGTTTAGGGGTGGGTTCGGGTGGATAGCCGCGGGTATGGGTTATGTTGCCATGCCTAGATAAGAATAATTCACTCTTCTTACAGTTTCTCATGATATCCATACCCACGATTCTTTTAGCTTCACCAAGATCTTTCATCTTAAATTTAGTATTTAAAATCTCATCGAGCTTACTGATCTCGTTTTTGCTAGAGCTTGCCATCAGAATATCATCAGCATATAGAAGGAGGTAGATAGTGACTTTCTCGTTCCTCTTCAATATGTATCACAACTATCATAATTACTTTGTACAAAACCATGTTTAAGAAGAAATTCATCAAACCGATGATATCACTGCCTTGGGCTTCGTTTCAACCCATACAAAGATTTCTTCAAGAAACTTACCTTAGCCTTATCATTTACAACCTTTAGGTTATTTCATGCAGATTGTCTCTTCAAGGTATCCATGCAAGAAATATGTTTTGACGTCCATCTGTTCTAACTCAAGATTATATTGATTTACAATTTCCATAAGTATCCTTATAGAATAATATTTTATCACAGGTGAAAAAATTTCATTGTAATCAATCCCTTCCACCTGAGAGAAACCCTTCGTTACAAGTCTTGCCTTAAACCTTGGTTCTTCAATCTCTGGAATACCTTCATTCTTCTTGAAAATGCACTTGCATCCAACCACCCTTTGTTTCTTAGGTAGTCTCACAAGCTATCAAGTACGGTTCTTCATCAGTGAATTCATCTCACCATTTACTGCAATCAACCATCTTTCTCTATCTTTGTTTTTTAGTGCTTCCTTGAAGGTCTCTAGTTCTGAATCTTGCACCCCTGCAACCGCATTCAAAGCATAATAAATAAGATCAACATAATTGTACCTTTGAGGTGGTACAGTCTTCCTCCTAACTCTATCATAAGCCAATTGATAATTAGGAGACATTATATGTTTCCCTTCAATAGTATTGGAAATAGGAGTTTCTACTACCTCCACGTTTCTAGTCTCACTAGTAGGAACCTCCACCTCAAACTGAGTCTTTTTCACCTTAGTTTTTTTATTCTTTAACATCCAATTATTTGCACTTCATCCCCATACGAGTCTCGTCAAAAGTAACATTCCTACTTATGCTAAATTTTGATCCTCCAAGTTCCATCTTCCATAATTTGTAAACTTTCACCCCTTTAGGATAACTAATGAAGACACATTTCACAACCCTAGCATCAAGTTTGTCTTATTTGATATGAGCAAACGCTTAGGCTCCAAAAATCTTCAAATTTGAGTATTCTACTGGTTTTCCATTCCAAACTTCCATAGGTGTCTTGAAGTTTATTCTTGTGGATGGACATCTGTTGATCAATTCGACAGGATCTTAGCATGTTGTCAAAGTCTGTTCACATGTTGTAGTCAAAAGCCTATAATGTTGTAGTCGAAGTATGCTCAAGTATGCAGTAGTCCAAATGCTAAATTTGTTAGCATGTCGAATTGGACTTGTTTGTTAAGTCCAATTGTTTAAGTTGGCTTATTTACTAAGTTAACTTGTGTAATGGATCTGCGTGTAAAAACCTATTAGTTTAGTGTGTTAGTTTTCTTATAAATAACATACTAGTATCTTATCATTGCATACTGTAAATCCTGATTATGATTAGAGAGATTATTTATTACTAACACTCGTAATCTTATTCCAAAAAGAAATCAAATAATAACAATTTTATAACTAATTCATTATATTCTTCTTGCTTCTCTCTTTTCTACCTTTTTGGATTGAAAATGAACACCAATCTTTTGAGCTGTCAGGTTTAATTTTTTGGGTGGTAGCTGAAATCCTTCAAAATCTAAATAGAAGATAACTCTTAATGGTCCAATCTAATTTTACATACTAGTATAGGTCTAGGCTAATAAATATAAAATTTACTATGAAAAAAATCCTTTGTTGTGTGTGCCAAAAACATTGTAGCCCGTGCATAATCTAAATCGAAGATAATCTTCTCGTTATATCGGTCCAATCTATTTTAGAGACAAGTTTATGCTAATAAATCTCAAGTGTTACTAAAAGTAAAAGAAAATATTTTCTTGTGTTTGCCAAACAAAGATAAGATGAAGATAATATTATAACATTTGTTATACGCACTCGTAAAAAATACAAAAATAATGGATATTGATTACGTTTCCATTTTTAATAGTTTATCATATTCTTACATCAAAAACGTGTTTAAAGTTATTTTCAAGAAGATCAGAATCATTTATTACACAATTTTAATGAGATTAATAACTAAAGACAAAAAAAGTAATTATCAACCCAAATAAAAAGAGTCAACAAGAGTAGAGAATTTTTCCATCTTCCTCTTCGTTTGGGTCTTTCGAATCATAATTTCCCACTACACCAATGGCGCATGCTGATGTGAGAGACTTACAGCTCACTTTTCTACCCGCCGGCCGGAAAATCACCGCCACCGATGACTCCGATGACTTGGAACATGCACTGCTCCTTGACTCCCGCGACGGAGTTGACGACGAGAGAAGAAGAATTCAGGTGAGAATCTCCGGTATGACATGCACCGCTTGCTCTAATTCCATCGAATCAGCTCTGAAAGCGGTTGACGGAGTTCTCAGTGCTTCCGTTGCTCTACTGCAGAACAAAGCTGACGTGGTTTTCAACCCTGCTATGCTTAAGGTTCTCTCTTTTTTCCTACACTGCTCAACTTTTTTTACTGTAATAATTTAAAAAATTAATTAAATTAAACGTGATCACTAGTGTCGGTTTTGAACACCATACTAACACAGATAGCATTTATCTGATGACTTGTACTCAATTCAACTCTTTGTATCAGCTATTGATTACAATTATGTAAATTATCAACTAGTGGATTTTTTTGGTGTAATTTTTTGGAAATGGATACTCTCATGTTACATTTTCTTGGCAACCGTATGTGAAACTGTAGTGCCTACTTTTTTTTAGATGATAAATGAATGTTGTCCTATCAGAATTATTTATGAAGAGAGAGACGCGCACAATTCTGTTTGTTTTAGATTTTGATAGAATTGATCTATAGACAATTGATTTTAAGAAATTGAGTTTACAATTTTTTTTAGTGTTTGATACTTTGGTAATGATAAAAGTGGGATCACTTTAGATGTGTAAGTATAAAGTACTTTGTATAGGTCCACTCCCATAAATGATTTTAGTCAACCCAAAAGTTAGGGTTGTATTGCTTCCATAATCAATTCTTGTGGTCTCAGAATTGATTTTTTTTTTTCACATTGTTTTTGTAACCAAACACAATACACTAAAAATTGATTGAGTGTATTGGAAAACACAATTTTCAATCTTAGGTTGAAAATAATCTCAAACTAACTGATTAATAAGTGACCTTTGTAATTTTGTATCTATAAAACTATAGAACATATGTATGAGAAAAAAATATGAAAGAGTACATAATTGGCGCCGTGTCAGACATGGCCAGTTCCCTCAACAACAACCCAGCTTGTACCAGTGTTCTTTGTTATGCATGTTCCTGTACTCTGGAAGGTGTAATTTTGCATTTGGATATAACATCATAGATAATTCCTATAATCTATACACATTAATCAACTAACATGTGGACTTAAATTGATTTGATGCTTCTTCTCTTAGGTGTCACGACACTGATTGCGGTCGTCGCGGTGTGAATTAACCACAATTTGTTCTTGAACAATAAAAACGGTTATAATGGTAACGATATCGGCCGTTTTCGCAATCGCAGACTTTTTTTAAAACCCTAATTGTACGAGACAAAATGTTGGGCGGTTTAGAATCAACATGAGATTAAAGTAAATATAGCAGAAATGAGGATGTTGCGTTGGATGTGTGGTAAGACTAGACATGATAAGATAAAAAATGACAATATTAGAGAGAGTGTTAGGATAACTCCTTATAGTAGAAAAGATGGTGAAAAATAGACTTACGTAGTTTGGACATGTAGAGAGAAGACCTGTAGATTCTGTTGTAAAGAAAGTAGATTAGATGGAGATGAGTCAAACAACTATAGGTAGAAGAGGACCTAGAAAAACTATAAAAGAAGTTATTAAGAAAGATCTCGTAATTAACGATTTGGATAGAAGCATGGTCCTAGATAGAACATTATGGAAGAAGTTGATCCATGTAGCCGAGACCACTTAGTGGGATAAGGCTTAGTTGTTGTTTTCTTAATGCATCTGTATAATTCACCATTCGAGAAAGATTTTAACAAAATGCTTGTATGAATTACTGACAGAAGCTTGTATTCAATAGACATTGAATTATATTCTGAAACTTTTTCATATTCCAGGATGAAGACATTAAAAATGCAATTGAAGGTGCAGGGTTCGAAGCAGATATATTACCCGACTCCAATGGACTTGGAAATACTCCACATGAAACCCTGGTAGGACAGTTCACAATTGGAGGTATGACATGTGCAGCCTGTGTAAATTCTGTTGAAGGTATTTTAAGAAGTCTTCCAGGGGTTAAAAAGGCCGTGGTAGCTTTGGCTACTTCGTTAGGCGAAGTTGAATATGATCCAAGTGTAATTAGTAAAGATGATATAGTCAATGCAATCGAAGATTCTGGCTTTGAAGCCTCGTTTGTACAGAGCAATGAGCAGGATAAAATAATTTTTGGAGTTGTTGGTGCGTACAGTCTAATAGATGCACAAGTCATAGAAGACATGCTTAGTAACATGAAAGGAGTAAGGCAGTTTAATTTTGACCGGATATCGGGTGAATTAGATGTTCTATTCGATCCTCAAGTTCTCAGTCCAAGGTCCTTAGTTGATGGGATCCACATGGAAAGCAATGGAAAGTTTGAATTACATGTTAAAAGCCCTTATTCAAGGATGGCTTCTAAAGTTGTTGAAGAAACCTCAACTATATTTCGGGTCTTTATCTCCAGCCTTTTACTTAGTGTGAGTATTTATTTGATCTCAATTTACATAACAATCTTTTAGTTTCTTTATATTACCCTTTTTTTTCTTTATTCGTATTCCTTTTCACGTGATCATGAATCACAATTTCTTTGAAGTATTTGAAATCACTTGCAAAATTACTGAATAGCTCTCGATTCCAATCTGTATAAAGATAAATTACATAAGTTCTGTTAATTGCTATCCTAAAATTAAGAAATACACGTTGTCTTCACATTCAATTACTGATATTGTGTTAGCATACCTTATGTTTTTATGTTCTTGTTTGATCTTTTGAATTGATTTTAGCTCGATGCATTTATCAGGTTCCCCTCTTCTTCATGAAGGTAGTTTGTCCTCATATTCCATTTATGTATTCCTTGTTACTTCGGCGATGTGGGCCTTTTCTCATGCGTGATTGGGTGAAATGGGCATTAGTTAGTGTCATCCAATTTGGAATTGGGAAGCGCTTTTATATTGCAGCTGGAAGGGCTCTTAGAAATGGTTCAACAAACATGGATGTCTTGATTGTTGTGGGAACTACCACTTCTTACGTTTATTCTGTTTATGCTCTTCTATATGGTGCTCTTACTGGATTTTGGTCCCCAACTTACTTTGAAACAAGTGCTATGCTTATAACATTTGTTTTGTTGGGGAAGTATTTGGAAGTCCTTGCTAAGGGAAAGACATCTGATGCCATCAAGAAATTAGTAGAACTTGCTCCTGCAACAGCTTTATTAATTATTAATGATAAAGGTGCATATTACTTTCATTTTCTATGTTTGTTCTCTTAGGTTGAAATATCATTTCTTTAAGGCTATGTTTGGGAGTTTGGAGGGGAGGGGAAGGGAGGACTTCGAAAATTGATTTTTTTTTAAAATATAGAGAAATTTTTAAAAAAATTTTAAAAAAAGATTTTGTTTAGAATGATAAAATAATGTTTATCATTAATGTATATTTACTTTTTGAAATACTATAACAACAAAAGTTATATTTGAACATTTTGTCTAAGCCCTTCAAAACCCTCTTTTAATACAAATTTTGAGTTCCCCAAATTAGGGGTTTTTTGGTGTTATGAAGAAAATCAAATCCTCCAAAACCCTCCAAACTAAAATCTTTCTATTCTTTTCCCCCAATCCTTCCTATTTTTCAAACACCCTCCCCTCCCTTCCCCTCCAAACTTCCAAACATAGCCTAAGGGTACTTCTTTTCTAATGTTTTAGACTTCATCAATTAATTGACAATAATAACTAATAAGCATGTCGATTTTCTAGATGGTAAGTCTTTTGAAGAAAGAGAAATTGATTCTTTGCTTGTTCAACCTGGTGACACATTGAAAACTCTTCCTGGTACAAAGATTCCTGCTGATGGTATTGTTACTTGGGGCTCAAGTTATGTAAATGAGAGCATGGTAACCGGTGAATCTGTACCTGTTTTGAAGGAGGTGAATGGTTCTGTTATTGGGGGTACAATAAATATGCATGGCGTCCTTCACATTAAAGTTACTAAAGTAGGATCTGATACAGTTTTGAGTCAGATAATAAGTTTGGTTGAAACAGCACAGATGTCCAAAGCTCCCATTCAGAAGTTTGCTGATTATGTAAGTATTTGGGTCTTGGTTGTTGATCTTCATGTTCTACGGGAGTTACTTTTCATTGTGTACGTGTTTCTGTATGTAGAACTAAATTGCATCATTCCCACTTATGAAGAATACAATTTTAGTCTGAAACATATCTTCTGTTCTGTAAAATATTCTTGTGATTGACCGGAGGTAGTTTTACGAGTGGTTTTTTCTGCATTTTTATTTAGTTATGCAAGATTTTCAAAATTTAGCATGCGTCAGCTTATAAAAGATACATTGAGTAGCTTGGAAACAACATTTGGTTAAGGTTGCATAGTTGGGGTAATATTTTGAAGGCTCTCTGATTGCTGAAAAATGTGCTGTTAAGGAATCAACTTAAGCTGTTTTTTTGCCTGTTCATTATGTTCTGAAAGTAGAATTTTTTTGCCGATTCAATAACATCCAGTAGTTGATGGGTTCACAAATGATATAAACTCGGGTATCGTTCTCTTGGCTGGCAGGTAGCAAGCATATTTGTTCCGACCGTTGTTTCTTTGGCCTTGTTGACATTTTTGGGTTGGTAAGTTCATTTTAACTGGTTTTGTTATATTGCTTAAAGTTGACTTCTATAATATGACCGAAATGCTTATTCCTAATTTTATCTTTAAATTTGAATTTTTAATCTGCAGGTATATTGCTGGAGCTGTTGGAGCTTACCCAGAAACATGGCTGCCAGAAAATGGAAATCACTTTGTGTTTGCCCTAATGTTCTCAATATCTGTAGTGGTGATTGCATGTCCATGTGCACTTGGCCTAGCAACACCAACAGCCGTCATGGTGGGAACAGGGGTTGGGGCTAACAATGGTGTATTAATTAAAGGAGGAGATGCCTTGGAAAGGGCTCAGATGGTGAAGTATGTGATATTTGATAAAACAGGCACTCTAACTCAGGGAAAAGCCAGTGTTACTACTTCCAAAGTATTCACTGGAATGCAACGTGGGGAATTTCTTAAATTGGTGGCTTCTGCTGAGGTGAATTCTGATTTTTTGTCCATTGTTGTCTTTTTGTTATACTGTCACATCTTTTTATTCTTTCCTTCCTCTTGTCAGACTACTTAACTTCTTTAGCTGTGTTATCGTTAGAATTCAAGTGAGTTATTAGTGTCACGTCATCTAGGAATAAGCTAATTGAATGATATAAAAGAGATGTGGCTCATATACTCAATGCCTAAAGGTCTCCTGGTGTGAAAATGTGGTGTCAAGGTCTCTTGGTGGTCTTGGCTATTAGCTCATTGTTATTCCCTTTTCTCTCCAAACTCCCTAACAAGCTTCCCCTTATTGTTGGTAAAACAGCATCTGGGAATTAACAAATTACCAAAAATGCGATAAAGTAGAAACACAATTTAAAATCAGAGTCCGACCATTCGTGCTTACATCTTGGCAACAGACCAGCTGTTGTGATTTCTATTAATCACAATTAGGGCTACAAGATTATAATTTGTGTTTAAATGCTACAGTCCTAACCCTCAACTTCACCACACTTAATCAACTATCTACTTATTAGTAAACATGAACTATACGCACCAGTTACGGCATGTAGTCTTGGGCATGGGATGAGCAATAAGTATACGCACCAGTTATTATTTGTTCAATTTGTCGGAAAAACTTACTTTCTATTTTAGAGGAACCAATAGCAAGTCAATAACTTATTTTATTTGTTTATATAATTCAGGCTAGCAGTGAACACCCACTAGCAAAAGCAGTATTAGCATATGCACGCCATTTTCATTTCTTCGATGATTCTTCAGCTACTACACAGAATGATGTGAAGTCTGGGTGGCTTTTTGATGTCACAGACTTCTCTGCTCTCCCAGGAAGAGGTGTTCGATGCTCTATAAACGGGAGGCATATTTTGGTATTGTCACTTTACTATTGTTTTGTAATATGTCTGTCTTTGTATCAAAAATACATTGAAATTAACTATTTTTCTGTAAAGAGTTTCTTATGAGAAGCAGCATATCCTCAACAGGTTGGCAACAGGACGTTGATGGTGGAAAATGATATTGATATTTCAAAAGAAGTGGAAAATTTTGTTGTTGAGCTGGAACGAAATGCGCAGACAGGGATACTAGTATCATATGATAATATATTGATCGGAGCTTTGGGGGTTGCAGACCCACTAAAAAGAGAAGCTTCTGTGGTTATAGAGCGCCTCCAGAAAATGGGTGTCATACCTGTTATGGTTACAGGAGATAACTGGAGAACAGCTAATGCTGTTGCCAAGGAGGTCTGTATATAACAGTACCATGTTTCTTTTTGTGCTGGCTAGTAAAACCTATTTTTCTGATAACTAGGATTATTTATTTCTCTGGTGTGATGACAAATGTTTTGCATGGCAGGTTGGCATCCAAGATGTGAGAGCAGAGGTGATGCCTGCGGGGAAAGCTGACATTGTTCGTTTATTCCAAATGGATGGAAGCATAGTTGCAATGGTGGGCGATGGTATCAACGATTCTCCAGCATTAGCTGCTGCTGACGTTGGCATGGCAATTGGGGCTGGAACTGATGTTGCAATAGAAGCTGCTAACTTTGTGTTGATGAGAAATAACTTGGAAGATGTGATCACAGCCATCCATCTTTCTCGGAAAACGTTTGACCGTATTAGATTGAATTACGTATTCGCGATGGCTTATAATGTCGTTGCTATACCAGTTGCAGCTGGGGTTTTATATCCTTCATTAGGTATCAAGCTGCCACCATGGGTTTCTGGTGCATGCATGGCTCTGTCTTCTGTAAGTGTTGTATGCTCTTCTTTGCTTCTTAAAAGGTATAGAAGACCCATACTTCCCACAGTTCCTGAAATAGTTGTAGAATAACAAGATTGTAGTGAAAACTATAGATTACAACTTATAACCCCATTGTAAAGGACTTTTGATAGGAACTTGTAATTCCAGTTTTGTGCACATGCCTTCAGTTTCTGCATCCATAAGGGTGTGTTATTTTGTAGCTGCCAATTGGTTGTAAACTTTATTTTCTCGCCGCTTTTGACACATCTACAAGTTCATCCATCATTACTTGTGCGTA
Source organism: Vicia villosa (assembly GCF_029867415.1). NCBI lineage: Eukaryota > Viridiplantae > Streptophyta > Magnoliopsida > Fabales > Fabaceae > Vicia > Vicia villosa. The sequence goes on from NC_081183.1 coordinate 124,386,290, forward strand.
TCTTCTCCCTTGAAGCCATATGTGTAGTTAATACAATTAATTTCAAGTGTTCACGAGTAAGTTATCCACCCCTTCTCAGTAGAGTTTTATCGGTAGAAACCTAAACCGAGTTACTATTAATAACTATGGTTTGGCCTATTGGAAGCGCGGAAATTAGAGATGCTAATGAGCAGGGTATTATAATATTCGTCTCCATATTCATGGTTTTATAATATTCGTCTCTATATCCATGGTTTAAAAAGATTATCTAAATTATACACATACTTATGCTGGTTAACCCCTTTTTTTTTTTTTATAAAAAATAATATATAATTTATCATGTCGTTTTAAAATTTTAACAATATTAAAAAAAATAGAGGATGTTATTGTTGAGTTAAGAAATAAACAAACATTTATGCTAAAATGCGTACAAGTTTAATAATAAAATCGATAAATTAACATGAGTATATGATAATAAAATAAAAATATCTAAATATATATTGAGCGGGTATGAGACGGGTGGATACTAAGGTATTCGTATATGTGCTTTGCTTATTGTAGTCGATAATTGTTTGTCTATATGAAATCTAATAATTGGTGGTCAAATAGCAGAAATTTAATAATAGTTAGTCCACCGGATTTTAAATAAGATTCCAATACTATGTTAAGAATGTATAGTTTGATCTAACTCAAACATACAAAATCGACTTGTCCGACAAAAATTTCTTACACTTATAAATACCATATACAGAATTAAAATAAAAAGGTAATACTATTTTTTTTTAATGACAATTATAATATGATTCTCAATTTCTCATGCACAATCTCTTGCATGAAGTATGGACTAAGTAAAAATATTATCCTATGAAAAATATACATAAAAAAAGGTATAGGATAGGTATGTGCCATGGAAACGAAGACCAAGACTATACTACCCTACACTCACGTGCCTCTTGACTTCTTCTCCTACACTGTACATCACCTATAATTATAAATAATAATAAAAATATTTTTGTTTAATGCAACCATCAAGTTAATTGAAAATTAAACTTACATAAAGTTCATGAAGTACCTTACACGTTCATGCCAATTTTATATAATTACATAGGAAACTTAATTAAATCAAATCAACAAGGTATGGAGGGTAGGTAGCTATAACACATATATCTCAGTTTATAATTTTCAACTTAACAGTACACATTTTTCTGACCAAACAAACACTAAGACCAACATATCAAACAAACACTCCCAAGAAATGATGTTATCATTGATTTTGATTTTGATTTCGTCACTAATATTATTAACTTCAATATAACGTTCTTTCCTCGAACCACACTATTCTTTGTCTCTAAGTTTCTCCCCTATCACTATCAAAGAATAGTCAAATTTAGACATTTTTACTTTGACCATGAAAATTGACAATACTCACATACATATACACACAACACATAACACATAACACATAAACACAAACACTTGAACACTAAACAAAAACATGTTTCATTTCATTCTTTAAATATTCTAAGACTATGTCAAATTGTCAATAGAGTTATATTAAGTATTTGATCCTCCTCAATATGAGTAATACCACTATGACTGCTTCTACTGATCAATATTGGATGCAAATCTATCAGCAACCTCTCATGGAAGATCATCATGCTATAGAAAATTTCTCTGATTCAACTGTCATGACAACAAATCCTCTCCCATCACAAACCACGGTTATGAGTCCAACAAATTCATACTCAAACAACACTAGTGACCAATTGACACCAAAGAGTGGTAATGTATCCAAACCTATCAGAAGAAGATCTAGAGCTTCTAAGAGAACACCAACAACACTTCTTAATGCAAACACAACAAATTTCAGACAACTTGTGCAGCAATTCACAGGTTGTCCTAGTACTAGTCTCTCGTCGTCGTTGTCGTCGCTAGGTGTTCGTAAAGGACCTATTACCTTAAACTTTCAACAAGGTAGTAGCAAACAGAATATTCAACATGATACATCATCAACAACAGCTAGGTTAATGCCACAGTTTAGTAGCACAAGTTATAATCAAGTTTCTAGGCCGTTTCCATTGAAGATGAATCAAATTCAAGTGGCTCAGCAACAGCAGAATGGTTATAACTCATATGATTATGTCAATAACAACAGTTTTGGTTCGAATTCGGGTAACATAGATGTTTCTGATGGATTGGTTGTGGATAATGATTTTGGTTTGCATGATCTATCTGTGAATGCATTCTCTAATGATACTTTTATGTAATGAAAATTATTGTTTAATTAAGTAGACTTAGTTATATAGTTTGTTACTTTGTTTATTGTTGTATGAATTTTCACCTATAATTATAACAATAATGTATAAGGTCTTTTTTATATGCTGGCTTTAATATCTTTGAATTCATCAGAAGAAAGCATGTGAGTGAGGTGTTGTAAGCTAGTGTGATTCATTCATATCTTGTAGGTTTGAATTGAATTGGAATAGTTCAAAAGAAGTATACAGTTTTGGTCACCGGGGAGAGTTCGAGGTGGATTGGAATATAGAATGGTGGGCTAGTTTTGGCTGCATCTGTAGCATAGTACTACTTTGAACAAAGTTCATCCTTATCTTTTTTGTTTTAATATTACAAGGTTTATTTAATATGTGTACAGATGTTGTACAAATGTTCAATATATTGTTAGTAGAGTTTTCAAATGGGTTTGAGTAGATAGGCCTGGTTATTTAATCAACTGCTAAAATTGAATTCACTTCAATTATTAATGAGCAAGGCAGTGCAATGAACTCATAATAAAGTTATATACCACATTAGTTTTTATCCATCAAATAAATTATATGTAAATACAAGTTTAGTTGAGTGATATTTGTTCTTTACGGGAATAAAAAATATATGAAGATCGAATGAATTTGAATTCTAATAGGGTGGAGTGAGTTTATGGTACGGCAGAGCGGAGGTTGACCTACAAAGTTAGCATTCTAATATTTAAATCAGAGTGAATGAGTTGAGAAAGTAGTTTGAGCATGTAAATGAGAGCGTACTTGAAATGACGTATGTTGGACTTTATATAGTATGGGGGATAAGAGTCGTCCCCATGCGATATGACGCCTTACGTGGGGTCATCCAATTATATCTAACGGTGGATGATCCACCAAAGACGAGGATCAGATGTGGGTCTAATGGTTGTGAGCACGCATGAAAAACAACATACAGGTCCAAAACACACCCTGTCATGAATAGACCATCCTCCACTTCTAGGGACCATTCATATAACAATATGAACTTCTCCAAGTTCAAAGAACTTTTCTGTAGGAACCACCTACCTTGCCCATAACCATAAAGTATCTTCCCCAGGATCTCACCCAAAAAATAGAACAGGATGTCTGCTCTAATACCAATTGAAATTCTAGTATTTCAGGCTTCAGATGTCTTAGTCTTATGGCATGTTGAGACATCTGATCTGAACAACATACAAGCAAAGTATAACATTTCATAAACAATACTGAAAAGTAAATGAGCATACAAAATTGTTAATCCAGTAGTATCAATTCGAAGCTAAACAACCTCAGGTTTACAACTCCTCACCTGATCCCTACCCAGTCCAACTTCTACCTAAGAACCTCCTAGATAAGAGAACTCCTCTCACTTCCAATCACCGCGGTGATGTCTCAAACTAACGATCCACATTACTGATATTGATGGCCCTTGACCACAATTGTCAAAAACAAGATTAATACTCACTTAACCAACAAATACTTAGCCAAGACTCTTGACTAAGAACAATACTTAAAGTTTCTTAAAAGCTTCCCCCAAGAACAATAATCAACTTTATGCTTCACAGTTTAAGAGAGATAACAGAACCTTACAACTCAAGGAACACATTCCAACTCACGTGTCAAGTGGATTACAAAACAACCAACTCTCATAGAGAGTGGTACAAACGACAAGCCCTAGTATTTCTACATCTTGGACCCGTGCCTTTTCTAGGTTACAAAGCTTATATCTATAAACTTTTCCTAACTGGATTTGGGCTTCAAAATCACAGCATAGCATATCAGCTACTACAATCAGCAGAAGATTCTGCACAAAAATAGGTCTTCGATCAAATCTTCCTAAATTATCTCCATAATTAGAAAGTGAATATTCTGACTTGAATCTTCCATACCTTTAAAATCTGAGCCATATAATATTCCCAGAATATTGTGCATCTGTTAAATCTTGAACTGATCCAACAACCCAGCCCAAACAGTCACGATGTCGAATGACTTCTATATAGGACATCTTGTCCGACATGTTGTTCCAAATGATAAAATATTTCATCTCAACATGTTTCTTCATAAAATAAGACTTCTTGCTCAACCTGTTCTTCTTAGCAATTTAACACATCCTATTTAGCATATTGTTGCTATATTTGTTTTACTAAAATTAATGTCAATCAACAAAATAGATAACTAACATTTTCCATGATACTTCCTCTTCTTAATCAATAAAAAACCTTTTCCTTTTCATTTCTTTCTTAATTCAACCTTTTCCTTTCTTAATTCAAAGAGAACTTTCAAAATAAATTCCAACGCTTGATCCAACGTCAAGTCATTAATGCAAAAACCTCTTTTCTTAACCAAATCAAAAGATCAAGTGACAATTGGAGTACACCTCTTGAATACCTTGATCTTTTGGATTAAAACACATTAATTAAACAAGTACAACAAGTGACAATTGAACTCGCTTCCTCTTAAATACCTTGGGTAAAAATGTGCTAGAAGAACTCCTACGGTTAAACCTTTACTAAGAGTCTGCAAATATTATTTTTTACCAACTTGGATAACAAGTGACGATTGGAATCACATCCTTTTGAATATCTTGGGTGAACAATGCGCTAGGAGCACACCTATGCTCAAAATATTCACTAAACATCCCTTTAAAAATCAATCAACCCAAAAATAGTTCTCCCTGAACTACGAATGCTCTGACTTTCCTATTGCACGAGGGAATACGTAGGCACAAGATGTGATGTATTGGCGAGCACAAAAACAAAAAACTAAATCCTTTTCTTTCATATTTTCTCGATTAATAATTAGAAGAACGCAAACATTACGTTAACACTCATTCATAAACTAACTAAATGGGCCCATCGAGTACGATGAATGTGAGGGGTGCTAATACCTTCCCCTTGCATAACTGACTCCCAAACCCTAATTTGGTTGCGATGAACATCTTATCCATTTTTTTCTTGTGGGTTTTATTCGATATTTCACCTTTCGTGTTTTGGAATAAATAAACAAGTCTTGCAGCGCTTGAGTCAAAGACATGTTGATCTTTGTGAATTGTCTTTTGGATGCGCCTTGTTTACGTTGGTTGTCTTGTTGTTGTATCGATGCTTAATTAGAGACCAGGATTGCCCCAACAGTATCAGATTCATTCCTCCCATTGTATGGCTTTTTTGTGACACTAGAAGTTGAAGTCATTAGAATCTTTCCACTTCGGATTCCACTTTCAACACGTTCCCCAGTCAGTATGAGGTCGGTAAAACTAGATGAAGAGCTTCCAATTAGATGGCTGTAGAAAGGACCAGTTAGTGTACTCATGAACATATCCACCAATTCTCTGTCCGCCAAAGGGGGTTGAACTCTGCCAGCCAAGTCTCTCCATTTCTGAGCATATTCCTTGAAACTTTCTTTCGGCCCCATAAACATGCCTTGTAGTTGCATGCGAGTCGGTGCAAAATCAGCATTGTATTGGTATTGCTTGTATAAAGTAACATCCAAGTCTTCCCAAGTATGAATGTTGGTACCCTCGAGTTGATAGTACCATTCCAGTTGTGTTCCTGATAGGCTTTCTTGAAAGAAATGGATCCAGAGCTTCTTATCAGCAGTATGAGGCTGAATCTTCCTAACATAAGACCTCAAGTGTAGTTTAGGACAAGAGACTCCATCATACTTAGCAAAGGTCAGAGTCTTGAATTTCGGAGGAATGACAACCCCTAAGATGAGTTCTAGTTCTTCAAAATCCAGCCCGAGTACCTTCTAAACTTCCATGGCTTTCATACGTTCTTCCAGCAGCTTGTATTTGTCATCAGGATGTTCGTCCTCATAGTAGTAGTCCTCTTCTTCCTCAGAGGGCTTGACAGAATCGTGTTTGCTTTTTGCATCAGTTTTGACACTAGCATCATCGTCTTGTTCATCGTCGTCCTCTTTAGAAACCTTAACTTCTTCAGCTTTCTTAAGTGGGCCTCAGAATCTTCTTCCCATGTTAAGGACACCCACAGATCTTATAGACTTCTTTGTTAGAACAAGATTTGTTCTTATCAATTATCTTAGTTTTGATGATAACAATAATATGAATTTTGCTTAAGATAATATGGTACTCTAATCCAATGCAATTTCCCTTTCAGGAAATATATAAAGAGTACGCATAATTCAGCGCTCAGAAGTTGTGTCTCAAATGGTTCAGCATGCAACATCAGAACATGGTCTGGCAAGACATCAGAAGATGGTCGAAGCAGAATCAGAACATGGATCTATGGAAGCATCAGAAGAACATGAGATCAGAAGCACTGAAGATCAGAAGATGGTATCACGCAACAGAAGCACTTCAAGGTCAGAAGATCAGAAGATGCTATGCACCAAGCTGTTTGACTCTGATGATATTCAAACGTTGTATTCACAAACATCAGATCAGAAGAAAGTACAGGTGGCAAGCTACGCTGACTGACAAAAGGAACGTTAAAAGCTACTAAAGGCTACGTCAGTAGACACAGCGTGAACAAGGCTCGAGGTAGTTGACAAAAGCGTATAACATTAAATGCAATGCTGTACGGAACACGCAAAGCATTAAATGCATTCAACGGTCATCTTCTCAACGCCTATAAATATGAAGTTCTGATGAGAAGCAAGGTTAACGATTCTGCACCAAAACAACTTATATCAAACTTGCTGAAACGCTGTTCAAATCTAAACTCAGAATCTTCATCTTCATCAAAGCTCACTACATTGCTGTTGTAATATTTTAGTGAGATTAAGCTTAAACGTTAAGAGAAATATCACAGTTGTGATTATAGCTTTTAAGAAGCATTTGTAAACTCTTGAATAGATTACATTAAGTTGTAAGGAACTAGAGTGATCGTGTGATCAGTATACTCTAGGAAGTCTTAGCAGTTGGCTGAGCAGTTTGTAACTAGAGTGATCGTGTTGATCAGAATACTCTAGGAAAGTCTTAGGAGTGAACTAAGCCTAGAGTGATCGTGTTGATCAGTAGACTCTAGAAAAGTCTTAGAGGGTATCTAAGCAGTTGTTCCTGGAGTGATCAGTGTGTGATCAGAAGACTCTGGAAGACTTAGTTGCGGACTAAGTGGAAAACCATTGTAATCCGTGCGATTAGTGGATTAAATCCTCAGGTTGAGGTAAATCATCTCTGCGGGGGTGGACTGGAGTAGCTTCGTTAACAGCGAACCAGGATAAAAATATTTGTGCAATTTATTTTTATCGTCCAAGATTTAAAGTCACACTTATTCAATCCCCCCCTTTCTAAGTGTTTTTCTATCCTTCAATTGGCATCAGAGCGCCGGTTCTAAGGTGCAAGCACTTAACCGTGTTTAGAAAAGATTCAGGAAGAGAAAAACGCTTCATTTAAAAGATGGTTGATGAAAGTGAAAAGTCTACACCTACACCTGCATCTACATCTGGCTCTGCTGAGCAATACAACGGTAACAATGGTTATACTAGACCGCCGGTATTTGATGGTGAAAACTTTGAATACTGGAAAGATAAACTGGAAAGTTACTTTCTGGGTCTAGATGGTGATCTATGGGATCTTCTGATGGATGGTTACAAACATCCAGTAAATGCCAGTGGCGCAAAGCTGTCAAGGCAAGAAATGAATGATGATCAAAAGAAGCTTTTCAGGAATCATCATAAATGCAGAACTGTTTTGCTGAATGCTATCTCTCATGCTGAGTATGAGAAGATATCTAACAGGGAAACGGCCTATGATATATATGAGTCCTTGAAAATGACTCATGAAGGAAATGCTCAAGTCAAGGAGACAAAAGCTCTTGCCTTAATCCAGAAGTATGAAGCCTTCAAGATGGAGGATGATGAAGACATTGAAAAGATGTTTTCAAGATTTCAAACCCTGACTGCTGGATTGAGAGTTCTTGACAAAGGATACACCAAGGCTGATCATGTGAAGAAGATCATCAGAAGCTTACCCAGAAGATGGGGTCCTATGGTGACTGCATTCAAGATTGCAAAGAATCTGAATGAAGTTTCTCTGGAAGAGCTGATCAGTGCCTTGAGAAGCCATGAGATTGAGCTGGATGCAAATGAGCCTCAAAAGAAAGGTAAATCTATTGCATTAAAATCTAATATCAAGAAATGCACTAACGCTTTTCAGGCCAAAGAAGAAGATCCTGAGGAATCAGAATCTGAAGAAGAAGATGAACTGTCCCTGATCTCCAGAAGGCTAAATCAACTCTGGAAGACCAAGCAAAGGAAGTTCAGAGGCTTCAGAAGTTCAAGGAAATTTGAACGTGGAGAATCTTCTGATGAAAGAAGATTTGACAAGAAGAAGGTCATGTGCTATGAATGCAATGAGCCTGGACACTACAAGAATGAATGTCCAAATCTTCAGAAGGAAAGTCCCAAGAAAAAGTTTCATAAGAAGAAAGGTCTTATGGCAACCTGGGATGAGTCAGAAGATGATTCAGAAGATGAGCAGGCCAACTGTGCGCTGATGGCGACAGAAGATGACGGATCAGAATCTACATCAGAATCAGATTCTGAAGAGGTATTTTCTGAACTTACTAGAGATGAGTTAGTTTCCGGTCTAACTGAACTTCTGGAACTCAAGTCTCAGATTAGTCTCAAATACAAAAAGCTGAAAAAGCAATTTGAATTTGAAACAAAGAAGCTTGAGTTGGAGAATTCTGAATTAAAAGAAAAACTTTTAAAATTATCCAATAATGTTGGATCTCCTTCTGATTCAGAAAAATCCACTCCCAGTCTAAACCATATTCTGAAAGAATATGATTTAAGTTTCAGGAAGTTCTTATCTAGAAGTATTGGCAGAAGTCAGCTAGCTTCTATGATATATGCTGTGTCTGGAAACAAAAGAGTAGGCATTGGTTTTGAGGGTGAAACCCCATACAAACTTGAACCTGTTGATGAAATGAAAATTACATACAAGCCATTGTATGATCAGTTCAAGTATGGCCACTCTCATGATATTAGGCACACTTCACATGCACAAAGTTTTCACATAACACACACCAAAAAGCATGTGACACAACCTAGGAAATATCATGAAACTCACATCAAGAATTATCATGCTGTTCCTCCTATTGCTTATAATGTCAAACCCAAGTTCAATCAGAACTTGAGAAAATCTAACAAGAAAGGACCCAAGAAGATGTGGGTACCAAAGAAAAAGATTATTTCTTTTGCAGATTCTCTTGATAACAAAGAAGACAACATTCAACATGACATGACACCTGGACTCAAGTTGCTCTCAACACTTGAAGGGAAGAAAGATTGTCTTCCAAGTTCTGGTTCTTAAATCTGTTGAAGAAACTATGTTTGTAGGAATTCAGAAAAGGAGCTTATTAGTCTTGGAACCATCTATGATGTTTGCCTCTAAGGCTTTGATGTTTCTTTCTTGTGTATTCTGAATGCTCTAAATGCTACAGAATATACAACATTGAAACATTGATTGTGGTCAAATCAATAAACATCTGTTTTGATGATAAACTTGTTTCTGATGAAACAAAGAGCTTAAGAATTTCTGCAGATACAGTTTTGTCGTATCAGAAGCTGCAGAACAAAGAAGTGAACCTCCAGAAGCTGTGTACATCAGAAGTAATGGATCAGAAGATCATTCAGACTTATATCAGCACACTTCAGAAGGAGTATTTCCAGAAGAGAAATTAGATCAATTCAGAAGCAGTAATCAGAATTTGAAGGCGTAAAATCTCTCTGATATTTACAGCTGTCATCTATTATCTGATGATGAACACGTATCTGTACGGTTAGTACAAAGCGTGCAGTTGAAAAGACGCCGACCTAGGTAACTGTTTTAAATCATTTCATTTACCACGTTCTCTCTCCTCACGTCACTCATCATTTAATAAAATTGATTTCCTTTGATTCTGGAACTGTTCAGTTTAATTTTTTTTATTTTTATTTTTCTTTTCAAATCCGTTCCTATATATTCATTTCAAATCATCTCATATATTTTTCGCTCCCTTGTTTCACTTTCTTCCTGCATACATTCTGTCTGAAAGCCTCTTAGTCTTTCTGAAACCCTAACCGAAAACCCAATATTTGTTCTTCTCCTTCGATCGTTCTGGTTCAATGGCTGCTTCTTCATCTCATTTTGCTGGTTCATCTACTCTTCTTCATATGCACGAAGAAACACACCAGGAACTCACCCCTGTTGTTGCATGCTCCATCCCCAAAGATGAATTGGAAGTTTTGTGTGAACTCATGGTCGACTTTGACAACCTTGAAGAAAATCAATTTCACCTTAAAGAAGACATCATCTTTCAAGGATGGACCTCGTTGTTTGCTGAGTTCGTTGGCCCTGTTTATCCGGATCTTGTCAAGGAGTTCTGGGTACATGCTGTGGTTGCACCAAAAGCTATACTCTCTTTTGTCCATGGAAAGTCTGTTGTTGTTACTGAAAACATCCTAAGAGTGATGTTTGATCTGAAAAATCCTGAAGGGGTTTTTGAGTCTGATCAAAGAGAAGATTGGGAAGATATTCTATCCACTCTCTATTCAAATGTCAAGAAAACTAAATATGTTAAGAATTTGAGAGATATCTACAGAATCTGGACAAAGATCCTTCTCGGGTGCTTCTACCATAGGAAATCAACTCATGCCTCGGATTTCATCAATAATGATCAAAGGTATATTCTTTATTGCATTGCCACTCAGAAGAAGGTTGATGCGATTTACATTATCTTCAACCATATGTGGAAAGCAGTAAAGGATTCCAGGAATGCTTTCAGAAAGGAAAATGCTGGAACAACCATTCCTTTTGGTAGGATTATTACAAACCTTCTGGTACATTCCAAGATTGTTGAAAGTCTGGAGTCTGAAGGTATCATCAAAGATCTTGCTGTCACCACTGGAGCCTGTCTGAATGCCTTCTCTTTAAAGAAGATGAAAGTAATTGACACTTTTCTCAAAGTTCCTGAACCTCTAGCTGGAACAAGAACCATAAGAGAACCAGTTCTGGCTGACTTTGAAACCTTCTTCAATAGTGAGGTACCTGAAGTCAGAACTGATTATCTGAAATCTCTTGAAGAGAATAAGAGTTTTAAAGATCAAGACAAAGGTGCTCCTTTCAAAGTAAATCGCAAGAGGGAAGAAAGGACTAAAAGAAAGCATGATTATCCTTCTGCTGTCTCTAAACAAGAGGTTTCTAAAAAGGTGATTGCTAATGTTGTTAAGGCCGTATCTGATGACTTTGAGAAAGAGAAAAAGAAGAAGAAGTCAAACAAAAATGATGAGATGGTTGAGGCTGTTGAAAAGAAGATAACCAAGAAGAGGAAGATGATTATTCAAAGCTCTGATGAAGACAATATCCCTCAAGAAGCTGAAAACCAACAAGAAGTTCAGGCTTATGTCAGAAGGAAAGAAATCTCTAGAGGCAAAGCAAAGATTATTGAAGAGCCGAAGAGTAAAAAGCTGAAGAAAACGGAGGATGTGACCAAAGCGCTTCTGAATAGTTCCAAAGGTATATGCATTTCTGAACCTATCTCTGTTCCTGTTGTTCGTTCAGAAGTTACACCAATAGAGGTTGTACCTACCCCTGAACCAGAAAAAGCCTCATCAGAATCACCCGTTGTTGTCCATATTCTTACACCACCATCTTCTCCTATAACCATTCCTTCTTCACATGCAAACAAATCCAATTCTCTTCCTCCCTCACCATTTCCCTTCACAAATACTCCACCATCTCCTCAATCCATTCAGTCTCCTTCACCCTCCACCAATCTTGTTCTGAACATACCACCCATTCAAACTCTCTTTCCACCACAAACAAATATCTCCATCTCTCAACCACCTCCACATGCAAACTATAATCCTGTCCCTTCCACCTCCCAAAATAACCTTAGTGGCTCTATTCTTCCAACTTCTGCATTACATGAGCAGTTGCTCCGTGATTGCAACTACACTCCCAGGTCTCGACCTGACACTGAAGTGGTAGTGTTAGATTCTGATACTGAAGCAGAATCCCCTTATAAGTTGAATAGAGATCCTCAACCGTACTTCTTTCCCAACCCTATCTTTTCAAAGTACCCTATTGGTGAATTTTTTGAAAAAGCAAAGAGGAATCTCAGAAGCATATTTGATACTCTCAGAATTGCTGAAAGTTCTGGATTGAGTGATGTTGCTATGCGGAACCTCTGGAGGATCTTTCGCAAAGAATCAGATGCTCTGCTTCTAGAACTTCAGGAAATCTGTGCAGCTGCTGCCCCACGTCCTCGTGGAATTCTGAGGAATTATGAAGACTTCTGGTTTGCTCGTCTCAAAGGAAGATATCTTTTGGAAGAGAAGCCCTTCTTGGATGAGATGGAACAATTAAGACTCGCTGCTGCATTGGAAGCAAATCCTTGCAGGGAGATTGTGGTTTGGATACCTCAATATCCTGTTCTGCTAGGATCCTTGCTGAATCAGACCCTGTTGAGGATATCCCAGCAAATGATACTTCTATGGAAGCTGCAGATCAACATGCCATTCCTGTGGTTGAAAGCGGTGAAGCTTCTTCTGATGAACCTTCTCGTCTTGCAAGGACTCTAGAAGCGATTCAGAGGAGACAGGATGAGCAAAGCTCACTCAATGACAAGTATGATGCTTTCATTGAAAGGCAAGAAGGACACAACAACGAGATGAAAGAGATGCTGGCCAAGATCCTGTCAAGACTAGGGCCATCTTAGATTGAGTCTATGTTGTTTCTCTCTTTTCTTTGCATCTGTTTTGTTTCTGTGCATCTGATTTTTTCATCTTGTACTTTTGTACCCATTGGTTGAACCTTAATGAAATCATCTTCTCCCTCCATGTGTTCTGTTTTATTCATCTGAATCTTTTCTATTTTTTGATGATATGACAAAAAAGGGGGAGAAATACTGTGATAAATGATTTGATTTAATCAGTTGCATTCACTAACAAGAACTGCAAGTTCTATATGGTTTAAGTGTTTTGCAGGTACAAAGAAGTGAAGAAAATCTTCAGAAGCAAACACTAGAAGCAAAACCATAAGAAGCGTTATTCTGTAAAAGGAATAAGCTCTTGGAAACTGAAGCAAGCTGAGTGCTGTCAAGCTTCAGAGATCAGAAGCAAGAAAGAAGAATGAATCAGAAGCACTGATAATAGAATTTGAATATCATTGTCTATCCTGTTCTGACAAAATTCTATTTGCTCTGATACATATAATGTCATGGCTCTGATACATTATTTGCTCTGATACATTATTTCAGCCTATATGGCTCTGATACATATAATGTGTTCAAACATACATTTTATGTTCTAACTCGTTCATGCTGACTTTTGTCGTTTAGTTTTTGTTCTGTAACATTTCAGGATGTAGAGATGCTCTGATGATGCTCTGATACATTCGACAATGTTCTGATACAAATCTAGCATGAAGTGATGTTGGTAGACATTCAAAGTTCTGAAGCTATCCGAGGGAAGCAGAAATCAGAAGATGTGAATGTTCTAAAAGATCCAGAAAACTCAAGTTCTGAAGCTGTCCTGAATGGAAGCAGAAATCAGAAGCTGTGAATGTTCTGAAGATCAAAGAAATTCAAGTTCTGAAGCTGTCCTGAATGGAAGCAGAAGTCAGAAGCTGTGAATGTTCTGAAGATCAAAGAAATTCAAGTTCTGAAGCTGTCCACGATGGAAGCAGGAATCAGAAGCTGTGAGTGT